>NC_079435.1:59423273-59613273 GCF_903798145.1 Danio aesculapii | reverse complement strand
TCCCAAATCCACATGCAGAGGTGTAAATGCAAAAATTTGGTTTCATTTTAAAGAAAACCCTTTGAATTTTCATAAAACACTATTGAAAGTGTTTAAAATAGCTGTATATGTTATCTGTGTTATAATAAACACCTAAAAAAGAGGCGCCTTTTGTATTTTTTTTTTTATAAACTCAATGTTGAAAGTTTTAGGTTCTGTGTGCTCTAGCTTGCTGTAATTAATTTTGGTGGTTTCAGCACATGTCTGTAATCATAGGAAAAAAAGAAAAATGTCTCTACCATAATCTATGCAAAAGTTATTGTATTCCAACTGATGAGAGGTGCTATACAAGCCACAGGGACTGATTATTGTTTTCATATTTCACTATTCTTTTGTTTTTATCAAACATAATTCACTGTGTTTGGACCACATCAGACATATAAAAGGGTTACTTATGCACATCACCCCAAAAACAGAGGGAAAATGTCCCTGAAGCGCACAGCATAAGGTAAGAGATGACAGCTGTCTGTGCTATCTGGGGCTGCTTATTGATCATAAATGTATTGTTTTCAATTCTGCGCCATGGAAACACCGCGATTCATTCGACAACTGTTTGATATGAGAATATAATTCAGTAAAAACAATGCTAGAACTGTATGAGCACCAGGAAGGGCTTTTATTTGAGCTATGACTTGTATATGAACCATATGAAAAATATAAAAATTAACCAATGTTCAATACCCAGCTCGGGTATCCAAAATACTGTGTATTTAAGTTTAAATGGCTTTTGTAAAGTAGAATAAAAACCAAAGTGATGCATATGTGCATAAAATATAGCATCTACACTTTCAAACGGTACCACTTAAGGGGGTCTGGTACAATGCTAGCCCTTTAAATCTTAAAGCGAAAGTTGATGACGTCACGGACCCGGCAACGTCACTGGTTAAAATAAAGTGTTTCCAATAATATTATTATATACTGAAAATTAACAATAATCAAAACATCAATCCTATGTAAACATGCTTAACATAAATATCATTGTGATTGGATATGACATTGCTGTTTTTCAGCTCAGGTCTATAACCCTGTTTTGAGTTATAGGGGTTATTATTCTTTTAAAACCTGTTTTAACATGTTTTAATCAGTTTTTAATCACTTTTATTATTTGTTTTTATTCTCTTATACTTGTCTCTTTTATTCCTGTTCATGTAAAGCACTTTGAATTGCCGCTGTGTATGAAATGTGCTATATAAATACACTTTCATTGCCATTGTGACTGTATGAGTGCAGTGATGGATGTTTTAAGTGTACTTCACTCACAGACTGATCTTGTCGGGATCCTGCAGTTTTCCAGCGCTCAGGTTTGTCCTTGTCCACCTGAAGTCTTCTGCACTACGGAGCTAAAATTAACAGCGCCCATAAAAGCAATGGTCTGTAAAAACACAAGCAAACAAAGGTCAGATAAATTAGACATAAGCTCTGGCAGTGTTGCCAAGCGGTGCGTGTAAAGACACTCAGGGTTGAATGCAGAAGTTGGTAAAGGTTATTATGGGATAAAAGATGCCAAATTCTGGACACTGCTGGGAAACTTTGAGCTAAGCTAGTAGCATGTTATATAAAACAAATATGTTGAATGTTAACATGAATTGTTAGCAATTTCAATTCAAGTATAGAGATTTTTGGCACTGTAGTTCAAAGTTAGTAAAGAATAAGCAACAGAATAAGAAAGTAAAAGACTTTGTGCATAATATATGTGCTAGTGCTGTTTAACCACAATGTTAACACACTAATGCATGCTTTAAAAGGGTTTTTCAATGTTAGTTCATGAAACTACTAAGCTTTTTGTAATGCTAGCATAAACCAATATCAACAAACAAACAATAGAATACAGATGTATATAAGAAATATAAATCTAAATAAAAATAACCTGTATAATAATGTTTATATGGATATAAATTGAGATTATTGCTGGTTCGAATTTAAGTGTACTGTTAAATGGTGGCAAAAATCAAATCAAATCAAATAAAAACTGGTAAAAGCTAGAGATGCTCTGATCGATCGGCCGGAGATTGGACTCGGCTGATAATCACATTTAATGACTCGATCAGTACTCGCCAATCAGGGGTGCATTTCCCAAAGAATGATGTAACTCACGGCTGAACTATCATAGTACGATGCATCGTTTGGGAAAAGAATGATGTAGTGACGAGTGTTTCCCAAAACCTGTAGTTTCTCTGTCGCAGATCCATCGTTTGACCCACACTAGTTATAACGTAAAACACCTAGAGAGATGCTCTAAACTCTTTAGAGCAGAACCCCATAATTTCTTTATGCAAATTATATTGTTTTACACGCACACGCATTTTAAAAAAGAAATCCAATATTAGTTTTGGTAAAAACATACACTCATTTTGCATATTAATCAAAAATAAATGAAAAGGGCCTGTGTTTCCTTTACAAATATGATTGAGAACATTACATATTCTATTCTAAAACATAAAATCACTTACAAAAGCTAACACGTATTCTAATCTCATATATAAATCATATAAACTACTTTAATAATAGTATCAATAATATTAATGATGAGGCGCCAATAGCCTGGTGGTTAGTGCATCGACACCCAGGTGCTCGTGGCAACCCGAGTTCGATTCCTGGCTCACGGTCCTTTGCCGATCCTTCCCCTATCTCTGCTTCCAACACTTTCCTGTCTTAAATCTCTACTGTCCTATCAATATCAACGGTGAAAACCCCTAAACAAATTATAAAAAAAATATATATTAATGATGATGATGACGACAATTATTATTATTGTTATGATTATTATTGTTATGATTATTATTATTATTATTATTATTGTTATTATTATTATTATTATTATTATTATTATTATTATTGTTATGATTATTATTATTATTATTATTATTATTATTATTATTGTTATGATTATGATTATTATTATTATTATTATTATTATTATTGTTATTATTATTATTGTTATGATTATAATTATTATTATTATTATTGTTATTATTATTATTGTTATTGTTATTATTATTATTGTTATGATTATTATTATTATTATTATTATTGTTATGATTATTATTATTATTATTATTATTGTTATTATTATTATTATTATTATTATTATTATTATGATTATAATTATTATTATTATTATTGTTATTATTGTTATGATTATTATTATTATTATTGTTATTGTTATTATTATGATTATAATAATAATAATAACTATTATTATTATTATTGTTATTATTGTTATTATTGTTATTAGTAAGTAGGATATTGCTTATTTATTTTTTATTTTTTTTGAAAACTCTACTTTTACAATTTGACACATGCAAACCACTGCAGAAATGTTCTAACCAGCAGGCCCATGTCATATACAGTGCAGATACATAATAAATAACCTACTATAATTAAAGCATTAATGTATGCTGTGTTTTTTGTTTTCACCAGCTTTGGAGACATAACATAAATTACGCATTTAAATAATAGGTCACCTATAACTATTGTCACGACAAAGTGCACTGCGAAGGAAACGCAATTATAAGATCGCAAAAACTGAACTGTAAAAATACTTTGAAAGCAAATTACATCTAAGAGAGATGACACTAATGTTTTTTTCCTGTTGGCTCCATTAAAACCGAAGTCTGGCATTGGCACGATTTACCAAAGGTATGGCTATAGCAGATGGCCATCTATACCGACTCTGTGGAGCTCCCAACGAACAGTTTTGATGGAAACAGGACAGTTGAGGAGCACATTTAATTCTGCAGTGAGTTGTATTTTTTTTTCTGGATGCAATCAGGGTTAGCACTCAGACATCCCTTTTAAACAGCTCCCTCTGGCGCCCACAGTTGGATGTGGTTCTTTTTCTTGGTGGTAGGCTGACATTAGCTTGGATACAGCAGCTCTTGATATATCACAAAGACTTGCTGTGTTGGTCACAGAAGCACCAGCGAGACGTGCACCAACAAGTTGTCCTCTTTTGAACTCTGATATCTCACCCACAATGTTGTGTGCATTGCAGTATTTGAAGCAAAACTGTGCTATTACGCTGCTAATTAAACTTTCACACTCAGCTCTCACTGGTGGAATGTGCAATCAATGACTAGCCGCCAGGTAAGTGCTCCATCTATTATTACTAATAAAAACAGAAAAACTGAAGTGAGAATAAAATGTAACATCATTGAGATGTTGCACATTCCAGGCACCAAAAAAATACCAACAACAACAACAGAAAATAAATAAAAAACAGAAGAGAACAGAGTCTTCAGTTGTTGTTGTTGTGGGCGTTGTGCACTTCTCAAACATCTTACGACATCTCACACAAGTATGACTGCATGTCTCTCAGCTTACAGTCAGTCTGACAGACAGTTTTGAAGCAGCTCTTGCCAACATCCGTCACTAAGATCCTATTTACAACCTTAAATAAATAACAAGAAACCCACAGTGCAGGGCTGTCAGCCGGACAAGCAGATTCACAACTGCATAAAAACACATACAGAATAACACTGCGCGCTTCTGCAATGGTAATTAGTTTACGTAGCTGTGTAATATTGCACATGAAAGGTTAAAAACACAGTCTTGAACAGCGACTGCACCGTGACGATTGCTTTGACAAGCAGCACAGCAGTACAGACTGCATAATTTATAAGAAAGTGACAGGACGCTGTTTATAAAGTTGTTTTTTTTTACATGAAAGGCTCCAGAAGTTGCTGTTATCTTACTAATTCCTCCAGTCTCCTCATGCATTACAGTGTGTTCGTGTCAGACTGAGGAGAGAAGAGAAAAAAGTATTTCTGTTTCATTACTCAGATCTCAAATATACAGAGACTTTTAAATGCATGCAGATTTGGTGTGAATGCAAGGCAAAAATATTTCCTACTTAAGTTTTTTTCCCCAGTTAAAACATATAAACAGTTTCAGAAGAGATCACATTTTCCCCAAGATGAACTCTGCAATGGAAAGGCAGAAATCTTAACAGGATTTAGGCCAAAAGAGTTTTCGCCCAAAAACCCGAACTGTACTTTACTTTACTCACCCACAGATCATCCAACACAATCTCATGGCAATTCGTAACTTTTTGATTTAGTGGCTAATTCGTATCAATTTATACAATCTAATTCGTACAATACAGTACGATTTGCTCATCACCCAATTATGGTTGGGTTTAGGGGTGGGGTTGGGTGCCACGCCTCCTTTTTTAAAATCGTTCATTTTCATATGACTGAACTCGTAAACCGACAAAACGTAAAATACTTACATTTTCTCATGAGATTAGGCTGGATCATCCAAGATGTAGGAGACTTTTTCTCTTCTGCAGGATGACATTAAGTAATGTTTTGAGCTGAATCTGTTGTGTTTTGGTGATTCATATAATGGCAGTAAATGGTGATAGTTTTTTTTTAGATTCAAAACAAACACATATAAACAGTTCAATTCAATATCCGTGGTCTTGGGAAGCGAAGCAATCACTCTGTGTAAGAAATTGAACATTATTTACAATGTTATTAGCAGTAATCCACAGCCTGCTCAAACAGTTCTAAGCGCATGTATGAATGTAGTCCTGTTGCTTTGATGACATAAGCGTGAAAGCATGAATTTAGGTGGGAGGTCAGCTGATGTAGTCTGTTGACAGATATTGTTTACTGTAGAAGTAAAATAATCTTGTTTTCATTTTTTAAGAAACTCATAAATACTGTAAAGAGGTTATGAGAAATACGTTCATTTAACTTACCTCATTAACAGATTATGTGGCGTTAAGGAAAAACACTTAATTTTGACTTAATATTTCTAAAAACTCTCTTTTTCAATTGGGAAATTTTTTTTAGAAACTTCAATTTCACAGGAGGACTAATAATGGTGTACTGTATGATGGGGTGTATGTATGTATGTATGTATATATATATATATATATATATATATATATATATATATATATATATATATATATACACACATATACCTGGAGGAGCACCTGGAGGAAACCCACGCGAACACATGGACAACATGCAAACTCCACACAGAAACGCCAACTGACCCAATATATATATATATATATATATATATATATATATATATATATATATATATATATATATATATATATATATATATATATATATATATATATTTATACATTTTTTTCTGGGGTCACCACAGCGGAATGAACCGCCAACTTATCCAGCACGTTTTAATCAGCGGAAGCCCTTCCAGCTGTAAACCATCTCTGGGAAACATCCATACACACTCATACACTACGGAAAATTTCATTCATTCATTCATTTTCTTTTCAGCTTAGTTCCTTTATTAATCTGGGGTTGCCACAGCGGAATGAACCGCCAACTTATCCAGCATGTGTTTTGCGCAACGGATGCCCTTCCAGCTGCAACCCATCTCTGGGAAACATCTATACACACTTATTCACACTCATACACTACGGACAATTAAGCCTACCAAATTCACCTGTACCACATGTCTTTGGACTGTGGGGGAAACCTGAGCACCCGGAGGAAACCCACTCGAACGCAGGGAGAACATGCAAACTCCACACAGAAACGCCAACTGACCCAGCCGAGGCTCGAACCAGCGAACTTCTTGCTGTGAGGCGATAGCACTACCTACTGCGCCACTGCGTCACCCTTGTGTAAATCAAATGATAAAAAAATGTATGCTAGTCATTAGTTTTGGAAAACAGACAAAACAGGACAACCCCCCCCCCCCCCCCCCCCCCAAAAAAAAAAAAACTTTCCATCTCTGACCATAATACCTGTGCAATCTGATGAGAAATGTTTAAACTCAGTTTGGGATCTCCTGAATGGAGACACTAATGCGATGTCGATGGGTTTCTCTGACACTCGAGCGTGTTGTTTTGAGTGGTTTTCAGGTGAGCCGTGAAACAGCAACTACAAAGAACACATCATTTAGTCGACGACTCGACGGTTTACTAACAAGTAGCGAAGACGTCCTGTTGATCCGCATCGTTAAATCATCAGTCGGCGACAGAAGAGGAGCTGAAAGCGACACGCTGATGTGTCTAATGTTTCATCTGCACACTCATGCGTCTTTCAGCACATTAAAAGAGCAGATGAAATGAAGCCACGCCGCGCTGTCAGAAATGAGCAACGGCCCTGTTAGAAAACACCCCGCGGGCTCCACTTCAGGAGACGAGCGTGATCCTTACAGATTCCTTGTTTGGATTGTTTTATAAAGCGGCTGTCAAGTAAATCATTAATATGATGCTTTTAAAGCAGTCAGTTGTACAATCAGCGGCTTTCATTGGTTAAATATGTAAACAACAGACTTAATTAATTTGTGCAAACACTTTTTAGTAGACTAAAAGTTGGTTATTAATAAAATAAATAAAATAATAATAATAATAATAATAATAATAATAATATTTTACAGTACACTGATTAAAAGTTTAATAGAGTAAAGAGTCAACTGACCCAGCCGAGGCTCGAACCAGCGACCTTCTTGCTGTGAGGGGACATCCTCTTGAGGGAGAGTAAATGGTAAGTAAATAATATTTTTTGTGTGAACTATCCCTTTAAGATTTGGCCAGTGGAGTAAATAACAAGGGAAAAAAGGGCTTGGTATGTGAAAAGGGTTTCTGACCTTTCCTTTGTGGCTTGATGTGTTGCGTGGAGCATCTCGAACCCAACAGAAGTGACCTTGCTCTGGGTCAGCACAGACTCTCTCTGAGCCTCTGACCTCTCGCTGTCTCCTTCACCAAACTCACAATCTCCATCTGAGCAAGCACAAGTCGCAACAACACACTTTTAAAGCCACTTCGCAATGTTTGAGAAACAAAAAGAGCCTTAATTTTTCATTTACACACCCTCAGGCCATGTAAGAAGTACAGTTAAAGACAATTATTATTATTATTCATTCATTTTCTTTTCGGCTTAGTCCCTTTATTAATCCGGGGTTACCACAGCGGAATGAACCGCCAACTTATCCAGCACATTTTTACGCAGCGGATGCCCTTCCGACCGCAACCCATCTCTGGGAAACATCCACACACACTCATTTACACTCATACACTATGGACAGCTTAGCCTACCCAATTCACCTGTACAGCATGTCTTTGGACTGTGGGGGAAAACGGAGCACCCGGAGGAAACCCACGCGAACGCAGGGAGAACATGCAAACTCCACACAGAAATGCCAACTGACCCAGCTGAGGCTCGAACCAGCGACCTTCTTGCTGTAAGGCGACAGCACTACCTACTGCGCCACTGCATCGCCGATTATTATTATTTTTATTATTATTATTAATATTATTAATAATAATAATAATAATAATAATAATAATATTATTATTATAATTATAATAATAATTATTATTATTATTATTATTATTATTATTATTATTATTATTATTAATAATAATATTATTATTAATATTATTAATAACAATAATAATAATAATAATATTATTATTATTATTATTATTATTATTATTATTATTATTATTATTATAAATAGTATTATTATTAATTATTATTATTATTATTATTATTATTGTTATTTTTATTATTATTAATATTATTATTATTATTATTATTATTATTATTATTATTATTATAAATATTATTATTATTAATTATTATTATTATTATTATTAATATTATTATTATTATTATTATTATTATTATTATTATTATTATTATCATTATTATTATTATTATTATTATTATTATTATTATTATTATTATTATTATAAATAGTATTATTATTAATTATTATTATTATTATTATTATTGTTATTTTTATTATTATTAATATTATTATTATTATTATTATTATTATTATTATTATTATAAATATTATTATTATTAATTATTATTATTATTATTATTATTATTATTAATATTATTATTATTATTATTATTATTATTATTATTATTATTATTATTATTATTATTATTATCATTTAACAAACATTGTTTAAGTGACATTTAAAAAAAAAGCAACCAAATGTTTCACAGTATTTCCTACAATAATTTTCCTTTGGAGAAAGTCTTATTTCTTTTAGTTTTACGGGAATTACAGCAATTTGTCAATTTTTAAAACCATTTTAATGTCAATATTATTAGCCCCCTTAATATATTTTTTATTAATAATATAAAATGACCAACATAAAGCCAGCAGCCAGTAGGAAAACACATGAATGGAAAACGTCTGAATTGAAATCAAATGAAATGAAAGCACTTGTTTCTGCTTAGCATTCAGCAGTTCTGGCGAAACATTCTCCGGCGCACATTTTATTTGTAATGAAGTCGCTGGACTTCAAAGCAGCCGTCTGAAAGAACTCGCCAAACCAGCTCATTAGCTGCAGCTTTGATAAGAATCAGACGAGTTATTAAAGTGTTAACCTCACAACCCAACAATGACAAACAGTATCTAGAAGGAAAAGATACACTGTTGTGAATGAATCACACCTTCTCTGCTCTTAGAAAAGGCTCTTCATCTCCCAGTAGAAAGAGACGCCGTCGGCAGAACACATGCTGTTAAAGATAAGGAGATGCTTGATCCCAAATGATCTGTCCTGTGAAAGAGCCTTTCTGGCCACGCAAATGCTTTCAGACACGACTAATAACTGCTGTATTTCTTCAGCAGCAAATCCTTTCATAAGTGTGATTACATGTGAACTGCAGGAATACATTTTGAACAATAGTCTGGTGCTAAAATGCTGATGTTTTCAGTAATCAAACTCAATTTTGCCATTTTCTGAAGAAAATGCGAGTGCTTGTTGATGAAAAAACACGAAGCCACAGTGTTAGTGGGCTTTAGTGAATTTTAGAGCATTGAAATATGGTTGCTAAGGTATTGTGTGGTTGCTAGGTGGTTGTTTAAATATCAAAAAAGCTCACCTTTCCCTTGTGTCTTTAAAATGTTCTGAGCACTGAATGTGGGTTCTGTTTTTTAAGTCTATGATTTGCCTGTATTAGCATCTGAAAATCACATTTCTGATCAAAAGCTATATATTACTGTGCATGCTCAGTGGTGGTGTAATCATTAACTAATATAAAAAAATGCATATAAAACTAACTAATAATTAATATTAAATGTAATTAATAATGGCAAAATGGTGGCCTAGTGGTTAGCACTGTCGCCTCACAGCAAGAAGGTTGCTGGTTCGAGTCCCAGCTGGGTCAGTTGCCATTTCTGTGTGGAGTTTGCATGTTTTCCTCGTGTTTATGTGGGTTTCCTCGGGGTGCTCCGGTTTCCCCCACAGTCCAAACACATGCACTATAGGGGAATTGAATAAGCTAAATTGACTGTATAGTCTATGAGTGTGTGTGTGTGTGTGTGAATGAGTGTGTACAGTATGGGTGCTTCCCAGTACTGGGCTGCAGCTGGAAGGGCATTCGCTATGTAAAACATACGGTGTATAAGCTGGCGGTTAATTTCGCTGTGGTGACCCCTGATGAATAAAGAGACTAAGCCGAAGGAAAATGAATGAATAAAAATTAATAATTAACTGGACTAAAACGCATATTTTTTTATGTTTAACAGTCCCTCCAGGACTTCGAGAGACTTTTTCTGATTTTTGCGGCCTAAAATGACTGATTTGCTGCAGCTTTTCTTAAAATTTGCAGCAAAGTTTTGCGTTGATTTGCTGTAAAATATATATACCACAGACTAAAGTCTTTATTATATATATATATATTTTTATTACTCCTAGACCCAAACATTGGGTTCTGTAACATAAAATAATTAGCCATAACCATAGCGCCAATAGTTATAGCTGACATATAGCACCATGGTGCTCAAGGCTCTAGGTCCTTTGCCGACCCTTCCCCTCTCTCTGCTCCCAATCCCTTTCCTGTCTGTAACCTCTACTGTCCCATCCCAATTAAAGGTGAAAAAAACCCTTAAAAATATTATAAAAACATAAAATAACACTTAATTTCAATATTTCATATGTAACCAAACAATTACACTCATTAACATACAGTAGTAATAATGAAACTAATAAAAATAATAATGTAAATCTAAAGTGCCCACAAGTTTCATTACAAGAATCTTTCTGTTTTCATAGCTTGTAGCTATTTGTCAACTTTAGATCATGCCAACAATTCATAAAGCCTTAAGATAAAGAATATTACAACTGAAATTGCTTAATAAATAATAAAAACAATGGGCAACATTTCCTCCAGGTGCTCCGGTTTCCCCCACAGTCCAAACACATGTGCTATAGGTGAATTGATTAACTAAATTGGCCGTAGTGTATGAGTGTGACCGAGTGTGTATGGATGTTTCCCAGTAGTGGGTTGCAATCCGCTGTTTAAAACATATGCTGGATTAGTTGGTGGTTCATTCGGCTGATGTGGAAACTACTGATGAATAAAGGGACTAAGCCGAAGGAAAATAAATGAATATATAAAGGCAACTAAATAAATAAAAATTATAAATATGAATTTTAGGCGATGCAGTGGCACAGTAGGTAGTGCTGTCGCCCCACAGCATGACGGTCGCTGGATCGCTGGTTCGAGCCCCGACTGGGTCAGTTGGCATTTCTGTGTGGAGTTTGCATGTTCTCCCTGCATTCGCGTGGGTTTCCTCCGGGTGCTCCAGTTTCCCCCACAGTCCAAAGACATGTGGTACAGGTGAATTGGGTAGGCTAAATTGTCCGTAGTGTATGAGTGTATGTGTGAATGAGTGTGTGTAGATGTTTCCCAGAGATAGGTTGCGGCTGGAAGGGCATCAGCTGTGTAAAAACGTGCTGAATAAGTTGGCGGTTCATTCCGCTGTGGTGCCCCGGATTAATAAAGGGACTAAACCGAAAGGAAAATGATTGAATGAATATGAATTTTAAATTTCTATAAATAAATCTGTAATAGGATATATATTTATGCCTTCAGGATGTGTACAAATGTATTTTATTTCAGCTTTTGTTTCCAAGGTCATAGATTATTGACACACACTTTACAAGAAAACACAATTTTTCATGTTTAAATTCAGTCTGTCACATGCATTTCTATGTAATTAGTGTGAAATTTACTGTAGCATTAATTTTTGAGGGAATACTGGTTCTATGCCATTATTTGTTTTTTTAATATAATAAAAATTAATGAAAACATTATTACAAAAAATAATTAAAAATAATTAAAATAAATATTAAAAGACTAAAACAGCACTAGTTGAAGTAACAATCAATGCTGGTCTCCTGTCAAATCTCTAAACAAAAATAATAATTTTGATGCACTCTTTTAAAACATCCTAACATTCCAATAGATTCATTCTGAAAACGTAGCTCTATATACATTTCTGGAGAGTGCGAATTATGGAGCCAGGAGTACATATGGCTGCATTTCATCTTTAAAATGAATGCTACGGGGCAGTATGACGCCGTTCCTTTTTGCGTTTAACAGCTGACCTATTACCTCCATATGGACGGCTTGTCCACTGTTACCAGTTTGCCCAGTGGCTCACTGCGTACGCTGGTGGACTTGTGATATGGAGCGGAGTTGACATCGACAACAGGGTTTGAGTCTGTGGAAGAACGGTTCTAAAAAGCAGGTAAGACAAAAGCCAAAAAATCAAATAAACAAGTAAATAATTAGCTTTTGAAAACACTGCTGGTTGTGTTTAAGGAAGGGCATGGGCGGGTCGATCGGTACTTTTGAAAACACTATCGGTTGGTCAGTCGATTGATCTAAGTCAGTCGACAGAGGCCTCTAGTACATTTAGTGGAGACTGGCATGTGTGAATGGCACTCGAGAGAGGAATTTGAGATCTCAAAAAATGTACACAGCGGCCTCATAGCACCTAGGATGTAATTTGGCGCTCTCCACTGTAAAACCGAACAGTCAACTTTACTAAATGATGCCCTTCAATCGCGATCTTTGGTGTTCCCTCTCAGTGTCAACCTTTAAACCGGAGACACGCTGACATTGTGGCTTTACCTCCCCACAACCCCCCTCTATTTCATTGTGGCTCAAAGATTTGGTCTTCTTTTTAAAACTTGAGAAAATTAAATACAATATCAGAGGTAGGGTTTTTGAAAAATGGCAACAATTTATTGCATTTTTTAATCACTTAAAAACCTTAGATGTGGATTGAGTGAAGATGGAGTATAATTATGGCTAATTATATATGTGTATGTGTATGTATGTATGTATGTATGTATGTATGTATGTATGTATGTATGTATGTATGTATGCATGCATGCATGTATGCATGTATGTATGTATGTATATGGTTTGATGTTATACATTTTTTTCCTATGTATTTTATTTTATTTATTATTATTTTGTTCATTTTATTTATTTATTAACTTATTTATTTGAAAATGTTGATTGTTTTATTTGGGGATTGTTTTGTGGGTTGTTATAAAATGTAAAATGCTATTTGCAAGAATAAAAACTCCATGACAAAAAAAAAAACTTTACTAAATGAAATGAGTGTAGTTAACTCAAAATTTACTGAAAGTTCATTCTACTCATGTGAAAAGAGTTTTGAACTCAGTGTTGAAGGTAATTAGATAATTAAATACCTTATTCCTAGCGCCAGACGGATTCTGCAGACGTTTTTTGCTATTTCTGCTGAGAATTTTGGTAAAAATCTGCGGATTTCTGTGGAAATATTTTGGAAGTATCATAATTAAAACCTTAATACTTGAAAAAAAAATTATAAATTTTTATCTTTTATTTAATGTTTAAAATGCAAATCCAATTAGATTCACTTCATTTGGTAAACAAAGCAGGTTTCTCATATAATATCTCTACTAAAAGACAGAAAATATTACTGTAATTAATTTAAAAACTGAATAAATATAGATTTACACACATTTACTTAAGTAAATAAGCAGAATTAATGATGGGCTAAAAATCTGCGGAAAATCTTCGCGCAGATTCAGTGTGGGCTTACTCATTACTTTAACTTAAACGGAATAAGTTCACAGTACTCATATAGATTAGTTTTTTTTAACTCAAATGGTTTGTTGCAATCGGTTTCCTCAAACGGTTTGAGTTGCCTTAACCTCATTGGGTTTTACAGTACTCAGTTGGTTTGAGTTCACTTCATTTATTGGGTTTTACTGTGCTCAAATTGCTTTATTTACTCAAATGGATTAAGTTCAAAGTACTCATTAGGATTAGTTATTGAACTTAAATGGTTTGTTCCAATTGGTTTCCTCAAATAGTTTGAGTTACCTTAACTTATTGGGTTTTACAGTGTATAGATACTTTATATAGAATATAAATGATAGCAATCAGAACATCAACCATACTCTGTATGAAAGCAAGTTATCTGAGCTCTTTGACACTTTAGTCCAACTGTTCAAATACTACACATAAATATGAAAGTAGATATCAATTTTGCACCAGACGCCGATGTTCAAACGGTCCACGCAACTCCACTGATTAAATGATCTGAGTTTGCCGCCTGTAGCGCTTTCTATGAACATTTTATATCTCGCTTTTATGTCATCATGCATGCATGCTCTAAAAACATACAGCTTGGTATTTTGCCTGTTGAAATATGAATCTGATGCAACCTGAGAAAAGGCAGGGCTATTCCTGCAGGCCGGACTGAAGGGAAAACCCAGGACAATGAGTGCTTTCAAGTGTTGTCAGATACTGTTCTTACTTGGCCTGTGTTGGCAGCGCAGCTTCTTCACTGTCAGCGTCTGACCTTCTCTGAACGCGGCACATCAGCCAAAACAGCGGAAAGAGGAGCAGATGGTTCTGCAAGGTCCCTCAGGGACGCCTTCATATACTGTATATGAACCGATTAAACCAGCGGGCTGAGCAGGAGACCATTGTTTTGGAATGATATAGCTCATTTATTTTGTTTGTGTAGCTGTCTGGCAAATGCTAATTAGCGAGTGCTAAGCAACAATAAGCAACGATTGTTTACCTGATAGGAAGCGTTTAAGAGAGAAGAGTTTTACACCTGTTAGATACTGTAGTTCATAATGATTGAAAAGCACATTTAAAATCTTAAAGGGACAGTTCACACAAAAATGAAATGTAGCCCATCGTTTATACTGAGTTTTAAACCTGCTTGACTTTTTTTTTCACCATTCTGTTGAACACAAAGGAAGATATTTTGAAGAAGGTGGTCTGCTGGTATCCATTGACTTCTATTGATCTTATTCTTCGTGTACGAGCGGCTCGAGACTTCCGGTCTCATTCACTTCCCTTCATTTTTCGATGTTAAAAACAGCTAATTATGCTGCTTGATGTTGCAATTTTTTTCTTATAATATATTTCTACTCGGTCTGTATAGTTATGAACACAATTGTTTGTAGTGCAAGTAGTTTGACCATTTTCTGACGTTTATTATTCCTAGTCATTTCTTCCATAGGCAACTGAATTGGAAGTTCTAAAACGATCGCAAAAACGAGCGCACTTCCTCATTTTAGAGTACGGTAGTAATAATAGTATGAAAGAAAATTACTATGGAAGTCAATGGGTACTTGCATTATTAAAAAATATTTCTTTTGTGTTCAACAGAAGAAAGAAACTCTATTAGGCTTTGAAAAGTGGAGGATGAGTAAATGATGGCAACATTTTCAGTTTTGGGTGAACTGTCCCTTTAAAGCAGATATTCTTTAAACTAAAATATTTATTTTAATCACCTCCATAGCAAGTTAAATTTTAAGTTAATATTTAAAATAAAACGATACTCATCTTATGTTTATGTGGTTCATGGACAGATTACAGTTCATACTCATTCATTCATTCAAGTGTTCTTTCCTGTTCTGGAATTTGATTGGCTGAGAGCTGTGTGATATTTCAATGACAACAGCACTCAGCCTGTATCACTCAAATGCAAACTCAATATAGTCTGGCAAATGCTGCTTTTGGTCAAAATGTATTTTGGAAATTTTTTTTTTTGAGAATGTGGGGCGATTTCCCTTTTATGAAATCTTTTTAAGGAAAGCCCCTTTTTTTTTTACTATTTTAGAAATGGTACTTCCAGCAGTTCAGTGCTCATGTAACCTCTATTGCATGCGTGTATGTTTGGAAAACCGTGCCCCCACCCCTCAAAAAAACCCATATAGGGTAATTTTAATATTATTCGTAATAGCCTCAGCTTAGCCATTTATTTTCCCTTCAGAACTGCCTTAATCCTTCATGGCATAAATTCAACAAGGTACTGGAAATATTCCTCAGAGATTTTGCTCCATATTGACATGATAGCATTATGCAGTTGCTGCAGATTTGTCGGCTGCACATCCATGATGCCAATCTCCCGTTCCACCACATCTCAAAAGTGCTCTATTAGATTGAGCTCTGGGGACTGTGGAGGCCATTGGAGTACAGTGAACTCATTGTCATGTTCAAGAAACCAGTCTGAGATGATTCACGTTTTATGACATGGTGCGTTATCCTGCTGGAAGTCGCCATCAGAGATGGGTACACTGTGGTCATAAAGGGATGGACATGGTCAGCAGCAATAATCACGGTAGGCTGTGGCGTTGACACGATGCTCAATTGGTACTAAATGGACCCAAAGTGTGCCAAGAAACGATTCCCCACACCATTACAGCACCACCACCAGCCTGAATAATTAATACAAGGCAGGATGGATCCCTGCTTTCATGTTATTGACGCCAAATTCTGACCAGACCATCTGAATGTGGAGGCAGAAATGGAGACTCATCAGACCAGGCAACGTTTCTCCAATCTTCTATTGTCCAGTTTTGGTGAGTCTGTGTGAATTGTAGCCTCAGTTTCCTGTTCTTAGCTGACAGGAGTGGCACCCGGTGTGGTCTCCTGCTGCTGTAGCCTTTCCGCCTCAAGGTTGGATGTGTTGTGTGTTCAGAGATGCTCTTCTGCAGACCTCGGTTGTAATGAGTGGTTATTTGAGTTACTGTTGCCTTTCTATCAGCTGAAACCAGTCTGGCTATTCTCCTCTGAAATCAACAAGGCATTTGCGCCGACAGAACTGCCACTCACTGGATATATTCTGTTTTTCGGACCATTCTCTGTAAACCCTGGAGATGGTTGTGCAAAAAAATCCCAGTAGATCAGCAGTTTCTGAAATACTCAGAGCAGCCCGCCTGGCACTAACAACCATGCCACGTTCAAAATCACTTAAATCCCCTTTCTTCCCCATTCTGATGCTCGCTTTGAACTGCAGCAGATCATCTTGACCATGTCTACATGCCTAAATGCATTGAGCTGCTGCCATGTGATTGGCTGATTAAAAATTTGCGTTAACGAGCAGTTGGACCGGTGTAACTAATAAAAAAACATGTTTAGACCAACACACAAAAGCAAATGTATAATTTATGAAGCCAGCTTTACTTGCCTATATTCATTATAGGTACATAAAACTGTCAATAATATTAACCTACAATCTGAATATTGATTTGAATTAAATAGTGAAGAGGTTGAACAGAAGGCTTACTCTACAAGAAATGCACTTTTTTAGTGCCTTATTAAAAAAAGCGTCACGTTGGAGCTGTTGAATGAAGTTGGAATGGCCTTTTGAGAGGAGGGGAAAAACGCCTACAGCCAAAACAACCATGCAAAGCAAAAGAAAAATCACGCTTCATTCTCAAAACGTTTATTGCCATTCACTCAAGTGCATGATGTGCACATGCATTAGTCAGTAAGGAAGACACAGCTCTAATAATTTCCCAGCAAAAAAAAAAGGCTGCTGAATGGAAAACAAACGGATGCGTTCATTAGCAGTGACAGAACGCAATCTTGCACCGTTTCTTTGGGAATGCTGATTTTTAAAACATAATCACCTCATTCATTTACACCGCAGACACGTTTCAGCCGCTGATCAAGTATTCAGAGGCGGTCGTGGTTTGTGGGGAAATTCAAAGGGCATTAGCTCAAAGTGACTGCATCCAGAAAGCAAAACAAAGGGGCAGCATATTTATCCCTGTGGTATTCCAGGCTGTGTTGTCCCAGACACAGTCAAGTTTCCAGCTGTGAAGAAGCCATCTGTTCTCTTCTCCTTCATTTTAATTAGCGACTCTTCTTTCCTTTATCAGCGCACAGCCGACTTTCTCTCCTGAGTCTCGGAACGCAGGATTATGACAAACAGGTCATGCGATCCATCGAGGCCTCTATACAAATGGAGATTAATATTTCAATGCCCCTAATTGTGTCGTCAATGGAAATGGAAAGGACATGCTCACCTTTTGTCCTAATTTGTATTAATGATGTTTATGCCATTTGATGAACGTGTGGAGCAACAACTGTATTGATTTAAATGATCCGATGCGCCGTATTGCGAAGTGAGGATCTGTTTATGAGGGAGCAAAGAAATACCACCGGTGGAAAAGGAACAGCTGAAAAAGTTCAGCTTTGTTCAGACACAAATAATGGGTCACGGGTCTAATCATGATCATGTATGATGAAGAAAAGCTCAAGCCCTCACAGTATAGCATATAAAATAGAGCGTTAGATCCATGAAATAGATAATAGAGACATGAAACAGATAATTTTTCATCAAAGAAAAACAATGCTAAAACAAACACACACAAAAAAAGCATCTCTGGTCTTAAGTTGCACACATATATTCGCAAGAATAGCCAGATGCATTGCATAAGCCAGGATAATTAATTTTCCTTTTATGCCAAAAATCATTAGAATAAGTTCCCTAAATACAATTTTGCCAATTTTCTACTTTATGTATATTAACACTTATATTTTGATTAGTTATATGCATATGAATATACACTTAAAGACACTTGAATATCAACTTTAAAAGGTGATTCTCTCAAAATCTTTTAACCCTATATTCAAATAACTGAATCTCAGCCAAATATTGTCCTAGCCTAACAAACAATACATCAATGGAATGCTTATTTACAGCAGGGAAAATAAGTATTGAACACGTCACCATTTTTTTCTGAAAACATATATTTCTAAAGGTGCTGTTGTCTTGAAATTTTCACCAGATGTTGGTAACAACCAAATAAATATGTATAATAAAAGAAAATAAATCTAATTAGTTTATAAATGAGGTTGTGTGTAATAAAATGAAGTGACGCAGTGAACAAGTATTGAACACATGAAGAAACGGAGGTGTATTCTGGCAGTGAAAGCCCAGAATGTAGCTGAAATCTCTCAGTTGTTCTTCAGCACTCCTCTTCCCTTCCTTAGTGTAAACGAATATTTGCTTCAGACCAACATCTACATTAGCAGGAGGATGAAGATGAAACCAGGGTGGATATTTCAGCAAGATAATGATCCAAAAGACAGCCAAGGAAACTCTCAGAAAATCAAGCTGTAGAATGGCCTAGCCAATCACCTGACCCGAATCCAATAGAAAATACAAAATAAAGCTCAGATTTGATAGACGAGACCCACAGAACCATCAAGATCTTAACACTCTGTTGAAGTCTGTGAAAAAAAACCCACACAACTGAGCAATGCATGTGACTTCATTCTCCATATGAAAGTTGTCATTAAGCTGCCAGCACTTTTAGAAATATGTTTTCTGAGAAAATGGTGACGTGTTGAATACTTATTTCCCCCACTCTATTCAGATTTATGTGATACATGAATGAAAAAAGAATCACTGTGACTTGTTCTGTAGTTCAGGGTCACATGTTAGACTTAAAATAGTTAAAGGGAACCAAGGTTACCCCTTTTTTCAGATTTAATATAAGTCTTTTATGTCTCCAGAATGTGTCTGTAAAGTTTCAGCTCAAAACACCAATTAGATTTTTTATTATACCTTTTAGCATGGGGTAGCGGTTTTGTTGTACTGCGCCTTTAAGGCTAGTTCTCCTCGCCCACTGTTTCTATGTGCCCTTCACAGTGTGCCTTAATCTCCTCCCTCGGCTGCCTCAGACAACAGACAGACATAAAGGAAGCAGATCTCATGTAGCGTTTGTGAAAAATTCAACAGTAAGAACTTTACCAATGAGTATTTGATGCATTTGTTGTTGAGTTGCAACGATGAGTCACACACAATGTCGCTACAAAGTTCACGCACACACATACAGACAGCGCGCTATTAGCTTTGCACTCTGTTTACACACATATGTGACAGGATACAGGTTAATCTCCACTGCTGTATGAGTGTCTATTATGTTAATGTACAAAATAAACCTGATTTAACGTCCACAAACCGGGATTGAAGAGTCTTCTTTTATAATTGTTCTGACACACGGCTGTGCTGATGAAGTAAATCGCTGTAATTCATTACACACATGCTCTGTTTTAAAACATTTTAAACATGTGAAACTCACTCTTCTTGATCACATTTGATGATGACTGATGATCCTAGCAAACTGAACAGACCTTTCAATCCCGGTTGCTTTGCACACATCCTGTCTTGTCGATATGACTTTGCACGCGACTACGAGGACATGTTAATATGCAACTGTCAATCAATTCGGTGGGCGGGGGGACCACACTCCTACATCAAGTTGCGGTCGGTCTGAAAACCGCTCCAATTGGTCCAAAAAAAAAAGGACAGGGTGTGTTTAAATCACCCCAATTTGATGGTCTAAACACCATACTTGCACATATGTCTGTCCAAACAGCTTGTAAAAGTAGATTTTTCACCATAGGTGCCCTTTAATGTATAGCAAAATAACTATGCACATCCACTTTAGTAAAAGAATAGACTAAAAGGCAATATTTTTTAAACATTCTTACTGGTCTTTTGTTGGCATGCAGAATCAAACCTCTGGCTTTGCGTTTGCAAAATTTGGAATATTTGCAAGTAAAATTATTAGTGACACCAGTGGCCATTAAGCAGCAGCAACTTATTGAATGAACTCAATTCGGTGTGCTGATATACTTATAGGAAATCTTTTTCAGTCTTTGATGAGAAATAAAAAGATGCTGGAAAGAGCTTTGCGGTGATACACTGATAAGCATTCAGACACCATCCACGGTGCTAAAAGTGACATTTAGATGAATGTGCATATATGTGTTGCACTCTCAATAACAAAAACACACAAGAAAAATGACAGTGGTCATTTAGTAATAAGAATAAAGGACTTATATTTCTAGGATATGTCCCCCCCTCCCCAAGTCCACTGTTAAAAATAGATTTTGAATTGATTAGACTGTTTCGATATATTCACATCTATCAGAATTACCAACTCTAGCATTTAAAACTGGATGCAATGTTAAGATTGCAAAATGAATAATGACTTTGAAAATGAAAATTATCATGCTTTCATAATTTGGTGCAAACTCGCTACAAATGCTCCCTCTACTAGAGATTAAAGGATCGCAATTTAATTCACGAGTAACTTGCAGTGTAGTGCCCTGTTTGAACATCAGGTGGTCTGGTTTGGTCTCAGCTACAGAAGTGGGTGGTACATCATGCTGAGATTAAAAGAGCTCATAGAGACTCTTATAAAAGAGTCTGGGAAGGGTTTTGTTTCTCAGTCGTTTTGCAGTCAGTCCACTCAACTCGTGATTTCCGATGATTGGCAGTTTAGCCAAATAAAGCCAGAGAGATGAAAATAGCGGCAGGAAGGCTGGTTCACAATAACATATTACTAGACCACTCATATTCAAGAGTCTTCAAGCGTTCTGTCCATACAAATAATGTCAACACTTAAATCTTAAATCACTAAAATTCATAACTGCAAAAGCAATAAAACTCGCAAGTTGTGTTGTGTTATAAATGCATTCAAACATATTCAATCCCAATATCTTAATTATTGACAGAAACTGTGAATTTATTTCATTTTTTAGCATTCTTTAAGCTTGACCAGTGCTATATGGTGATGAAATACAACATTTAATGAAGACAAAGGTGCAGCATCATTCAGAGATGACAACAAGACGAATCACAAATGAAGATTTTACTAAATATTTAGCTATATTTAAACGTAAAAGGCAGCATCCCATTTTCCCAATTTGAGGCAATGTTACTTTCCGAACATGACCAAGGTCTTGTGGATCCCCAGGATAATATAAAAAGGAATTTATAAGCAAGCCTTGCCTCAGTTAATGTCAAATTGCATGAATCAACCATCCAAAAGAGCCTTTATAACTTTGCCCAAGATGCAAGGTCAGACTCAAAGAATATAGATGCAAAACTATGTCAAACAGCATCTAACATCAGATAAGATGTGCTCTGAATATATAAAGCCAAATCTGAATACAGTAAGACGTCATGTAGTCACTACCCTGCAGTTAAAGATAAAAGATGTCAAACAAGCAAACACATGAGGTTAAAGGGAAATAGTTTCAGCTCAGAACTTCATTCATTCATTCATTTTATTTATAAGTGGTCGCCACAGCGGAAGGAACCGCCAACTTATCCAGCATATGTTTTATGCAGCAGACACTCACGCACACACACACACACACACACACACCACTAACAATTTAGCTTATTCAATTCACCTATAGGGGAATTACGAACCTATGTCACACATGACATCACATGGGTTCAACCGCACATACCTGTTGCAATGCCAAAATTGTAAGTCCAAAAAATAGAAAACCTAAATTTTACCGTACACCACACTGCTTTTAATGCCAACTGCAAACGTCTTTGGCTAACAGCCATTATAAGAGCTGAATGGAGTGAGGACCCAATTAAAAATGCTCAACTCTGCAGTTCTCATTTCATATCAGGTAAGTTCACGTTATGCTGAATCATACACATTACACAAAAGCAGCAGTTACATGTGGTTAATTAAACTGTGGACACTGAAATCTGAGAATGAAATGTAAAAATGACAGCTCACATACACACCTGCCGTACAGGTGCAGTTCGCTGTCAGAATGCAGTTGTTTTGCTTGTTGATGATTACCCAGGCCTTGTACAGTTCTGTCTTCTTTCCTTGTCTTTTGCTAAGCAGAACCTCAGGTTTTAGCACTACATAGTTTTGAATCTGGTCATCATGAAGCATTATTTCTTGCACATGACCACACAGAACAAAATTGTAGGCATCCAAAGACTTGTAGGCCTTTAACTTCTCTCTTCTAAACTCACTTGGAGTATTTATGAGATAGTTTTATATTTGGGGCTGGATGCTTGGCCATTTCATCTTATCCAACATCCATTGGGAGGGTGCCATCGCAAATGGACCTGTCAGATGAACGCCGCTCACTTTAACGTTAATTTAGCAGAATAACGGTGCTTATCACTGGGTGACAAGCTGTTATAATACGCTGAAAGCGTTATGTAAATAATATATGTAAATAATATATATATGTGATCAATATAACTTATCTCTAATACAACAACAAACTCTGTACCGCATCGGATGTCATTCCCTCGCTGTAAATGCTAGCGCTCCTGTTTTTTTTTCTGCATTCTCGATGCACGCAAATCCTGAATGTTGAAAAACTGGTAATTCCTCTATAGCGCACGTGTTTGGAGTGTGGGGAAAACCAAAGCACCCAAAGGCAACCCACGTCAACACGGGGAGAACATGCAAACTCCACACATAAATGCCAACTGACACAGCCGGGGCTCGAACCAGCTACCTTCTTGCTATGAGGCAGCAGTGCTAACCACTGAGCGACTGTGCCACCCACTCAGAACTTTAACTGGTTAAAAAAAATACAAATTAATTTAGTTCAGTTGTCAGACACCCACATAAAAATATACTATAGTAATTGATAGTAAATACCATAGTGTTTTTAACCAGACTGACACAGACACCTCCAATAGACATAGCTAAAATGTTGCTAGAATTGTTTTTTTATGTATGAGCGATATATACTCCATCACCAAAAACGCTCCATGGTCATGTCCATGTGTTGTGCGATAAGTCGATATATTAATTATTGTGACAGGCTTACCTGCATCTCACAGCTGCTTCTAGTCAGAGACATGATTTTAAATACGTTTTCAGTCACAGGAATTCTATTTTATTTTTTAATGAAAACATACAAAGGTCCAGACCTTGTGAACGAGGTCTACGAGGCTGATTATAACAAAACAAAAAAGTGCTTTGGCCTTGTGGTTGAACGTATAATAAAAAAATTCAAGCAGTCCAAGTCAATCAATCTGTTTTTGTCCACTTAAAATATAAAATTAAGAATGTTACTGGCATTTTTCATTAGCTGAGCAGTCAATACAAACGTACATACACCCAACATACTAACCCTAACCTATTAAACCAGCTGCTGCTTTCAGAACTTAATTTCAAAGTCTTATTTGAGGGAATATTTGTTCGTGGTGACAATAGACCTCAATATGAGCAAAGCTTGTGAAATTTAATTAAAACACGAGGACTTTAGACAGACGTGAATAAGTGCTTATAAAAAGAAAATACCTTGAACTGGGGCACCGCAGATATTTTACACACAATGCATCTACTCTCTAAAGCGGCACATTTCTTAAAAAAGTCAATTCTATCACCTTAAATCGTTTCTCACTGAAGTTCAATGATAAATGCCTGGTGAGAAATGTAATTATCATCACCTTTTGAGACGTGACACAGGCTATACATCACCCACTCCATTCCCATTCCAATATATTCCTTCCAACGCTGCGATTAAAGTGTACGTATAGGAATATGCATAATTTCTCATCTTTGACTGTGACACTGAATCAACTCAGCTTATTGAAGTGACACAGAAATGGATATTCTTCTGTCAAACTGAAAGACATTTTGCTTTTCATTTTATGAACTTTTCGTCTACTATATTACACGTCTTTGTGTGTGCAACACGTTACTGTCATCAGCAGATAAATGTGGGAAATTTGGCTTTTAAAGGTTTTTATTATTGTTATTTCTCATTCAAATTTGTCAAGGATTCATCTCAAACTTCTAACACTATAAATGACACGCAGACCATTTCAAAATGTTATGATTATGAGGGGATGGGCAGTATTCATGATACACGTATTTCAAGAGTTCACACTTAGCTGATGATCAATAAAGCGTAATTGGCATGCTGTCCCGGGAGAGAGCCCTGAGCTCGCAATATCTTCGAGCCCGGGGCTCCCTCCCGTTAGAAGGGAGAGAGGGGAGTTTGAGCTCAGGTAGGTCTCGAGAACTCCCCTGCTTGTCAGCGTGTGAGAAGTGTAAACTAAGGTTATCGTAGGTGATAATTTGAACAAGTCGATTGGCTATGGTGTATGTCTTTGGATAGTGGGAGGAAACCGGGGAACAAGGGAGAAACCCACGCAAACACGGGGAGAACTTGCAAACTCCGCACAGAAACAACTGGTAGGAGGTTGGACCAGTGGCGTTCTTGCTGTGAGGCAACAGTGCTAGCCACTGGGCCGCCGTGTCGCCCTATCTGAAAAAAGGGGGAAGGTAGGGGTGGATGGGGGGAAACTTCAAGACAAAGTTAACTGAAGTGAAAAGCTCTGGTTATTTATAATGCATCCGTAATCATCTTTGGTGCCAGCCGTGTTGATCACAAGCATGTGATCCTCTCGAAATTAGTTTATAAATAAACCGCACTTCAAACACCTATTTTAAATACAAAATAGTATTTTGTAATTTGTATTTGATCGGGTTTATGAAAATGGTTTTGTATCAAAAAACTGTAGTGTCCTGTATTTTTAAAATACTGTAAAATACTTCCTAAGAAGTCTACATGATGACATCATAAAAATGCGACCCCTGATCGGTGCTTTCTCAGTTATTTGCCTAAGCTGGAGATCAGAAAATTAATTGATTAAGAAGGTGGTCAACGCTTGGAGTATGAATGGAAATTATGCAATACACAAAGAAAATAACAGACAAATGGCATGGGTATATTTGGGAGCAAGTCAACAATCATTGAAAATGATAGGGGAGAGCGGGTAACACTTTTTGGTTTTGGCCAAATAATGAACAAAGTAATGGAGTTAGACAGACCAATACTTTTTTACCAACAACACACAAGCCTCTTCTGCAAATGAGCACTGGTTGTATGAGCGCCAGACCTATGGTTTCTGTGCAGTATTGCCAAAAATGCCAGGAGTATAAATGTTAATATTTACCCCACCTGTGGGGGCAAGTTGTAACAGACAGAGGGTTAATTGTAACATGTGCTTATAAAGGCAGATTTCACACAATTAATTTAAATCCAGTTTACTTTAAATAGTAGCTATATTTCCTCAGTACTTAGCTCAATTTTTTATTCTACATAGCACAGTAAATAAACACATTTGGATTTAGTTGGATTGTCCATTATTATACAATGCATTTATTTGCAGTATTAGCAATAAAAAAATTGTCTATTAAAAAAGTATTTTCCATTAAAAAACATTTTATTTAAAAAGTTCCCAACATTACACTCAAAATGCAATTATTATTTTGTTGGTTTAGTTGGTGTCCAACAGTGTGTGGCTAACCCCGCTGTGTCGTTTTCCTCAAAACTGGCTAGCAGTCACTCTGTGTTTTTTACGTCTTTTAAAATGAGTCCATCTTTTAGCCTAGACGATGGTAATCACTGCAATATATGATTTTATGTACATACTTTCACAGATTTTTTTAAAATAAAAAAATATCGACTATAATAAAAAATAATTGTATGTTTCTCATCCAAATTTCGCCAAACAATTTTTTAATAATTGGCAGGAAGATGTCTGCCAACACTGTGGTGATAACCTCTGAAGCATGCCATGGTTAACCCTGAGTAAATACTTTAAAACTCTGTGTTACATTTTACCCTGCGTTACTTTGTGCCTCATGCTCCCTTATACTGCACGATGCTAAGACCAGTAATATGTAATGGCTGTATAGTGTACAATTTGGCATCAGCATCTTTGCTGAAGAAATGAGATGGAATAAAATATCAGTCCAAAAACAGGAATATGGAGCCGACAGCACATGACCATTCTCAGTCTCTGTGCTGAAGGTGGAAATGCAGAGGGAGTTTAGAAATATAAAACACCTAAAGATTGTGTACTGCTGTTGACTAAGGGGTAAACTAAAACTCTTCCAGTTAAGGAAGACCTGAAAAACACTTGGGAGAATGAGTATACTGCACATATAATAGTAGTTTTGGATGGATGGCTGATGTAGATGCCAAGAAAATAAGACAAACAACATAAAAATAAGTCCTACAGTGGTGATTCCTACAATTCTTCAGACTGTTTCAAATGCCATAGCTGATCTGCAGGTGCACTTGTATAGTTAATGAAGAGGAAAGATGTCTGTCAAAGTGGCACAATGCATTACACGAATATTTAATAATACTTCAGTTTATACTGACTGACTGGTCCAATTACATGACAGCTGCAGGATGTCTATGAAGAGTTTATTTGCAAAAACAGATATCACGTTTTATGTTTTGCATTGAAGAGTAAAATTGCAAAAAAAACTTGATTTATGGAAATGACTAAAACTGGAGATTTGAGTAGTTTTCAGAAATCATGTTTTTACATTAAGTATTTCAATTACAAAAATTATGTGTGAACAAAAATTATTGTGTGAATAAAATTTTTTAAATAACCTCCATATATCACCCTTTTAGAAAAATATTGATCCATATATTGATTTTAGAAAAAATGCCTTAGAAGTGAAACCAGTGTATTTTAATGAAAAACAAGTTGAAAGGGTACAGGAATATAAGTATCTTGGTACAATATTTGATACCACATTGAAGTTCCAGCAGAATTCAGAAGCTGTTGCTAAGAAAGTGCATCAGAGAATGTATGTTCTTAGAAAACTGAACTCTTTCTGTGTAGAAAAACGCATACTGAGAACTTTTTATACCACCTATATTGAGAGTTTATTAAGTTTTTTCTTTTTATGCTGGTTCTCTTCACTTTCCGTTAGAGAGAAAAATCGACTTCAAAATTTAGTCAAGACTTGCTCCAAGATTATTGGTCTACCTCTGAGGAGTCTAGTGGAGTTACATGAACAGCAAGTATTAAGGAAAACTCAAAGTGTGATAAGAGATGACTCCCATCCTCTGAAGCCTTTTTTTTGTTCTGTTGCCCTCTGGAAGAAGGTTAAGAAGCATTAAATGCTCTTCCAACAGATATAAATTTACATTTGTTCCAGAGACAGTAAGGCTTTACAACATTACATTTTAGCAAGTTTTAAACTTACATTTCTAATACATGTGTTTTTCCAAGTTTTTTTTTTTTTTTTAACTATTTATGAAGTTATACATGAAGCATGCTGGATTTTTTTTTTTTTAACACTGTTTGTAAGTGATTTGTCTCCTTATGTGTTTGTTGAATCATGAAATGCTATTACCCTAATCTAATTGCCCCTGGTGGGATTAATAAAGTTGTTAAACCAATTAAACCAATAAAATATAAGACTGTTAAGAGTCGCTATTTTACTGGCCCCCCAATGGATGGAAACACAATAAAGAGAAACAGTCCTATATTCCAACTCATTATCTGCATTAAATGGTTTCTACAGTGATTAAAGAGATCATCTTCAAGATAGGACTTTCTGTATGAAATTTTTACAAAATTTATACTAAAATGAAAGAGAAACAAGAGTTTGTACAGGAGTAGAGTTGAATGAGTTGGCAGAGAAACTGACTTAAACTTGGCCAGAGAAACGCTGTTGCTGTAATTCACTAATATTGATCGAATAGGCCTATTGACAGAAGGTTTGTGTCAAAATGTTATACTCCCATGTAAAAGTATTTTGTAGTATTTTCAAAATACAAAATACAGTATTTTATTTTGATTCATTTCTGGCTGCTGTATTTTGTAGTTTGTAGTTTTGTAGTAAAATTGAGGTATTTGGTATTTTATTTTAAAATACATTTCAATGCATTTTTTGCCCATCCCTGATTATGATTATTACCTTAAAAAATTTCAGCATTGCCTACTGTTTGATAAAAATAATAGGCATGAAAAACGTGTGCTAATAAACAGTAAAAGCAGAAGTAACGTTAGTATTTTGGATTTTTTCCTTAAAGATCCTGTGACATTAATATAAAAATAGATGTTCGTTTAGTTTTAAAGATATCTATTAGTTAGTGTGCTCTAAAACAGTGACAAAATTCGCATTTAGAAAATATAAAATTGATGTGAACTTTTAAATGAATCGGTTCAGTTAATGAATCAATGACTCGCTAGACATGTTTATTTGAACCGCTTACTAGCATACAACAAAATTACTTAGTTATAATAATAGTAATGAATTACACATTTTATTACATTGTTCAGGTTCAACAACAAGTTGTACAACAATAATGTGTAAATGAATCAATTTGGACGAACAATTCAGTCAAAATGACTCACCCATTCACTTGTGAATTAAAAGTCTTCATCGCCGTCTACTGGAGTGAATGGTCCTATTGAAAGTTCGTCCTGGAAGCACAAACATGAGATGCCACGTTAAATAATTAAGAAGTAAGCTTGATAATGCGTTTATAATATAATATACTCGTGATTCCTTAAGCATGTGTATCTAGCTATAGAGTTATTGACGTCAAACGTTTTTCTGAGGTAAAGTAAGGTTAGGTTGACATGAGTTCACAAGCTGTGCTCTTGACGATTCCTACGGTTAAAACTACCGAGTCACCGACTGAACTGATACACGAGAGCTCATATATTTCAGTAAGTTGAAAAGTATCTTTCAGCATACCTTTTAATTCATGTTTATTTCGTGTAGAAAAGAGGAATATATTGTAGGACGCGAGCTAAGTTACAACAGCTGCTGTCACTCAACAAAAGAGCGCCAAATATTATTAGCGGCCAAGCCATGGTTATTGTTTTATTTATTTTTTGACATAGGCTAATTGTTTTGTGTTTGTTTTTTATTTAATTTACTAATTCGAATGCATTCAGTGTCGATGGCTATTCTCCCTCCTTTCTGTTTTGTTTTTTTTATTTATTTATTCATTTATTTATTTAATTTTTTTTACAATAGATTATTGATATTGATATAGATAACAATAGATTATTGACGGCCTTTATGGCAGGGTTTTGATCACTATAATAAGCATAATTGTTTAGGAAGGGACCAAACAATATGGAGTACTGTGCATGTGGTGGGGAAAATAGTATATGTATATGATTTATAGGATTTTTAAGTTGCGTTTTTGGTTTGTAGCTTCACCAAACATTACTAACCACAGTTAATTACATATAGCCTATGTATTCCAATAAGTCCAAACTAAAATTTTCTAATCTCTGGGCTAGGCATGGGACGATAACCATTTTCAAGGTATACTGTGGTTTGGAAAAGTCAAGATTTTAAAACCGTCAATATTTTTTGCAATACCATTCCTAAGGTATGTGTATGATTGTTTTATTTATTTTTTAAATAATGTTTTAGGACAACAGTATATCCAGCAGAAAAGATCTCCAAAGATGCCGTTTTAAATTGTAACAAAAATCTGTTTTGAAATAAATGAAGACGGCAAAAGTCTGTGATTCATTTGAATTATTTAGCCTGACATGATTACTGCTTCAAAATATTATAAATGTTTCTTAAAATAAAATATATTGTGTTTAAAAGGGTAAAATGTTTTAGTGTTTTTACCCAGCCATTTAAAAATAATAAATTTTAGAGCAGTAATCACAATACCGCGAAACCGTGATATTTTTATCCAAGGTTATCCTACCGTCAGAATCTTAGACCGGCCCATGACAACTCTGGCCTGGTGGATGAAAGCAGTATATGGAAGATTAATAAAGACCATTCAGGCTATGTTTGACAATTGGAGCACACTTCGATTCATTGCTCATATTGACAACTCCTTTATTTACCGTTTTTTATATTATAGAAGCATACATCTGGAAAATCAGCACTTACTAATTCTATATTGGCTATTCTCCTTCCAGCCTGTTTTTTTTTTTTTTTTTACAACAGGTAAGATAGAAGTAGATTATTGACGTTTAGCTGAAAATACAAGTCAGAACTATGAGGAAGATGTGACCTACAGTATAACTTGTAAACAGTTTATGGCAAGGTTTTGACTTGTATAATAAGCGTAATTGTTCAGGAAGAGACCAAACAACACAGAGTACATGTGGCGGGAAAAATAATATAGGATTTTTAAGTTGCATTTTTGGTTTGTAGGTTCACCAAGCATTAATAAACCCCAGTAAATCACATATAGCCTATATATTCTTATAAGTCTAAACAAAACTGCATTTGGAATATTTAAATATCTGGCCTGGTGGATGAAAGCAGTATATGGAAGATTAGTAAAGACCATTTAGGCTCTGTTTAACAATTGGAGCACACGTTTATTCATTACTTGTATTGACAACACCTTTATTAACTCTTTTCTATATTATAGACGCATACATCTGGAAGATCAGCACTCCCTTGTCCAATAGGATTTCATTATCTATCTTCTTTATTCCGACTATATCATGTATTTCACATTTTATCTCACCATTGGTCAACACACTGTAGAACCTATTGCATCAACAAGCACCTTCAAATGTTTACCTGTTGGCGTGCCCTACACAGGGGCGTAGCAAATGTGTGGGATGGGGTGATTAATAGGTATGTAAACGTAAACTTTTGGATCTCATACAGCTGCCCCCAACCCCACTTTTAAAATGTCCGCTACACCCCAAGCCCTATAAGTAAACTTTTAACCAGTAAACCACATGTTGGGGTGCTATAGGATGCAGTATTTATTGCAACCTAAAAAAGATGGACATTCAGAGAACTCCTCTTTGATGATGCATCCTCAGAGGCATCATCTGTTATTTGTTATATCCACTAGTTGGTTTCATTTCAGAGTTTGTAGAATAATTCTTGACTGACAGGCCATATTTGTCATGCTGTCTGTAGGACTTCACACAGAGGCTGGAAAGACGGAAAGGCCATGCGAGGGGCTGCAGACTCCCAGACCTGAATCCTGCAGCACTGATAAGCTGCACCTTGGAGGACCATGCCGAGCGTTCAGGAGCCCAGATCAGCAGGACTCAAACAGCATCTATGGGAGAGTGCCGCTGGCTGCATTTCACTGTTTATTATCAGGTATGCACAGAAAGTGGAGCACAGCAAAGGCTGATATAGTGGAACTTACAGAAGCTGAAAATAGTTTCTCACATTAAGATTCTTTAACCTGTTTCAGAGGTAAAATTCTCAAATTTGAATGTGCTTACTGTGATGTAGCATACTGAATGGGTGAAAGCCATTTTTAGTTACCCCTTAACCTTTATTTATCATTTGTGTTTTCCTTCTTTGGTAAACTGGACTGTAGGAGTTTTAATTTACTAGAACTTCTATGTTTAGCTGCTTTGACACAATCCACATTGTAAAATTGTTAAAGAAATAAAGATGAATTGAAGGGAGTTAAAAGATTTCTAGGTGGGTTGGGTCAATAGACAATGCCATCGTCCATTGGCGATGACCGATAGACGTCATGCTGCTGAGCAGGCATCGCGATCCTCTGGCATTTAAAATGGCATTTTAGAATGAAAACAATCCACATCCATACTGCCGTTTCAACTAGCATTTCTGAACAGCTGTCCATCCACACTATACCGCTGAAAATGCACATCACGTGACCACACACAAATACACACTGTCATGCACTGCAGCGTAAGCCCATGTCTGAGCTCCAGCAGTCTTGAGCACAAAAACCCCAGAGAGCAGTGCATGTTGGACAGTTTATCAAGGATGTACCGCTGGATCGCGTCTCACTGTAGTTGTTAAACGTGACATTTAGTTAATCTTGTCTCTGTCTAACGACTCTTCTGTCTTTTGAATCTATCAGGTAATGTGTCACAGCGTCAGTACACTGCATCATCTTTCGCTTTCACGCTTGTACTTAGTCGTTTTAGTGAAAACCTCAGATACTGTTGATAGGTTGCTGTTGGTTGTGCACCTTTTTACCAACCAAGTTTGTCGATGCCATTGTAATGACATGGATCACTCTGCCTATTCATGCCGGAGTCCTGAGGAAAAAGTGATTGACAGGTGGTAATTTGTGTGTAACGTCTCTTTATTTATTTATGATTTGGTTATGGGTAAAACAAAGACCATGCGGGTCAGGTAGTTGAAATGGCTAAAAATAATGAATTTGGTAAGAATTAATTAATTCATTCATTTTCTTTTCAGCTTAGTTCCTTTATTCATCTGGGGTCGCCACAGCGGAATGAACCGCGAACTTATCCAGCACATGTTTTACGCAGCGTATGCCCTTCCAGCTGCAACCCATCTGGGAAACATCCATACACACTCACTCACACTCATACACTACGGACAATTTAGCCTTCCCAATTCACCTGTATCACATGTCTTTGGACTGTGGGGGAAACCGGAGCACCCGGAGGAAACCCTGCGCGAACACAGGGAGAACATGCAAACTCCACACAGAAATGCCAACTGACCCAGCTGAGGCACGAACCAGCGACCTTCTTGCTGTGAGGCGACAGCACTACATTCATATTCATAAATAATTAATTCATCGCTGCCTACGACAACAATGCCATCGTCCATTGCGATGTTTCACATTAGACATCGTACAATGCCAAATTGGTCGACATCGCCAAAGCCTAATTTCTAGCCCAAACTCAATCTCTAAATCTCACCCACTCCCAATAAAGACAGAAAACATTCAATGCAAAAATAACAATATAGAATTGTATTGCCATGTTCACTCATATGAATCAATTTTATCTTCTTAATGCTAAATGATTTTGATAAAACAAAGTTATAAAATGTAATTTTTTTTCCAGCTGGGAGAATAATTCAGCAGGAAAATGCATCTAAACATGGCAAATACAGTATATTTGCTAAAACTCTTTTCAGTATGACTAAAATGTCTTAACAAACTGAACCCAATGAAACATGCATGCATTATTGTACACTACCTGACAAAAGTCTTGTCGCCTATACACATTTTAGGAACAACAAATAATAACTGGACTTCTTTTTTGATGATTTGGTATCAGAAGTGGCTTATATGAAAGGCAAAGGCCTCTAGATTACGCTTATTTGACCACAATAAAATAATGCCTTGATTTTTAATTATTTAATTAGGACAGTAAGATCTGACTTTGCTCAGACAAAAGTCTTGTCACTGAACAGAAATAATGTCCAGTATAGAATATGTGGTCATGCTGCAGTGGAAACAGAATGAATATTGTGTCTGACTCCATCATGAGCTTGGAGGACTGCATCCATACATCTCTGCAATGACTCAAATCACTGAATAATAAAGTTATCTAGAATGGCACATACTCTGCTACTTTGTAGCCGTGGTGGGCATTTCTCTTTGTTTCAAGCTGAACACAGTGGACCAATCCCAAAGGACTGTGTAATCGGACCAATCACAGCAGATTAGCCTCACGCAAAGGAGGGGCTTGGGAACAAATGAATCACTGAACAAATCAAATGGGAGTCGCTGGGATAATTAGGCAAAAATAAATGCAGATTATAAGACAATGAAAGTGTTTTTTGATCTTGCGTCCATATCAGCATGTTGCTGGAGACCCCCTCCCCTAACCAAAATATGACCTTTTATAATGCAAAATAGGGACTCTTTAAGACATATCTATTCAAAAATTGTTGTGTGGGATGGGTTTGATACCAAAATAAGTGTTTAGTTAAAATCCAAAACCCGAGATTTGAGCAATAAAGATAATATTAGCAAAAACTAAATGAATTTGCTCTATTTTACAGCAATATTACAATATTTCTTTTAAGGTTGGTCCAAAGTATGCTATTTTTCAGTGTATTGGGTATGACCCTGTTTGTTAGTAGTGTGAATGGGTGTATTAATTCAATCCTCCTTCACTTCGTTCATCAATCCAGTGCTAAAGATGACTGTCGGCCTCACTCAAACGAAAGGCTTTGTTTTCATTTACGACCTTTTTACACAAACATCACCAATGTTCTCCGGAGTGTCATGTGATGAAACCCATGAAAGGGCAAGGCTTGTTTAAATGGCATTTTGATGGCATTTGTGTGCCCTAGTTAACCTTTCGTGAGTTTCATTTTTCTACTTTGATTAAATTTCATCTGGTCTTTATTCTCATGCTGACCTTTGGCCTTGGATTCAAACCTCAGCTTATAATGACCATCATTGTTGGTGTAAATATGGACAACCTATACTGGAAGGCATGCATTTAAAAAAAAAAGTCTTTGTTTGCAGATAAATTGATTATTTCTACTTAATGGTTATTTTCTAGTGAGCTGGTGAAAAACGACTCCAAGCAAATGACGATCATTTTTGCTGACAGCTAAAAAGGTTTGTCTATTATTTGTTTCAGCCACAGACACATGTAAATGGGATTGTTTAAAATGCTTTAGTTAAAAATCACATTACATGCCAGCTTTGTTTTATGGGTCTGCTGGGTGTTTTTAAGGGTTCTTTAAAAGTTAGCAGGTTGAGTGCTTGTGACAAAAACAAACTGCTGCTAATTTGCCACAGTTTGCATGATACATGGCTTTGTGTCTTAGCAGTCATTTGTTGTTTTTGCAAAACTCTTGTGTTTATTAAATCTGGATGAAGAGAAATTTCTAAAAATATACCTTCACTTTCTGCTAATTTCGTTGGTGTTATCTTCAGAACTGAACGCTGTGACTTAATAAGCTTACACTTTGCTGCAGAATAAAGTGCAAGATATGGCAGCTTTCTAGAGTGCAAGTATTTTAAGATTTTATTACTTAAAGGCCACCTATGGTGAAAATCAACTTTTGTAAACTGTTTGGACAGAACTGCTAGGGCTGTGCAATTTAATTGAAATTTCGGTTTCGATTTTGGCTTTGGCTTCTAACGATTATGAAAAAACATTAATCGAGATAAATGGTTATTGCATCATATACAGCAGCCTTTCCAGTTATACACATTTGTTGCTCTGCTGAGCTCAGTTCCACGTGAAAATGACTAAAAGCATGTGCTGTACTGTAACGGTGCAGGACGGGATGTGTATCATTCATTGATGTATATTCGAATCATTCATGTTTTTAAAAGTGCGAATGAGACCACATGCTGTTGTATAAAGTCATCTTCATGTGAGCGCTGTAATGGCCAAATTTGTGTCAAAACGTGGTGTTTAGTGATTATTCCTATTTACTAATTTGTGTAATAAACAAACGAGTAGAGAATCAAAAGACATGTGAATCCGAAACCATAAATCAGAGCGGTACTGCTTTTAAAGTGACAGCGCACAATATTCCTGCTGCCGACTGTTTTTATCATTAAGCAAACAGCCAAAGGAGAAAATCACTCACTGCTCTTGACTGAAGGACTTTTGTAGCTATAATTAAAGTTTTTTTCTTACGGTGAAGCACAGTTTTTCATATTTTTATTCTATTGTGTTTATTTCCCTTTCGGGAAAGGATCATGTTCTTTTAGGGTAATTAGGCAAGTGATTGTATAACAGTAGTTTCTTCTACAGACAATCACAAAAATATAATGCTTAAGGGGGCTAATATTATTGACCTTAAAATAGGTTTCAAAATATATAAGCCATAAATAAAACAAATAAGCCTTTCTCCAGAAGAAAAAATATTATAGGAAATACTGTGAAAATTCCTTGCTCTGTTAAACATAATTTGGGAAACATTTATTAAAAAAATAAAAAAGAATTCACAGGAGGGCTAGTACTTTTGACTTCAACTGTATATCGTTTTGAATAATCGTGATTACAATTATGACCAAAATAATCGTGATTATGATTTTTCCCATAATCGAGCAGCCCTATGTATAGTGTGTCCATTATTGGATACTGATATATTGGAGTGATATAAAGACAATAAGCCTCATTTTCTAAATTTACAGATGATAAAACAGGATCCAAATCTTAGCGATTTTGAGGCTCACCGCAACGTGATGTAGGAGTGCTCCATGTATAATTAATAACATGTATACACGTTCACAGAACCTTTGTTTTGCAAAGAAACTGGGATTAAAATATATATACATTCGTATATATCTGTCAACATCTAAAAAAAATTATAGTAATTTAATTAAAAATTTAATTGAAACATTTAATTTCAGTTTAGCTTTTTTTGTAGTTCAGCAATTAAACAAACAAAAAGTTATGTTAAATTAGCAATCACTTGGTTGTCGGGCCAAATCAAAGGTTACCACCAGCCTACTTTGGCCCGTGGGTCCTAGTTTTGGCATCCCTGTCTTAACATAAATCAAACTTTTATTTTGATTTGTTGCCCTGAAGCTCGAGTTTGTTCATACATCCCATGACATATATTTTTACCACATTAAGTGAAGTTTATTAACTAATTTCGAGAGGATCATGTGCTTAGGATTGACCACGGCTTCTTGCCTCAGTTATCTTCCGCTTGAAGAATCCCTCTCTTCCACCCCTGCTCCTCCTCCCTTTCCCTAGATAGTGCGACACGGCAGCCCAGTGGTTAGCACTGTTGCCTCACAGCAAGAACGTCACTAGTTTAAGTTCTTACCAGGCTAGTCGATATTTCTGTGCAGTGTTTACATGTTCTCCCACAGTCCAAAGACATGCGACATAAGTGAGTTGAACAAACTAAATTGGCACCATAGATGCACCCTTAGTCAGCAGCATATCTCTCCATAGCAATTCTTTAATTGTTGTAAATAAGCAGGGGAGTTCTCGAGATCTACCTGAGCTCAAACTCCCCTCTCGCCGTGCAAACGGAGAGAGCCCCGTGCTCGAGGATCTTATGAGCTCAGGGATCTCTCTCGGGACAGCAAACCCAAACACCCTTTATAATCAATCATCAGCTAAGTGTAAACTCTTGAAATATTATGTGATGCTTTATTCATCACGCATTGTGTGTACTTTATTCATGCCAAATTGGCCAAATTCAATTTCACAGTTTAGTTTATAAAGCCATAAGTAAGCTACATGTTATAATCGGTCTGCATTTGATCTAAAACTGCAGTTTTAAAGCTGCTTCACCAACACTGATAGGCAGCTGACTAGTTTTTGGACCAGAGCCTGTTTCTGTAACACGAGTAGGAGGAGGTCATATATTTATCCATCACAGAAAACACAAGTTTAATTAACTCTAATTGCGTGTTTATATAAATCTGCCTTCAGAGTTAATCAGTCTTTATCCTTGTGTCCAGTAGTGAGTTTAAACAGAAGATGAGCCCATTTGCCTTTGAATTCAGCAACTAATTACACACATTCGAAACTAAAAAGTGGTTAACTTTCAGAGGAGGATCCTCAGAGAATAGTGCAATCCATTTTACATGTTTGATTTGAGTTTTTGATGTTGGCCGTGGGGACATATGAATGGACTGAGATGGGAAGAAACGCTAGTTAGGGCTAATTTAGATGATTGAAGAAGCACCATTGAACAAATGAGAAACACTGTGTTAATATTGCTTCTTAGTGTTAGGTATACAGTATGAACAAATCTTTAACGCAAAGCATCAAACCTCAAAATGTGACTTTGAAGTTCATTAAAGTTTAATAAAATTCACATTCATATCTGGTTTTAACAACAGTTATTTTTTTATATCAAATTACTGCATATTGAGTTTTACTAATAAAATTAAAACGCAAACATTGTATGATTTATCATTCTGTATTATTATTATTATTATTATTATTATTATTATTATTATTATTATTATTATTATTATTATTATTATTATTTTATGGTGTTGATGCATGACAAATGTATGTTTTATTAAATTTTACATTGAAAAAATTGGTAATATATTTTGTAGTATAGTAAAATACCACCATTAAACAAATTACATGATAAAAAAACCACCGGACCTAGTTCAGGCAGCGTAATACAGAGAGTGAATCACTACTGACGTAATGGGGCGGGTACAGCCCCTCACCTCCGCTCGTGTTCAAACCAAACTAAGATCGGCGCGGTGTTTCTTATGGCAGGTTTTTATCCTTCATACATGCTGAGAGATCGAGTTGATCGACTTGATTAGGGAATATGTCTTGACATAATCCACACAGACGTGACTTACTAAAGTGTGAAGTCATAATTGATTTTAATCGTTGCGTTAGTCTGAATGTAAATCCCCACGTCAGGCAGCGCTGGAGCAGCGTGAGAGAGTGGACCACGGCGCATCAACGAACAGTATTAACAAAAGAAAAAGACACAACTGAAGACTCTTAAACGCTTGTGTTTGTTGTATTTGCAGCAGCTCTGTGATGCTCGTCCACAACTTCATGCATTGGGTTAAATTAGGCTGTCCAGTCTTTGTGTTCAGTCCGTTACAATCATGGTGGAAACCCAGACAGGCTGTCAGGCAGATTAATACAGACAGTGAAGCAAAGCACATCAAATGATCGGTAATTAAAAGGGGAAAAAAGAAAAATAGAATAAATATATATATACTTTCATATTAGACACACATCTGATGCTTGTATTTGCAGCAGCTCCATGTCCACAACTTCACGGATTGGGTTAAATTAGGCTTTACAGTCTCCCTTACTTCCATTGTTTCTGTTCAGTGCAGGGAACTCAACCAACCCTGTGACGTCAGACACCGCGACATTCCAAGATGGCTGCGCCCTAGGTCTAAAATCTATAGTAAAACATGCCGTTTTCTGCTAAATGGTTACATTAATCGACTTTGTTTAATATATTTTCATTTAAGTGGAATCCAATGTACAAAAAAAGGTAAACTTGACTGAGTGCTTTATTTCCCCATTAAATTACATTTAGAACCCAACTGTGGGGTATGTATATAACCCCAGCATGGGGTTAACACAACCCAGAGCTTTTTTAGTGTAGTAGCCTAGTTTTAATATAATCCATTATTTATCATGCATGGATAAACCAAACTTTGGTTAAAATTTCAATGCTTTCAACTGATCTTCATCTCCACGCTATTGCATACAGCAGGGAAAATAAGCATTGAACAAGTCACTAAATTTCTCAGAAAACATATTTCTAAAGATGCTGTTGACTTGAAATTTTCCCCAGATGTTGGTAACAACCAAAGAATTCACATATGCAAAGAAAACAAATCTAATTAATTTACAGATCTAATTATATGTTATATAATGAAATGACACCAGGAAAAAAACCATTGAACACATGAAGAAAGGAAGGTATAGAAAGGCAGTGAAAACCCAGACAGCAGCTGAAATCTCTTAGTTCTTCAGCAACCCTCTGCCCTTCCTCAGTGTAAATGAACATCAGCTGCTTCAGTCCAACATCTACATTAGCAGGAGGATGAAGATGAAACCAGGGTGGACATTTTAGCAAGACAATGACCCAAAACACAGCCAAGGAAACTCTCAGATGCTTTCAGAGAAAGAAAATCAAGCTGTAGAATGGCCCAGCCAATCACCTGAACCAAATCCAATAGAAAATACCAAATAAAGCTCAGATATGATAGCCGAGACCCACAGTAGCATCAAGAGTTTGACACTCTGTTGAAGTCTGTGAGAAACTCACACCTGAGCAATGCATGAGACTTCATTCTCCATATGAGACACGTCTTTTAACTGCCCTTAAAGCCTTTTATATAAAGTATTAAAAATATTTCAGTAGTTCAGCACTTTCTCCTTCTGTCATTTCATTGTTATTACACAACTCATTTTTCAGATTTTCAGGTTGTATTGTTTGGGTTTTTACCAAAATCTGTTTCAATTCCATGTTAACAGCTCCTTTAGAAATATTATTCCCAGGAAAAAACATAACATGTTCAATATTTATTTCCCCTGCTGTATATGATGCAGTGAGCAGTACCTGTTCATCAAAAGCACTCATGATTATAGCATGTGGGCTGTGATGAACTTTTAGTATAATCACCGACAGTGTGTGTGTGTGTGTGTGTGTGTGTGTGTGTGTGTGTGTGTGTGTGTGTGTGTGTGTGTGTGTGGGCTCCCTTGCGATTTACAGCTAATTTAGGCTAATTAAAATTTACCAAAGCTCTTAAGCTGTAAATATGCCACTCTCTGCCTATGATAAGACTTTCTTTATTGCTCTGTATTGTGGGAGGAGATAAATATGTGCTATGGTACCTGTAACAACTGCCTCCACCGCATTTCATTGCATGGCTACAGTAGCTATGCAATTCCATATTTCTGAATTTTGCTTTGAGGTTAAAAGTTCAGCCCCTCATTTGTAATGTTGCAAACAGTAAACAATAAACTAAATCACACATTTTATGATTGTGTGGGCGGAAAAGTCACACACTTTTATATAGATGATCACAGGAAAGTTTCTGACATGGTGTTACCGATATTTGTGATCAAACCACCCACCGGCGACACATTTAGTATTTCAGCTCCGCCGTGGATGATTTTTTACTCCCCTCCTGTGTTTGCCTCTAGCCTGAAGGGCTGCTGTGTTTTGGGAAATCCAGAGCAGGTCAGGAGTTCATATGTGGGCTAAAGTAAAGATCTGATGGAGTAAACAAACATCCCCCCCCTCCCATGATCCTAACCGAAAAGAAGCGTAAATAGGGCTCATTCTGAAACATTCCCCCGGCAAAGTGAGATAAATGACATTATGCCATCAAAAATGACATTACGAAATAGTGCTGTGCCAAACTCATTTCTGATCCGAGGCTTGTTTACAGTAGACAGAATACAGTAATTCAGAGTTCACATCTGTCACAGTTCGAGTTTTGTACATTTGTACTTGACTACACTGTAAAAAAATCACAGGTTCCACACAAAAGGTTTAAGTTGAGAGAGCATGAAGAAATTTAGTTAGCTTATAAGTTTTTAAAAATGTAAGTGGATTAAACATAAACAGGCCTGTCATGATATCTGTTTTGTTGTATGATATATTTAATACCAAAATTTATTGCGATAATATTGTCAATTTAGGACCATTTTATACCACTTATTATATAATGCCGGAATGACAGTATAATAGCATCATAATGCAAGTACACTCTTCCAAAGAACACATAATGTTTTATGAATATTTCATTATAGTAATTTTAACAATTTAATAATGAGGCATTGGAATCAGAATGTGAAAACGCAAATCCTAAATAAATAAAAATAAATGTTAACAAAAAAGTGCAAGTTAAAAAGTAAAAGAGGCTGCAGTATGTGCTACCAGATCTATTTTCAGCTGTCAGACAGCCACAAGAAAATATACTATAATAATTTGTAGTAAATGCTATAGTGTTTTCAACTAGGGCTGGGCGATAAAATCGGTATCGATATTTATTGACCGAACACTATTATCAATATCGATTAAAAAAAAAAAAAAATTCAGTATGAAGTTAAAGTAAGAAGGCTTTAGTTTTTATTTAAATGTAGCTGCTGAGCGCATGCCTTGGAAGCAGTACCAATAAGCTTGGGGTGTAAGTTTGTCATTTCCAATGGAGGCGCATGAGTTTCCTCAGGGTGCAAAGGTTTTTCCCCACAGTCACACATACACTATAGGTCAATTGGGTAAACAAAAATGACTGTAGTGTATGAGTGTGTGTGAATGTGAGTGTGTTTGGGTGTTTCCCAGTACTGGGTTGCGTCTGGAAGGGCATCTGCTGTTGGCGGTTCTATCCGCTGTGGTGACCCATGATAAATAAGAGACTAAGCCGAAGAATGAATGAAAGATAATACATTTAAATTCAAACAAGGTATTGATAAAAAAAAAAACACTTTTTTTTTTTCTTTTAATTTTTTCGGTTTATTAAAATTTTGTTTAATATTTTCCCTCAGCATATTAATTTGGGTGTGCTAATTTTTGGACTGTGATCTTCATTGATCTTCATTAGATCCAGTTTTGGCTTGACTGACTAATCCATATTTGCGCAGATATAATATTGTAAAGCATCCTGAAGAAAATGTTAATTAAAAAGAGAGATCTGTGATGGGTGTACTCATTTATACTGAGCACTGAAACTAAATAACAACATAACAAGATTTGCTAAGTTAGTGTGAGTTTGCAATCCTATAAAACTGTTGATGGGAGTGAAAAGTTTCACAAAATAGTCTACTGACAATGTGCAAACTGAAGAACGCAGATGCAGAAGTGCAAAAGAAGTTGTTAACAAGCAGAGCTGATAATATGATGCATATAATCTATCAACAATACATGCACAGAATGAGCTTAGACTGTTTTTTATTGGGGTGTTTAATAAGGATGGACTGAAATGATAATTCTGGGCTGAAACCGAAATTGAAAATTCTGAATGCACTTAACTTAAGTCCGAAACCAAAAATGCCTTTTAGTATTATTTCATTATTTTCTTAAATAACACAGAGTAGAGGTGGACATTTTGGACATTTTACATTATTAAACTCATTAATTTAAATTATACTAATAAAAAGCCAATAAATAACCACAGTCATTAACAGTCACTGCACATTCAAAGACAGAATGCAGTGCTATAGTGTGCATTCTATAAAGTAAAGATCACCTTATATCAAGACATGTATGGCTTAAAATAATGTAAATGATGCCTCTTTGTGAAATATGAAAAAACAAAAAACACACACGGCATATTTACATTAGTGATTGACATTTATTTTGGACCGTGGGCACTGGCAATGTTTTTGATTCATAATTTGAGTGCTCCAATTCCTGATTATAAACGCTCCGAAACTAGTGATACGAAATGGTCCTATTATGCCACATGTGCTGCTTATGGTTGTAATTTTTAGTCAAAGAGATTGTGATCTTTATTGCCATTAATCCCCCCCCCCCACCCCATAAGGTGTAACATATAACATTAAACAGTAACACGGAGTAAAATTTACATTGAGAAAAGCCAGAGAAAAAAAAAAGTAGCCAATAAACATGGTGAAGCTTGTCAACATCCATCTTCACTACTGCATCAATCATAACTGGAGAAAACGGGAGATTTAACAACAGGGATTTAATCATGTCCAAAGAGCCAAATGTCCATAATAACTGGAATAAATGTGGATACATAATTTTTGTCTACAAATTTAATGCAAATTACTAGCAATTCTGGTTGACAACATGACTGTAAATTAATAAAAGTGACAAAAATCATCCAACGCACTGTAAAAACAGACAAAAACAAGACAAACTGTGAATTTAGCACTGTTTACTGTAATCTATTAACAGTTTCTTTAATAATACCAAACTTAATACATTTTCATTGCACCCCTGAAGCTTTAATATAAGCATTAAGCATACATGCGGTGCAAAGTCAGCCCGAATGGTTTTAAACTTGCATTGCCTTTAAGTTGCCGTCCTCCTATAGTTGAGCTACTTTGTATTCTGGGCCTGGATCCACTGTCCTGCAGAACCCTGATGGGCAGGCACAGCACCTCTGGCATTTTAAAGTGCTAATGCCTGTAACACAGACCAGCGCAGCTCAGCGGACGACCCAGTGGAGAAAATGAGGGTGCTGAGACCATAATTAACTCAAGATAAGTGCAAGAGAAAACAAGACTCCCTATGAAATACACAGAGTTCTTACTGACGTCCTGCTGGGGAATCATATGGCACTGGAAACATTACCATTATTCTCGGATAACTAACAGAAGATTAATTCGCTCAAAAATGAATGCTCTTTCAAGATTTACTCATCCTCACAATGCAGAGAGAAATGTATCATACAGTGAGAATGAATGGCACTGTCTGATGTCAAAAGGCCAAACATGCATCGCTAATGTATCTTAAAAGCGCAAATGCACTAATGCATTAACCATCGTATAAACATTTTTTCCATTATGGACATTTAAAAAGCAACATAATTTAATCAAAACTCTTTGTTCACTATTAAAATAACATTTTGAATTAATCTGATTTACTTTTCTTTAGTAATTTCATCTTGCATGTATAGTGGAACTTTTATTATGTAATCACTATATATAGTATAACTTTTATTATGTAATCCTTTTTATTATGTAATCACTATATAATCTGCCACTATTAAAATATATATTACTATTAAAATACACTGTTAAAACTTATAGAAATACCTATATTCAAGTGATGCTGAAGAGACATACAAACATGCAGGGCCTTATAATTGAGGGCCTTACAATTGAAGCACAGCAGTTCATGCGCCAAAGTGAGAACATTATGACAGAGCGTATGCAATACATTTAGACAATGTATATGTTGAACAAGACAAAAACAACCCTCGCCAAAATAGCATACATAAGGAGAATCATTTAGAAAGTATGGAAACAACATGATCATATGCAAACACATGATTGTAAGCACATGCTATGTGACCTTTAAGATATGTAAAAACAGAAAAACATACAGCCATTAATTAAAAAGCTAGGATCCTATTGGAGCCGGGAATAGGGTGATGTTAAATCATATTTCATGATACCTATGGATAAGAAACTGTATATAAACTGTGGGTTTTTGGACATTGAGTGGAAGAGAGCTCGATCGACCATCTCTGCTGTAACAATAAACTGCTTCAACTTGAGAACTTCGAAGACCTCAGCCTCTTTTTTGAAACCTAGAAGATGTTTGTCGAGATACAGCGCAACTTTCCACTACACATGAAGCACAGATGTTAATTTAGCAGGATTTACCAGCAAAACATGCATTGTAAAAGTATCCTAAAAGCACACTAATCCACTAATGCACTTTTTTTTCTTGCAATCTGGACACTTTAAGAGCAAAATAAATATATTAATCAAAATACTCTGTAGTCACTGTTTTAAAAATATGCCAGTCAGGCTTCATGCGAGCTCCACATGCACTGAAAGCACAAAAAGCAATTTGTACTGAATGAATCTGACTGAATCCAGATGATTTAAGCAGCTTATAGCTACACTTTGGGGTTTAATAACCATTTGCATGCAAATGTGATCCCTCGTTCTCATGCAAATTACTTTCAATGAAGATCAAGTTTGTAATAGTTCTCAATAGCTCACTCCCAATAATTATTTTATAATTTCTGGGCCAGCGTGGAAGGAGATGTGTTATGGTTCAGTGTTATTTTTGCTGTCATTAATGTACTATTACAGTAGATTATTTAACTTTTGTTTTTATATTTTTCATTTTCATATGAGATTTAAAATGTCTGCAGGTTTTATTAATGCTTTTAGCCATTTCAAAAATGTCAGAAATGTTGCTTTGGCAACTACATGAAATGTTTAACATAACTACACTCACCGGCCACTTTATTAGGTACACCTTACTAGTACCAGTTGGACCTCCTTTGCCTTAAGAACTGCCTTAATCCTTCGTGGCATAGATTCAACAAGGTACTGGAAATATTCCTCAGAGATTTTGCTCCATATTGACATGATAGCATCACACAATTGCTGCAGATTTGTCAGCTGCACATCCATGATGTGAATGTCCCGTTCCACCACATCTCAAAAGTGCTCTATTAGATTGAGATCTGATGACTGTGGAGGCCATTTGAGTACAGTGAACTCATTGTCATGTTCAAGAAAGCAGTCTGAGATGATTCTCGCTTTATGACATGGCACGTTATCCTGCTGGAAGTAGCCATTAGAAGATGTGTACACTGTGGTCATAAAGGGATGGACATGGTCAGCAACAATTCTCAGGTAGGCTGTGGTGTTGACACGATGCTCAATTGGTACTAATAGGCCCAAAGTGTGCCAAGAAAATATCCCCCACACCATTACACCACCACCACCAGCTTATACCGGTGATACAAGGCAGGATGGATTCAAGCTTTCGTTTTGTTGACGCCAAATTCTGACCCGACCATCCGAATGTGGCAGCAGAAATGAAGACCCATCAGATCAGGCAACGTCTTTCTGATCTTCAATTGTCTAATTTTGGTGAGCCTGTGTGAATTGTAGCCTCAGTTTCCTGTTCTTAGCTGACAGGAGTGGCACCCGGTGTGGTCTCCTGCTGCTGTAGCCCATCTGTTTCAAGGTTGGACGTGTTGTGTGTTCAGAGATGCTCTTCTGCAGACCTCGGTTGTAACGAGCAGTTATTTGTGTTAATGTTGCCTTTCGATCAGCTGGAACCAGTCTGGCCATTCTCCTCTGACCTCTGGCATCAACAAGGCATTTACCCCCTCAGAACTGCCGCTCACTGGATATTTTTTCTTTTTCTGACCATTCTCTGTAAACCCTAGAGATGGTTGTGCATGAAAATACCAGTAGACCAGCAGTTTCAGAAATTCTCAGACCGGCCTGTCTGGCACCAACAAGCATGCCACGTTCAAAGTCACTTAAATCCCCTTTCTTCCCCATTCTGATGCTTTTTTTGAACTGCAGCAGATCGTCTTGACCATGTCTACATGCCTAAATGCATTGAGTTGCTGCCATTAGACTGATTAGAAATTTGCGTTAACGAGCAGCTGGACAGGTGTACCTAATAAAGTGACCAGTGAGTGTACATTCTGTTTTAATTCAGCTAATATTTATTATATTTCAATTAATGGATATTTTTTAATAGTTTTAGTTATAATACCCCTGAATGCAGTATTGCAAAATATTTCAGTTTCTGTATAGATGTTGCATTTATGCCACAGCTCCGTCTACTTTAAAAATTGCATAGATATATTATTCATAGGCAAAATCATTGTGGACAGGATGAGTTGTTTTTTTTTAACATGTTTGTTCAACAGTTCATGAATTCTCAACAAGCTCGCACTAGAATCTTTTGATATGAATCGTGGCTCGATCAAGTTGTTTGAATATGATATGAAGGCCGTGCAGCACTTGATATTTGCTTCATGCGGTGAATCTTGACCCAAACTTTTTCTCTCAATATGGTTACGCTGAACTTCACTCATTAGACATGTAAAGAGGATAATTTTTCAGAATTTGTAAGTATCTATGAATCAAATCGGAACAAGCAGAGGTGTTTATGTTTGAGGAAGGCTATTAATATTCATCCTAGATCTCAGCGATACAGGGAAAAACAGACTGTCAAATCATGAAATATTTAGCAGTTTTCAGCTTTGAGTAAGCAGACCTGGACTTGAGAACAAACATTGTCAGATTTGGTTTCATGGGTCTAACCCTGAGGCTGTGATGTGTCTAAATTGCTTGTTTTGACATAATGCATTATCTCTGCCGTCTGATATTGCTTATTTAAATTCAACAGGGATTTACAGTGCGAGTCCAAGAGACCATATTGAAAATCTGGGATTCAGATCTTATTTTAACTTGGGAAGAAAAGTTGTGGTGTTTTTCTTTCCTTCTTTGTATTAATAATTAATTAGTAAGAAAGTAGATAAGTGCATACATTTTTGATGACTTGTGAATTATTACTCAACTAATGGAATAAGTGAATGAATGAATAATGGTAAATTGCTGGATTATTACACAACTAATAGAATGAATGAATAAATGAATGAACAAATGAATATTAATGGATTGGTGAATTATTACACAACTAATGGAATTAATTAATGAATGAACATTGGTGAATTGTTGAATTATTACACGACTGATAGAATGAGTAAATTAAATAATCAATATTGATGAATTGGTAAATTATTATTCAATGAAATGAATATTGATGAATTGGTAATTATTACACAACTAATAGAATAAGTGAATGAATGAATAATGGTAAATTGGTGGATTATTGCACAACTAATAGAATGAATAAATAAATGAATGAACAAATGAATATTAATGGATTAGTGAATTATTACACAACTAATGGAATGAATGAATGAATGAATGAATGAATATTGATGAATTGGTAAATTATTACACAGCTAATAGAATAAGGGAATGAATGAATAATGGCACATTGGTGGATTATTACACAACTAACAGAATGAATAAATGAATGAACAAATGAATATTAATGGATTGGTGAATTATTACACAACTAATGGAATGAATTAATAAATGAATATTGATGAATTGTTGAATTATTACACGACTGATAGAATGAGTAAAATAAATAATCAATATTGATGAATTGGTAAATTATTACTCAATGAAATTAATATTGATGAATTGTTGAATTATTACACAACTAATAGAATGAATGAATGAATGGTTGTTGATGAATTAATACACAACTAATAAAAGGAATGATTGAATATTGGTGAATTATTACACAACTAATTCATATGAATGAATGAATTAATGATTGAATCAATATTGGTTAATTAGTGAATTATTACACACTAATGAAACAGATGAATGAATGAATATTGATGAATTGGTAAATTATTACACAACAAATAGAATGACTGAATGGATAAATACTGGTGAAATATTACACAACTAATAGAATGAATTAATCAATGAATTAATATTGGTAAATTGGTGAATTATTACACAATTAATATAATAAATAAATGAATGAATGAAGGAAGGATATAATGAATGAATGAATATTGGTGAATTGACGAATTATTACAGAACTAATGAAATGAACGAAGTAATGAGTGAATATTAGGGAATTGTTGAAATATTACACAACTAACAGAATGAATAAATGAATGAATATTGGTAAATTGGTGAATTATTACACAACTGATATAATGAATGAATGAATGAATGAATGAATGAATGAATATTGGTTAATTGGTGAATTATTGCACAACTAAAAGAATGAAGGGGTGAATGAATGAGAGAGCGAACATTGGTTAATTGGTGAATTATTACACAACTAATAGCATAAATGAATGATTGGATGGATGAATGAATTAATGAATATTGGTTTATTTGTGAATTATTACACAACTAATAGCATGAATGAATGATTGAATGGATGGATGGATGAATGAATGAATGAATATTGGTTTATTGGTGAATTATTACTCAACTAATAGCATAAATGAATGATTGAATGGATGGATGAATGAATGAATGAATGAATGAATATTGGTTAATTGGTGAATTATTACACAACTAATAGCATAAATGAATGATTGAATGAATGGATGGATGAATTAATGAATATTGGTTAATTGGTGAATTATTACACAACTAATGAAATGAACAAATTAATGAGTGGATATTAGTGAATTGTTGAATTATTACACAACTAAGAATGAATGAATGAATGAATATTGGTAAATTGGTGAATTATTACACAACTGATATAATGAATGAATGAATATTGGTTAATTGGTGAATTATTACACAACTAAAAGAATAAAGGGATGAATGAATGAGAGAGCGAATATTGGTTAATTGGTGAATTATTACACAACTAATTGAATGAATGAATTAGTATTGGTGATTTTTCACAGTATAATGAATGAATGAATAAATCTTGTATAATTGGCTAATTGTGACATGATCGTAGTTAAGTACTTTTAAAAGTTTAAATAAATAAACATAAATGGACAATTTAGATGATAATTGGTAATAATTAAATCATGCAACAATTTCTGAAAAAAATATGGCCGAATTGTCACCAAAATATATTTCACAATTCCAGTGTCACAGAATAGTTTTTAAGAATGTGTAAGAAACATTTACGGCTCTCTTCAAATCTGTCCAGAAGGTGGCATCTTGAAAAGCAGCTTAATGATGTCTTTATTTCAGTGTTGTATATATTGTGCCTTGAAAGAGAGCATATTTATAAGATAAATTCTATACTATCATACAATCTGATGGAAAAAAAAGTTGTGTTCCACTTGAGACTCTCAATACATGATTAAACCCAAACACAGCTGATTAGGAACCAAATTGGATTCGAGCAAATGCAGTCTTTTGACCCCCGCTTTTTAGGCAGCACATATTTGGCTTTGATTCGAAACTCAACAACTTTGTTTACTGCCAAGTCAGCCCTAATCAACATAATTATCAGCCAGAACTTCCTCAAACTGCATTAGCCGATGTGAGCTGTCTTCAGAAATAACAACCGGTCTGAGAGAGAAGAGCCTTGCAAACACGCCGCTCTTTCCAGGTTCAGTCGGCGCATTAGAAAGCAATGCTGCCGGAAGCGTGCATGTTAAAGACGGCTGGCAGGCGGCCTAGTTTCACAGCCGCGGTTCCCAGTCCGACCCTGACAGTCAAGCCTCAGTGAGTTACATGACATTAGGGCACTGCAAGGAGAAAAACAAGCTGCCTACAGAATGTTGCCGCCACTTTTGAGGACACACACAAGGGGAATTCTGGAAAGGGAAGAAATGTTTGACATGGAGCTCTCTTGGGAGAATAATGTGAGTTGTTGTAACGCTGCTGGAATACCGGATTAATTTGGGGGGAACAGTTTAAGGAATACAAAACAGGAATCACTGTAACTTTGTCTACAGACAGTCTGCTCTGGCAGAAAATGATCCCGCGTAGGAGTGTTTTCTGATTTGCATAATATTCAAATTTAAGGGCTTGCTAAAAATAAAAGTTTTTTTCTTTTAAAGGAAACTCTGCAAATGTATTTATTGATTTAATTCCTATAATGAGACTCAAACCGAATGACCCAGAAAATGTTGTATTTAAAACAATATGCAGTGGATACATAACATCTGCTCTTTGTATTATTGGATTACCATCCCCGTCAACCTGAGGATGGTTTTTATGCAGCTGTGCTTGTAAGATGTTAAAGGCTGAGGGAAACAGGGAAACAGCCATAAACTAAATTATGAATATTTTTGGTGCAAAATCCTTGACTATTATAAACAGAGAAAAACTCCTGTATATAAAAACTACTTCTGTCTGTCCGTCCATCTGTTTGTTCGTCTATCTATCTGTCTGTCCGTCTATCTGTCTATCTATCCATCCATCCGTCCATCCATCCATCCATCCATCCATCCCCATGTTTGTCCATCCGTCTATCCATCCATCCATGACCATATGTTTGTCCATCCGTCTATCTGTCCGTCCGTCCATCCATCTGTCTATCCATTAATTTATCAATCTATCCATCCATCCATCCATCCATCCATCCATCCAACTCCATGTTTGTTCATCCATCTATCCGTCTATCCATCCATCTCCATGTTTGTTCATCCATCTATCCGTCTATTTATCCATCTCCATATGTTTGTCCATCCATCCATCCGTCCATCCATCCATCTCTATGTTTGTTCATCCATCTATCTGTCTATTTATCCATCTCCACATGTTTGTTCATCCATCTATCCGTCTATTTATCCATCTCCATATGTTTGTCCATCCATCCATCCGTCCATCCATCCATCTCTGTTTGTCCATCCATCTATCCGTCTATCCATCCATCCATGTCCATATATTAGTCCATCCGTTCGTCTGTCTGTCTGTCTGTCTGCCCATCTATGAATCTATCATCTATCTGTCCGTCCGTTAGTTAGATCTATCTATCTATCCATCCATCCATCCGTCCGTCCGTCCATCTATCATCCATCCATCTATCATCCATCCGTCCGTCCGTCTGTCTGTCCATCCATCTATGTATGTCCGTCCATCTGTCTATCCATCTAATCATCTATCCATCCATCCATCTCCATATGTTTGTTCATCCATCTTTCCGTCCATCCATCCATCCGTCCTTTCATCCGTCCATCCATCCATCCATCCATCCGTCCATCTATCTATATCTGTCTGTCTATTTATCTATGTTTGTCTGTCCATCCATCCATCTATCCATTCATGTCCATATGTTTATCTGTCCGTCCATACGTCATCCATGTTCATCTGTCCGTCTATCACAAGGAATCAGATTTAAATGGCAACTATAAAAGCCTTAACACATGATAACCTCTAATATCCACATTTTTACACCTTATCCAGCCTTATGCAATATTTTGAGAACTTGAAATCAACAATGCAGAGTAAAGTCAGAACATCCTTAGCATTATTCGTGAGTGTGTCACTATTTTGGAAGTGCTCTGCTGCCTTGAAACAAAACTTCTTTCAAACCATCAATGATTTTCAGGAAAATGTGAAAACTCTAAAAGACTTCACAGAGCTCACCGACACACACAATAGAGACAACGGAGGCTGCACAATCAGCTAAAATGATGCTGATGTTCATTTTTATGCAAATATGGTGGGCAATATACAGTTGAATTGATGATGTAAGCCAAAATGATTAGCTTTTTTTGTCAAATATTAATCATTTTTGATTTTTTGAACATATTTTTAAACATAAATTTCTAATAACTATTATCTTTTGTCTTTGCTATGATGATGGTATTTTTGTAGTTGGTTTGCAAGAGTATTCAGTTTAAAATGCTATTTAAAGGCTCAACTAGATTAATTAGGCAAGTCAGTGGACAACAGTGGTTTGTTCTGTAGCCAATCGGGAAAAAAGTCCTTAAGAGGGCTAATAATATTGTCCTTAAAATTAGTTTTATGTGTAAAGAAAAACTGCATTTCTTGTAGCCAAAAAATAATACATTTTCCAGAAGTCAAAAATATTATAGGCAATACTGTGAAGATCTCCTTGCTCCATTAAACATTCATTAATTCATTAATTTTCCTTTGGCTTAGCCTCTGTTAGAGGTCACTACAGTGGAATAAACCACCAACTATTCCAGCATTTGTATTATGTCTCATTCACACTAGCAGTGATGACTTTGTAGTTGCTTGTCGCTCTGGGTGGAATACAACTGGGTGGAATACAACTGGCCTTTGAGCGAGCTGCAGAGGATCACATGAGCTCTACTGGTGCTCCTATTGGATGTCGCTCAACAAAGTAGCTCCTCATTTGTATAAAGATTCTCAACTTTGGCCCACTAGTCGCCAGCGTTCACTGTCGCTCGCATAGACGAAGGTCGCCGGAAGTCGCTCACTCTCTGTTGAAATGATGAGTCGCTTGTTGCTTTGCCGTTGCGAGTCGCTCGTAGTGAATAACTGTATATTGCATGACCAAAAATTATTATGTCCATGTATTGTGCGCTAAATCGATATAATGATTATTACATCGGGTCTAAATCTACTCGAAGTCCACTAACGGTCAAATGGACAGCATCTCTTGTGTCTCTAACTTCTCCACCATCCTTGCTCCATTAAACATTCATTAATTCATTCATTTTCCTTTGGCTTAGTCTCTGTTAGAGGTCACTACAGTGGAATGAACCACCAACTATTCCAGCATTTGTATTATGTCTCATTCACACTAGCAGTGATGACTTTGTAGTTGCTTGTCGCTCTGGGTGGAATACAACTGGGTGGAATACAACTGGCCTTTGAGCGAGCTGCAGAGGATCACATGAGCTCTACTGGTGCTCCTATTGGCTGTCGCTCAACAAAGTAGCTCCTCATTTGTATAAAGATTCTCAACTTTGGCCCACTAGTCGCCAACAGTCACTGTCACACGCATAGACGAAGGTTGCCGGAAGTTACTTACTCTCTGTTGAAATGATGGGTCGCTTGTTGCTTTGCCGTTGTGAGTCACTCGTAGTGAATCAGGCTTTACACAACGGATGCCCTTCTAGCCGCAACCCAGTACTGGGAAACACCCATATACACTCATGCACTCACTCATGCACAACAGCCAATTTAGTTAATCAATTCCCCTATAGTGCATGTGTTTGGACTGTGGGGGAAACCGGAGCACCCGGAGTAAACCCATGCCAACACGGGGAGAACATGCAAACTCCACATAGAAATGCCAACTGACCCAGCCGGGACTGGAACCAGCAACCTTCTTGCTGTGAGGCGACAGTGCTAACCACTGAGTCACTGTGCCGCCCCGGTTCAATAAACATAAGTGGGAAAATATTAGAACAAGAACAAACATTTCAGAGGACTAATAATATAGCCTTTAACTGTATATTGCATGACCAAAAATGATTATGTCCATGTATTGTGTGCTAAATCGATATAATGATTATTACATCAGGTCTAAATCTACTCGAAGTCCACTAACGGTCAAATGGAAAGCATCTCTTGTGTCTCTAACTTCTCCACCAACCCGTCATCATGTACCTTCAGCACCTGCTGATTTAATGTGTTGTCAGCGGCACAATCTCAGACTCGATTTCTTAGACTCACGACACATGGAGAATCTGGGACACGTTAATGTATGGAGGAGATGCCAGTCCTCTGGCTAATGACAGCAGAAAAAACAGCCAAACGACCTCCGAGGTGCCACCGCAGTCATTATTAGCTGGCAAGAAAGTGATGAAAGCCCTGGGAGGTGTGACATCGCCTCCTCTTTTATCTGGGAGAGGATGATAAAGGAGGAAACAATTCAGAACTCAACTCACCTCTGCAGGGGGACGAAATAAGGAGGGCCGCCGGGGTCCGTCATGTGGACTGTGGACAGATCCTGGAAAAGACAGTTTGCATAAGTTAATTAATAGAGTGTGTGGGTGTATTGATCACGTGTGGCCTGAATCTGGATCATAGTTAGTTTTATATCATGTCTCAGTTACCTCAGTTGGATATTCTAAGTGTGCTATGTGCTTAAGGCACATTTGGCATGATTGTTTGGTGCAAAGGAGAAAGAAAGTAAAAAACTAGACAATTTCAACAACATTTTATTTATACTTTTATGTTTCTTTTGATTTTTCCTGTTTATTAAAATATAATATTAATATTTTTCCCTAACATATTAATTTGAGGGCATCAAGGTGGCACAGTGGGTAGCACAATCGCCTCACAGCAAGAAGGTCGCTGGTTCGAGCCCCGGCAGTTGCCATTTCTGTGTGGAGTTTGCATGTTCTCCCAGTGTTCACGTGGGTTTCCTCTGGGTGCTCCTCCACAGTCCAACCACATACGGTACAGGTGAATTGGATATGCTAAATTGGCCGTAGTGTATGTGAGCGTGTCTAAGAGTGTGTGGGTGTTTCCCAGTGTTGGGTTGCGGCTGAAAGGGCATCCGCTGCGTAAAACATGCTGGATAAGTTGACAGTTCATTCCGCTGTGGCGACCCCGGAATAATAAAGAAAATGAATGAATGAATGAATAGATATTTATATCTTTATATAAACAATAACATTGATAGACCACTATGATTAAAACTAACCAATCAATAACACATAATATATTGATACATTTAAGAATAAATATAAAAAAATTAAATGTACAGAAAAAAAAGATACACTTACCGGCCACTTTATTAGGTATACCTTCCTTGTACTGAATTGCACCCCCTTTTACCTTCAGAACTGCCTTAATCCTTTGTGGCATAGATTCAACAAGATACTGGAAATATTCAAGATACTGGAAAATTTTTTTGCTCCATATTGACATGATAGCATCACGCAGTTGCTGCAGATTTGTCGGCTGCACATCTATGATGCGAATCTCCTGTTCCACCACATCTCAAAGGTGCTGTATTGGATTGAGATCTGCTGACTGTGGAGGCCATTTGAGTACAGTGAACTCATTGTCATGTTCAAGAAAGCAGTCTGAGATGATTCAAGCTTTATGACATGGTGCGTTACCTGCTGGAAGTCGCCATCAGAAGATGAGTACACTGTGGTCATAAAGGGATGGACATGGTCAGCAACAATACTCAGGTAGGCTGTGGCGTTGACACGATGCTCAGTTAGTACTAATGGACCCAAAGTGTGCCAAGAAAATATCCCCCACACCATTACACCACCATGGATCCATGCTTTCATGCTTTTGATGAGTCTGTGTGAATTATAGCCTCAGTTTTCTGTTCTTAGCTGACAGGAGTGGCACGCGGTGTGGTCTTCTGCTGCTGTAGCTCATCCGCCTCAAGGTTGGACGTGTTGTGTGTTCAGAGATGCTCTTCTACAGACCTCGGTTGTAACGAGCGCTTATTTGAGTTACTGTTGCCTTTCTGTCAGCTGGAACCAGTCTGGCCATTCTCCTCTGACCTCTGGCATCAACAAGGCGCCCACAGAATTGCTGCTTACTGGATATTTCCTCTTTTTTTTTTGACCGTTTTCTATAAACCCTACAGATGGTTGTGCGTGAAAATCCCAGTAGATCAGCAGTTTCTGAAATACTCGGAGCAGCCCGTCTGGCACATTCCACATTTAAAGTCACTTGAATCACCTTTCTTCCCCATTCTTCCCCATTCTGATGTTCAGTTTGAACTGCAGCAGATCGTCTTGACCATGTCTACATGCCTAAATGCATTGAGTTGCTGCCATGTGATTGGTTGATTAGACATTTGCGTTAACGAACAGTTGGACAGGTGTACCTAATAAAGTGGCCGGTGTCTGTATATTATTTAATATTAAACAATTCATTAATCACTCATAAAATTCACTGATGTTTTAGCGACCCTTACACATCGCTCAAATTTATTCATATTTTAAGAACTTAGTATTTTAGGATAATAATAAAACATTGCTTTTGCATTTTACATTTTAAATTGATTTAAATTTCAAGATGAATTGTAGAAGAAAATGTGAGTTCATATCCTCTAATGTATCCGAGCCACTCTGTTTTGATAAGTCATTGATGGCGCTCTATTAAAAATGCATTTCATTCATGTGCCATCTTGATATTTTAGCAGCTGCTTGTCTTCACTCTTTCCAAAGATTATTGCCCCCTACTGCACATTTCCCATTCGAACGCAAGTGATCAGAGATGGAAATATGTGCAATTACAGCCGGCACAATAATTGAAGACGAATGCTGATGTTCTGCGGGGATTTCACAGTGAAATTGCTCTAGCAATCGGCACAGATGTTTTAATCAGAGTGCACTGGCCCATGAAACCCAACATGTCTTACACAGACTATCAAAGGCTTTTTTCCTGTCAGAGATGGAGCGCGTCATTGGAATTATTGTTCAGATGGAGGCGCTTATTGTTTTCATTTTGCCCATTAGGAATGATTAAGGTGCAGGGTGTTATTAGAGCAAAGTGCCGGCCTCGTTCTCCGCTCGGTTGCGAATTTATAACATGCCAGAACAAGACAAAAGCTGCAGATCATTCAAATAGAATTAAAATGTTTTCATCACGGTTAAGAGGTGAAGTAGGGAAACGCACGGCCTCAAGTGGCTCATTGTTTCCAAACAGTGGCGGCAACACCAACGTGATGAAAGACATCGATGTTCAACAAATGCATTTCTTAATCACAGACAATTCCTTCGAGAAATAAAAGAGATCATTAGCCAAACTGTAGGACATTTAGAGCTGCCAAATAACACAACACAGAAATCAGCAGATGTGCAGACACAGGTGTGCATGCCTACTTCAAAACAGCTCTTTTTGGAAAGAAATGAATACTTTGATTCGGCAAGCGTTCATTAAATTGATGAAAAGCAGCAGTGGAGATATTTACAGTGCTAAAAGAAAGTAAAATATCCTGCTAATTTATTTTATTCTGAACAATATGATGCAGATATTCTAAATGATCATGTGATGCTGAAGACAGTAATAATATTGAAAATGCAGCTTTGTATCACAGTAATGAATGAATGAAGAAAAAAAAAAAAAAAAAAAATATATATATATATATATATATATATATATATATATATATATATATATAGTTGAAGTCAGGGTTATTAGCCCCCATGTTTATTTTTTTACCCAATTTCTGTTTTTTTCTAAGACGATTTTCTAATCATAATAGTTTTAATAACTCATTTATAATAACTGATTTATTTTTATCTTTTCCATGATGACAGTAAATAATATTTGACTAGATATTCTTCAAGACACTTCTATACAGCTTAAAGTGACATTTAAAGGCTTAACTAGGTTAATTAGGTTAACTAGGCAGGTTAGGGTAATTAGGCAAGTTATTGTATAACGATGGTTTGTATTGTAGACTATTGAAAAAATAAAGCTAAAAGGGGCTAATATTATTGACCTTAAAATGATTCATAAAAATTTTTAAAAACTGCTTTTATTCTAGCCGAAATAAAACAAATAAGACTTTCTCCAGAAGAAAAAATATTATCAGACATACTGTGAACATTTCCTTGCTCTGTTAAACATCATTTGGGAAACATTTAAAAAAGAAAACAATTATTCAAAGAGGAGCTAATAATGCTGACTTAAACTGTGTGTGTATATCTCTGTGTGTGTGTGTGTGTGTATGTGTATGTATATATATATATATTTATATATATATATATATATATATATATATATATATATATATATATATATATATATATATATATATATATATATATATATATATATATATAAATATATAAATTTATTATTAACCCACCTTTAAATTATTTTTTTTTTACATTTTCTAAATGATGTTTAACAGAGCAAGGAAATGTTTACAGTATGTCTGATAATATTTTTTCTTCTGGAGAAAGTCTTATTTGTTTTTTATCGGTTAGAATAAAAGTTTTTAAAAATTAAAAAAAAAAAACATTTTAAGGTCAATATTAGCCCCTTTAAGCTATATAATTTTTCGATAGTCTACAGAACAAACCATCATTACACAATAACTTGCCTAATTACCCTAACCTACTTAACCTAATTAACCTAGTTAAGCCTTTAAATGTCACTTTAAGCTGTATAGAAGTGTCTTGAAGAATATCTAGTCTAATATTATTTACTGTCATCATGACAAAGATAAAATAAATCAGTTATTAGAAATGAGTTATTAAAACTATTATGATTAGAAATGTGTTGATAAAATCTGCTCTCCATTAAACAGAATTTGGGGAAAAAAATAAACAGGGGGCTAATAATTCAACGGGCTAATAATTCAACGGGCTAATAATTCTGACTTTTGTATGTAAATATACACAGTTGTTTCAAATTGGAATACTATTTTTACAATATTCCTTATTTCCACACAAACCTGCATTTTACATTTCAGAAAAATACTTGAAGTTTATTATTCATTACTTATAAACAAATTTTGAAAGGATCACGCCTGGTCCCGAATTAGCTATCATATGATTTACCAATCAGACGAATCCAAACCCACATAAATAACAAGATTTCCTTACCTTAGTCATTTTCACCTTGAAGAATCCACCCCATCCACCGTTACTCCTCTCCTCTTTCTTAGATTAATCCAGCACAGGGCGGCTCAGTGGCTAGCACTGTTTCCTCACAGCAAGAAGGTCGCTGGTTCAAGTGCCGGTTGAGTCGGTTGGCATTTCTGTGTGGAGTTTACATGTTCTCCCCGTGCTCATGTGGGTTTCCTCTGGTTTCCTCCCACAGTCCAAAGAGATGCAGTATAAGTGAATTGAATAAACCAAAATGGCACTGTATATGAGTGTTTTAGTACTAGGGCATTCACCGCATAACCATATGCTAGTATAGTTGGTAGTTCGTTCTGCTGTGGCTACCCCTGATAATCAAATAATAGGAAGAGCAAATTAATTCGGGGGAGCTCTCGAGACCTACCTGAGCTTAGACTCCCTTCTCTCTTGATGAAATGGATGTGAGCCCCAGGCTTAAGGATTTTCTGAGCTCAGGGCTCTCTCCCGGGACAGCATGCCAAACATGCTTTATAATCAATCATCAACTCAATGTGAACTCTTGAAATATATTTTTGAAAAAAATAAATAAATAAACATGATTTTTTACATTTTATTTAGTACAGTAAATATATCCACTGCTTTCTTTTGTAAAGAAATTAATACTTCGACTCATTCATTAAATTGATTAAAAGAGGCAGTGGAGATGTTTGCTGTGGTAAAAACAAGAAAAAACCCTGATTTATTAATTATTTATTTATTTATTTATTTATTTATTTATTTATTTATTTATTTATTTATTAATTAATTAATTAATTAATTAATTAATTAATTTATTTATTTATTCATTAATTTATTTATTCATTCATTTAATTATTTATTCATTCACTTATTTATTCATTCATTCATTCATTCCTTTCATTCATTTCTTTCTTTCTTTAATTTATTTAAAAAAAATATATGATGCATCACAAGTGTTACACCAATGATAATAGAAAAAACATATGATTATTATTAGTAAGCATCCCATCAACTACCTAAACCACTTAAACACTGTATTAATTGTTTAGCAGCCACTTTGCATAGTCTTTTAACAGCCTAGCAACTCACAATACAACATAACAATTACCTAAACAACCTTATATTTGCATAGAAACCACTCCCAACATCCTTGTATCTGTCAATTATTACCATTGTTAATATCAACAACACCTTAGCAACACCCTAAATAACCAGAAAACACAATAGTGTTTGTTTGAAGAATATTCAGTGCATGATCAGTGCCACCTAAACACATTTACTGTACAGTTTCCCAGCAAACAAACACCCGAGTAACCAGACAACCCTGGCATATTAATGCAACTGTCTGAAGATAATTTAAATGTTAAAGAAATGAAGATATATTATGTTTGGCTTAAAAAATGTTGTCGTTTTATTTGTTACATAAAAAAATAAGCTATAGGGATCTAACACTGAAATAAAAGCGTGTAATGTGAGCTGTCTTTCATAACTTACTTGATATTTTTAACTCTCTTGACTGCGTGATCTGCAAAACACAGCCATCAGTTTTCAAAGTGGAGATTGATGACAGATTTTGACATGTTTCTGTCTGCTGGAGTGAAGACTTTTGAGCAGAGAGAATTGCAAAACCAACCGAAGCAGCAGCAGCAGCAGCAGTATATAATTAAACACTCTATTTCAGCTGACTTATATTTTTAATTAGCAGTGTTAGTGCTAAGTGAAGTATCACCGCTGATGTTGCTCATACTGAGGGCTAGTGATTTGAACAAACCTCTAACACTACGTATTACACTTTTGGGGTTAATTCATCCTGTGCCGTTTGTGAAATAGACACGAGCGGTTCTGCAAATCATGCAGCTTGATGGAGAGAGAGAGAGACGTGATGAAGTGATAAACCACAGGAGGTCAAGCTTTGCAGAGATTTCACCACAAGATACTCAGATCTACAGTATTTGAGCTGGAATAACAAAATCATGTCAAACTATGTAGTATGCAACCAAATGCAAATGAAAGTGATGTATCTCACCTAGAAATATGTACCACATGTTATTGTTATTTTTTTTTTGATAAAGTGGGCAATTAAGAATACAGGACACACTCAAAAGTCTTTTTAAAAGGTACACTTTTGTACCGTGCAGGTTCACACACTGAAAAGAAATGATTCATTGAATTTACTACATTTTTTATGGTAAGGGGTTGGAAACAATTTATATGGGCTGGGTTTAAACAAATGATGCCACAGTAATAAATTTATTTTGTTTAAATTCAGCCCATATAAATTATTTGCAACCACCTACCTTAAAAAATTTATTAAATCCAATGAATCATTCTTTTCAGTGCATTTGTACCTTTTAAGGTAAATATTAATACCTAAAAGTACAAATGTGTTTCTCATAGTACCTTAAAGGAACAAAAGCAACCCAGGCTCATTATGGATACATACCCCCCTATACATTTCTGGAGAGCGCCAAATACGTCTCAGGAGCTACGTTTTTTTTGCGGTTTTTGTTTTCGCAAATCCATTAGAGGCTGAGATGTTTGCTTTTTCAGATCGCAAATTTCTCTCCTGAGTGCCGTTCGTTCCTGCTGTTCTCACGTAAATCCACTAGAGGCCGATGTCGACTGCGTGAGTGACCGATTTCCTTAAACCCAGCCGATATTGTTTTCAAAAGCGCCAATTGACCCACCCACCCCCTTTCCTAAACCCTGCCGACAGTGTTTTCAAAAGCAATCCAGAAAAAGAAAATCACTTAAGTCAGCCTTTAAACCACAATTTCTGATTTTACCACATTCTCACCCTGTTATTTACTTTTGTTGTTTGGCTTCTGTTTTTCTTACCTGCTCTCTGGAACCGTTATTCGCCAGACTCTGGACAAACTGGTAAAAGTGGTAAAGCTGTCCATAGAGGTCAGCGGTCAGCTGATAAGCGTCATACCGCCCCATAGCGTTCATTTTAAAGACGAAATGCCATGCGTTCCTCTGGCTACATAATTTGTGCTCTCCAGAAATGTATATAGGGCTACATTTTCAGAGTGAGCCTATGTTGCAACAAAAGTATACTCTAAAGAAACAAAATTGTTCCTTTTTAAAGTACCAATGTGCACCTGCAAGATACAAGATAAGAGATAAGACAAGATATCTTTTTAAGTGACAGGTAAAATCTTTAAAAAAAAATACTGTAGTCACTCCGTTTAAAACTTATAGTAAAATCTTGCACAGCCTTCCAGAATGTATGCTATTCATAAAACTGACAACCTAATGATAAAGGACACTAATAGTTACAAACAATTTACATTAATTATTAATGATTATCCAAAAGAACAATTCTTCTCCCAAGTAAAATAGTTCTATGCATGGACTAAAAGATAACGCAATAATGGTTCAGTAGTTAATGTATTCTATAATTGTAGTTAATTGTATTGTATAATGTTCTTCTTTGTTAATGTTGGGTAATAAAATAAAGTTTTTCTATGTTAGTTTAGTCACACTTTGCAATAAGTTTTCATTAATTAATGTTAGTCTATGTAATTACTGTAAACAAACAATGAAGGATCATTTTTTTTTATAATATTTATTCATCTTTGTTAATGTTAGTTAATGAAAATAAAGTTGTTCATTGACAACTCGCGCGCACACTGTAACAATTCCAGCTGCCATACATTTTATAGTCGAATCAAATACATCTCAACTTATATCAATCAAACTGACTAGAAATATTAAGTTAAACATCGCATAACCTAAAGAATTCGGTTGAAACCAGATTAACTTATTAAAATAAGTTAAAGCAGCATCAAAATATTTGTTGTCTTGGCTAACAGCAGAGCTCTGGATTTTAATAGTGCATTAGTAAATGTTGGATTTTAATTAATAAATACATTAACTAACGGATCATTATTTTAGATTTTTACCCAGATCTAGTGTTTTCTCACTGTAATAAGGATGCAACAAGACAACACACACAAAGCCATGTTTAATACCTACTACAAAGAGTCAAGTATAATAAATGCATTAGGTTAAGCTATAGGGCTCTTAATTTTAATAATGGACAAGCAGTTCCTTATCTCCACAATGCCCTGAGTATATTATAACCATGTCATTCTGGCACATCTCCCAGAAGTCTCCTGCTTTGACATAGTGCATATTGGATGCTTAATTTATGGGCATATTTTAAAATATTCATATCCAAGCTTCAAATATTACCTCATTTATTCGGTCATATAGGCCACTGCCTGTACACTTTACAATGAGAAAAAATGATGCTGAATGAGTTATAATTTCTCCCTATACAGACATCAGCGTTTGTTTTTAAGAATCTTAAGCTTTTAAGACAAGCTTAAAAACTTGATTTATATACAAAACTGGATCACATCTTGATTCCATGCAAATAAAAGGATTATAATTTCTATTACACATTTCTCCTCTAGCTTGCTTTCCAATATTGTCTTGTAAACCTGGCATTGTACTGTATATTACTGCCGTGTAGGGCTGTCGCTGACATTTATGATAGTTGCTGAAGCTGACTCATCATCTCTGCAGTATAGTGGATGCACAAATGCACATTAAGTTAAACGCAGTACTTGGATGCATGCCTTATTATAGTGCACATTTATCTGGCCTTTTAAATATCACTCCCCTTTTGGAATATAGATGTGAAAATGCCATATACTGACTTAAATGGTTGTAATTGATGAATGCTTTGATTTAATTTTAAAGAAGACTTTCAGCGGGTTCTTGCTAAAATATCTGCTATAGAATCAAAGCCATATCTAACCTAGTTGTGCTTAAATATCTGCTATAAAATCAAAGCCAAATCTAACCTAGTTGTGCCTAAATATCTGCTATAAAATCAAAGCCAAATCTAACCTAGCTGTGCTTAAATATCTGCTTTAAAATCAAAGCCAAATCTAACCTAGCTGTGGTAAAATATCTGCTATAGAATCACAGCCAAATCTAACCTAGCTGTGCTTAAATATCTGCTATAAAATCAAAGCCAAATCTAACCTAGTTGTGCTTAAATATCTGCTATAAAATCAAAGCCAAATCTAACCTAGTTGTGCCTAAATATCTGCTATAAAATCAAAGCCAAATCTAACCTAGCTGTGCTTAAATATCTGCTTTAAAATCAAAGCCAAATCTAACCTAGCTGTGGTAAAATATCTGCTATAGAATCACAGCCAAATCTAACCTAGCTGTGCTTAAATATCTGCTATAAAATCAAAGCCAAATCTAACCTAGTTGTGCTTAAATATCTGCTATAAAATCAAAGCCATATCTAACCTAGTTGTGCTAAAATATATGCTATAGAATCACAGCCAAATCTAACCTAGTTGTGCTTAAATATCTGCTATAGAATCAAAGCCAAATCTAACCTAGTTGTGCCTAAATATCTGCTATAGAATCAAAGCCATATCTAACCTAGTTGTGCTTAAATATCTGCTATAAAATCAAAGCCAAATCTAACCTAGTTGTGCCTAAATATCTGCTATAAAATCAAAGCCAAATCTAACCTAGCTGTGCTTAAATATCTGCTTTAAAATCAAAGCCAAATCTAACCTAGCTGTGGTAAAATATCTGCTATAGAATCACAGCCAAATCTAACCTAGCTGTGCTTAAATATCTGCTATAAAATCAAAGCCAAATCTAACCTAGTTGTGCTTAAATATCTGCTATAAAATCAAAGCCATATCTAACCTAGTTGTGCTAAAATATATGCTATAGAATCACAGCCAAATCTAACCTAGTTGTGCTTAAATATCTGCTATAGAATCAAAGCCAAATCTAACCTAGTTGTGCCTAAATATCTGCTATAAAATCAAAGCCAAATCTAACCTAGCTGTGCTTAAATATCTGCTATAAAATCAAAGCCAAATCTAACCTAGTTGTGCTTAAATATCTGCTATAAAATCAAAGCCAAATCTAACCTAGTTGTGCTAAAATATCTGCTATAAAATCAAAGCCAAATCTAACCTAGCTGTGCTTAAATATCTGCTATAAAATCAAAGCCAAATCTAACCTAGCTGTGCTCAAATATCTGCTATAAAATCAAAGCCAAATCTAACCTAGTTGTGCTTAAATATCTGCTATAAAATCAAAGCCAAATCTAACCTAGTTGTGCTTAAATATCTGCTATAAAATCAAAGCCATATCTAACCTAGTTGTGCTAAAATATATGCTATAGAATCACAGCCAAATCTAACCTAGTTGTGCTTAAATATCTGCTATAGAATCAAAGCCAAATCTAACCTAGTTGTGCCTAAATATCTGCTATAAAATCAAAGCCAAATCTAACCTAGCTGTGCTTAAATATCTGCTCTAAAATCCAAGCCAAATCTAACCTAGTTGTGCTTAAATATCTGCTATAGAATCAAAGCCAAATCTAACCTAGTTGTGCTAAAATATCTGCTCTAAAATCCAAGCCAAATCTAACCTAGCTGTGCTTAAATATCTGCTATAAAATCAAAGCCAAATCTAACCTAGCTGTGCTTAAATATCTGCTATAAAATCAAAGCCAAATCTAACCTAGCTGTGCTTAAATATCTGCTATAGAATCAAAGCCAAATCTAACCTAGCTGTGCTTAAATATCTGCTATAGAATCAAAGCCAAATCTAACCTAGCTGTGCTTAAATATCTGCTATAAAATCAAAGCCAAATCTAACCTAGCTGTGCTGAAATATCTGCTATAGAATCACAGCCAAATCTAACCTAGCTGTGCTTAAATATCTGCTATAAAATCAAAGCCAAATCTAACCTAGCTGTGCTTAAATATCTGCTATAGAATCAAAGCCAAATCTAACCTAGCTGTGCTGAAATATCTGCTATAGAATCAAAGCCAAATCTAACCTAGTTGTGCTAAAATATCTGCTATAAAATCAAAGCCAAATCTAACCTAGCTGTGCTTAAATATCTGCTATAAAATCAAAGCCAAATCTAACCTAGCTGTGCTGAAATATCTGCTATAAAATCAAAGCCAAATCTATTCTAGCTGTGCCTAAATATCTGCTATAAAATCAAAGCCAAATCTAACCTAGCTGTGCTGAAATATCTGCTATAAAATCAAAGCCAAATCTAACCTAGCTGTGCTTAAATATCTGCTATAGAATCAAAGCCAAATCTAACCTAGCTGTGCTCAAATATCTGCTATAAAATCAAAGCCAAATCTAACCTAGTTGTGCCTAAATATCTGCTATAAAATCAAAGCCATATCTAACATGGTTATGTTCCATATTCGAAGATAAAATCACACACATAAATAATTTTTTCGGCACTGTAACAAAAATAGGCACCTGGCTTTAAAAAAAAATCATCCGTCACAAAACAGACTGTTTTTATGCAAGAAACATCTCATGGATGCATTTGGGACACATTGTCAGTGATGTATCCTGGGATCATTGGGTGTTTCGGGTCTCTCAACATCATACACTCTCACCCAGGTGACCCAGCCGGGGTTGATCAAGTTCCGACTTGTGTTTCAGTAGCAGTCCACGGATCTGCCCTCTTAATCCACAGCCACCTTGTGGCCTTCTCTGCGGCTTCACTTGCAGATCGAATGGCCCTTTTCTTTGCCACCCCTGTAATGCCCAAGCGACTGAGGACTTTGCAAAGTGAACGCCCTGCAAAGCCTCTACATCCTATTTCTATGGGCTCATAGAAGCTCATAAAGCTTTTTAGTAACGTGTTTATTCCTAATTAGAGAAAGAAATCTGAATATAAAATAATGTAGTCAATTTTCAAACTTGAAACTTGGCAGTTCCCACTAGGAAGAGGAGCTTGCTAAAAGTTTTTAATCTACTGTTTGCATTGCAATAATGATCTTCATATTATTATGAATTTAGGCCAGTGATGCCCAGGCTAGGGCCCACAGGCCAAAGTTGGCCCTTTGTATCCTTTGATTTGGCCCACCAGAGGGAGAATTACCCATGACAACCTTAATGCATTACAGTTTGCGATGTTTACTTTCGCCCCACAGCTATCAACCAAGCTTGGATATTGGCCTTTAATAAAAAAAGTTTGGGCACTGCTGGTTTAGGCTTTGAATGAAATTATATTTTTTGTGACTCTACAATAGAGATATCTCAATCAAGTTTTTTTTATGATATTCAATTATACATGAATAAAATATGACCCACCTACTGATATTTCATCTTTTATGTCATGTTTTAAGTGAAAGTAAATGCATTTTTAATTCTGCGGCGGCACTGTGACTCATTGGTTTGCACTGTCACCTCACAGTAAGAAGATCGCTGGTTCGAGTCCCGGGTGGGCCAGTTAGCATTTCTATGTGGAGTTTGCATGTTCTGCCCGTGTTGGCGTGGGTTTCCGGGTGCTCCGGTTTCCCCCACAGTCCAAACACATGCGCTATACAGTAGGAGAATTAAATAAACTAAACTGGCCGTAGTGTATGAGTGTGTGTGAATGTGAAAGTGTATGGATGTTTCCCAGTACTGGGTCACGGCTGAAAGGGCATATGCTGTGTAACAAAAAATATGCTTTAATAGCTGGCGGTTCATTGCACTGTGGGGACCCCAATCAGGAACTAAGCTGGAAAATGAATAAATGTGAATTGTCCATAGAGCACTTTGACATAACAACATGCAAGCAAAAAGACATTCAGGAAATTACTGTAGTCATCATGATTGTATAAACATTTGAAAATCTAGTATTTATAGCTGATACTGATAAGTGCTGATAAGTGTTGTCACAGTTATAAACAAAACAGCTTCTCTTGTGTCACAATAGCTTTGATTTGTCAACTCAAAGCATTTCCCTTATTGTGTTCCTGACACCACTACAACAAATATAGCTGGCTCTTTCATTTGATTCCATTTTGTATGCTGCTTTAGATTAAAGGTCCTGTGAAGTGCTTTGAAATCTGCATTTTTATTTGATGTTTGACGTAATCTCAATTGAAACATGAAGGGAAGGCAAACATATAGTCGCTCCTCCCCTTTAAAAAACAGCCAACAGAGTTGTGTTTCATCACAGCTCAGCCAGTGCGAGCGGAAGTGCATCAAATGAGAAGCAAATGAGAACTGTTTTGAAGGGGGCGGGGCATAATAATAATAATAATAATAATAATAATAATTCCTTACATTTATATAGAGCTTTTCTAGACACGCAAAGCCCTTTACACATTGGGGAAATCTCCTCATCCACCACCTGTGTGCAGCATCCACCTGAATGACGTGACGGCAGTTTTGCTACGGTTACATCATCCGTCCACACTATGCTGGAGTTCTTGTGTGCCGAAAATGAAACGTTTTGGAAATGCTGAAGAGGCCGTTTTCACTCTAAAACGCTGCTGCTCTGTGTCATTGTGGATGGGGAAAACAGAGACATCTGAAAACGGAGGCGGGGCTGCAGACATTCGCCTCTCTGATTGGGGCTTTTCTGCAATATTAAGTAATCTACACACAGTTCAGTCCTACATCCTCTCTTTGTAAGACTTCGCAAGTTTGATATGGAAAACAAACTCCCGAGGACATGTCGTGTAAATCTTCAAAGGGAACAGTGTACTTTATAACCTCATTCACATCACCCTGGCTTTGTTTTACTTTCTTAACAATAAAATAAAAACATGATATAAGGAACTGCTTAACAACTACCAAAAATGTTGAGGCGTCGTGTAGCTACATATTTATATGACCGTCATCTTCACTGTATGCATATTTATAACAAAGCAGAGCCTATAACATAACTGCCTCCTTTCATTTTTATTGACAATATGAAACACACCCTCTCTTTCACTGAATATCAGTTTTAATAGTCAATAATGACCATTATAAAAGTATAACATACAATAAGCTTACAAAATATAGGAAATAAAGGCAAGCAATCAGTCAAATGTGCAGAATCAGTGTACGCGGTTACATTAATTAATAATACATATAATATATATATAATAATAATACATAATAATAATAATAATTATATATATATATATATATATATATATATATATATATATATATATATATATATATATATATATATATATATATATATATATATAATACATAACTTATATTTGCACCCAGCCAAAACACATTACCTGAGAACAAGAGATATTCAGAAGACTAAAGTCGGGGAATATGTTGTTAGATATAGAAAACAAGATGAATTAAATATCACAGTTAATAAATATAGTGAGATTAGATCCAGCAGTAGATCTTTGAACAGTCCGATGTGCACAGCGGCTGGCCTGACCGCAGTCTTATACAGGTGTTTTCATCTGTGTAATGTAGACAGAGAGTTGTTCAGAAACGCTGGGTGAACTGCCAGTGTGGACGTGGATTGTTTTCATTCTACAACACCGTTTTATAACTAACTAGGTAAGTGTAAACCTCAGTGTGCGACCATGTGAGAGTTGCAGAGGGCTAGCTGCCGACTTCATACATGTCAGATTCTGAACAGCATTTGATCAGAAGGTTTGATATGAAATTGAAGCGTGAGGTGACGTCAAAAAAAATCTTGATTTATTTAGGCAGAAGTGACAAACTACAAACTTTGGATGTTTATTTTTTATTTGGATGTTTTGCCATCTTTTCCAGCATGTTTTATGCAGCAGATGCCCTTCCAGCCACAACCCAGCACTGGGAAACACCCATACATTCTTGCATTCACACCCACACATACACTACAGCAAATTTAGTTAATCAATTCCCCTATAACGCATGTGTTTGGACTGTGGGGGAAACCGGAGCAGACCTATCCACATCGCTACCCCCTGTGCCACTGTGATGCAAGTTTGTTACTGTTTCGGAGCACACTAGCTTATAGATATCCTTAAAACTGACAAACTTATACTAACATCTCTAAAAATTCACAGGACTTTATAATAGGCACCAGTTAAACTGCACACTAATGTCATATTTTACTACGTTACAGTTTGAGATGCTCGTCATTGCATAATTTAAACCGTTTCACACCCTGTCTAAAAAAAGATAGTAGTAGCACACCTTTGTTCCACTCCGGACGTCCCCATAAATACCTGCGACACCTTTGGCAGCACTGCGACTCTCAACAGCTCCGTTGGGCTGTGTGTGTTGACATCAGCTGAACCAGGGTCAATCCATGATGGACTCATCGCTGTCACTGTGTCCCGCTCTGAAGGAAGTGGACTAATCACCGGAGCAGGGCTCAGGGCTTTCAGAGGAGAACAGTGGGAATTCACTAAAGCCCTATTTGGCTAAGACTAAATCTGTGGCTCTCCATCAGCGCTGTCAGACAGCCTAGAGGATGCCCGTGTGACTAACCGCTCTCTGTGTGCTTACCTGGAGCAATGCCTATCGGCCTCATGGCCACAAGCTAGAAGCGCTGACAAATGAACACTGCGGTTTGCTTTGAATGAGAACACTAGCTAAAGTGAGTTTGATATTTTCACAGCGACCACCCAAACTGGATGACTATTTTGCTCCTGCCAGTTTAGGCAAGGCAAGGCAAGTTTATTTATATAGCACATTTCATACACAGTGGCAATTCAAAGTGCTTTACATAAACAGGAATAAAAGAAACAAGTATAAGAGAAATAAAAGCAAATAATAAAAATGGTTAAAAAAAAAAGCATAAAAACAGATCAAATGTGTTATAAAAGAATGAAAAAGAAGAGAAAAACATAATAGTGCGACCTGTTGGACGTAGCACAGTGCTCATTCAGTAAAGGCACAGCTAAACAGATGTGTGTTCAGTCTTGATTTGAATGTTCCTAATGTTGGAGCACATCTGATCATTTCTGGAAGCTGATTCCAGCAGCAGGGGGCGCTGTTAGTAGCTGAAATCCGATTCACCCTGCTTTGACTGAACTCTTGGAATTTCTAGTGTATATGATCCTCAAGATCTGAGTGATCTGTTAGGTTTGTAATCAGTGAGCATATCTGTATTGTATTGAGGTCCTAGGCCATTTAGTGATTTATAGACCAGTAATAATACTTTAAAATCTATTCTGAATATAACTGGGAGCAAACAAGTAGAAAACAGATGTAACCTGAATGAATCTGTGGCTCCGTGGAAAACAGTATGTAGATTAAATAGTTCTAGAAAAAAATCACCATGGCTCAGTGGTCAGAGATGTGTAGTAGAACTACTTCTGTACTTAAGTACTAAAAGGCTGCATCTGTACGTTAGTGGAGTATTGTTTTGTTCTCCTACTTCCACTTTTACTTCCGTACATATTTTCGATGAGTTTAATACGTTTACTCTAATAGATTTTTTTACGTGCTGCATCGTTACTCGTAACAATTATAAAAATGTTACGAATCATTCCAAACCCACATTATCACCGCTAAAGCAGCAGACGGCTCTCTCACAGGTTTGAATAAGCTGACGATCGTCATCATCCAGACGATCAAAGAAGATTATTTGCTATTTGTGAATAGACCTACAGAGCGGCATTAATGCGTCCTGAATTAAAGTGAAACACCTATAAACTCCAGCAAGATAAAGTCATTGTAGGCAGAACCAGACCTTTATCTATAAAGTATAATTATGGAAACGTTGTTCATCTTAACTGAAAGCTACGTCGTGGTTGCTGGCCTCAAGCATCACGCACCTGTTAGTCAGTCAGTTAATCAGCATGTCACCTTAAAGGGTTAAACAAATTGCGCACAGCACTGCTACAATTACAGAAAAGTTTGTGCTGCTATAATTCGCTTATGATTTAATATGTTTTCATGCGATTAAAACGCACTATTAAAAGAAACAACAACGACTGAATGTTTTGAATGAGAAGCTGTAATGGCAGGATGAATTTTGGTGTGGCGCCCCGCCGTAGAAGAATGAATGTAGCAGAGCCATGAATATCCATGCCTATTATCAGATCACCAGAAAGTGATAAATATTTTATAAAGTGTTAAACTATTGGTGTCTGTAATGCAGCACGTCCAGAGACTATAATGTGTGATATGACTAAAAAGTGGTCATAAACAAATATTTTTTCAATTTAAATGAGTAGCGGCTTGGACCCGGAAACAGTGTTCCATACATCACCAGTATGTCACGACTTAACAAGCGGATGTACCTGTCCTGTCACACACACAATTTTTAAAGTGGGTGTTCCCCCTTCCATCTTTTCAGGCCAAAATGTCTTAAAGGGCACCTATGGTGAAAAATCTACTTCTCAAGCTGTTTGGACAGAAATGTGTGTAAGTATAGTGTATAAACTGTCGTATTGGGGTGATATAAGCACACCCAGTCCTTTTTTTCAAATTTAACAACATAAAAACAGTGGACCAGTTGGAGCGGTTTTCAGATCGACCGCAACTTTACGTAGGAGTGCGGCCCCCCCGCCCACCAATTTTGATTGACAGCTGCGGGTATTAACATGTCTGGTAGTCACGTGTATAATCATATCATCAAGAGAGGACGAGCGCAAAGCAGCCGGGAATAAAAGGTCTGTTCAGTTCGCTAGGATCATCAATCATCATCAAACGTGATCAAGAGTGAGTTTTGCAAGTTTAAAATGTTTTAAAACAGAGCATGTGTGTAATGAATTTTGTACATTAATATAAGAGATATCCATACAGCAGTGGATATTACCAGTATCATGTCACATATGCGTGTAAAAAGAATACAAAGCTTAACTCTCTCTCTCTCTCTCTCTCTCTCTCTCTCTCTCTCTCTCTCTCCCTCTCTCCTCTCTCTCTCTCTCTCTCTCTCTCTCTCTCTCTGTGTGTGTGTTTCTGCGTGTCTGAGCTATGTGTGTGTGTGTATGTCTGCGCTACTTTTGTGTGTGTGTATGTGTCTGCGCTATGTGTGTGTCCTCGCTGTGTGTGTGCGTGAACTTTGTAATGACATTGTGTGTGACTCATTGTTGCAAATCCACAAAAAATGCATCAAATACTGATTGTTAAAGTTCTTACTGTAGTATTTCTCACACACGTTACGTGAGATCTGCTTCCTGAGGCAGCCGAGGGCGGCGATTGCTGACAGGCACGTGGGAACGGTGGCCGGGGAGGACTAGCCTTAAAGGGCCAGTACAAAAAAACAGAAAAACCTTTTTTCCAGCTATAATAAATAATCTGATGCGTGTTTTGAGCTGAAACTTTACAGACACATTCTGGGGACACAAAAGACTTATATTAAATATGAAAAAAGGGGTAACCTATGTGCCCTTTAATATTAAGACTTTTGCATTTTATTTATTTGATTTGATTCTTGTATTTGCTGTTGTTCAATTAATGGTTTACTAAAATGTTATATTTAAAATGTTATATATAAATTTAAATGTTTTATAGTAATGTTAACTGTATTATTTATTGACTATTTTTGTAATAAAAAAAGTGCAAAAACATACAAATACAAACTTATCAACACACAAACCGATCACAATTGCTCAATTGGTCTTCTAAGAGAACCAAGCCAAAAGAGTCACATTTTTAAAAGAGACAAACTTTACATCAATGTTGTTAGCCTGACAGTTTTGAAGCTGCAGTAAATATTTGCTAATTATATCTAAAAACAAATGCTTTAGAAAACAAGAGTAACTTGTTCATTTAAGCACCAATGAGATAAATTGGCTAACATGAGGTTAGAGAAATATATGCATGGATAGTTTTGCTTCATTTTCAGAAACAGGTGATTATTGAGTTTCAATCATGATCATTCAGTCTTTGGTTTAAATGCTGTACACATAACAAAATTATATTGAACTTGAGCCAAGCTGCATGTCTCTCATGTAAATAATTATAGAATGAATTATGTTGGTGAAGCATTGATAAACAAGCACTTCAGATGTCTATTGAACGCAACAGGTGTGCTGTGCATCCGCTGCTCCTCACAGTAATGATTTTAAAAGACACATCTGCTACAAACTGATCACATTTGGAAATAAATAAATAAATAAATAAATAAATAGCTCACAGTGTTGCCTTAGAAATGAGCTCTTTGCACTCACGTTGCATTCCACTTATTTTTATCTGTACACGGCAGGAAGACAAAGTGAGTACTGATGATATACAGTGTATCCGGAAAGTATTCATAGCGCTTCACTTTTTCCACATTTTCTTTATGTTACAGCCTTATTCCAAAATGGATTAAACTCATTTATTTCCTCAAAATTCTACACACAATCCCCCATAATGACAATGTGAAAAAGAGTTTTTGAAATTATTGCAAATTTAATAGAAATAAAAAAGCTGAAAAATCCAGAGTACATCAGTATTCACAGCCTTTGCTGTGAAGCTCTAAATTGAGCTCAGGTACATTCTGCTTCCACTGATCATTCTTGAGATGTTTCAGCAGCTTAATTGGAGTTCATCTGTCATAAATTCAGTTGATTGGACATGATCTGAAAAGGCATACAGTTGAAGTCAGAATTATTAGCCCCCCTGTTTATTTTTTTCCCCGATTTCTATTAAACAGAGTTTTTTTGTCAACACATTTCTAAACGTAAGAGTTTTAATAACTCATTTCTAATAACTGATTTATTTTATCTTTGTCATGATGACAGTAAATAATATTTGACTAGATATTCTTCAAGACACTTCTACACAGCTTAAAGTGACATTTAAAGGCTTAATTGGGTTAATTAGGTTAACTAGGCAGGTTAGGGTAATTAGGCAAGTTATTGTATAATGATGGTTTGTTTTGTAGACTATCAAACAAAAATTAGATTAAAGGGGCTAATAATTTTGACCTTAAAATGGTTCATAAAAAATTAAAAACTGAGATTACAGAGAATGAGCACAGTGGCCTCATCCGTAAGTGGAAGATGTTTGGAACCATCAGGACTCTTCCTAGAGCTGGCCGGCCATCTAAGCTGAGTGATTGGGGGGGAGGGGCCTTAATCAGGGAGGTGATCAATAACCCGATTGTCACTCTGTCTGAGCTCCAGCGTACTTCTGTGGAGAAAGGAGAACCTAACAGAAGGACAACCATCTGTGCAGCTATCCACCAATCAGGCCTGTATGGTAGAGTGGCCAGACGGAAGCCACTCCCCGCCTGGAATTTGCCAAAAGGCATCTGAAGGACTCTCAGACCATAAGAACCAAAATCCTCTGGTCTGATGAGACTAAAATTGAACTCTTTGGAGAGAATGCCAGGCGTTAGGTTTGGAGAAAACCAGGCATCGCTCATCACCAGGCTAATACCATCTCTACAGTGAAGCATGGGGGTGACAGCATCATTCTCTGGGGATGTTTTTCAGCAAAAACTAGTCAGGATAGAGGCAAAGATGAATGCAGCAATGTACAGAGACATCCTGATTGAAAACCTTCTTCAGAGTGCTCTTGACCTCAGACTAGGGCGACGGTTCATCTTCCAGCAGGACAATGACCCAAAGCACACCACCAAAATATCAATGAAGTGGCTTCACAACTACTCGATGAATGTCCTTTAGTGGCCCAGCCAAAGCCCTGAGCTAAATCTTATTGAACATCTCTGGAGAGATCTGAAAATGGCTGTACACCGTCGCCTCCCATCCAACCTGGGCATCACATTCAAAAAGACTTGAGGCTGTAATTGCTGCCAAAGGTGCATCAACAAAGTATTGAGCAAAGGCTGTGAATACTGATGTACATGTGATTTATTTATTTATTTATTTATTTATTTACTTTTTTTCCCCAGCTTTTTAATTTTTAATAAATTTGCAACAATTTCAAAAACTCTTTTTCACATTGTCATTATGGGGGATTGTGTGTAGAATGTTGAGGAAATAAATGAATTTAATCCATTTTGGAATAAGGCTGTAACATAAAGAAATGTGGAAAAAGTGAAGTGCTATCAATACTTTCCAGATGCACTGTATCTATGTGGTTTTGAGGTTTGTGAGGTGAGCTAATATGGTACTGTATAACCAGTGGTCTGTTTGCTGAAGGTGAGCATCACATATATCATCAATACGTGATTTTTAATATTAAATAAATAAAATAAATAGTTTAAATAGTGATGTGGAGCATGTCCTGTTTGTTCATGCTTGTGGCAAAAAATAAAACAAAACTAAAGAAAACACTGCATGCTGCTAATGAATGATTTAGTAAGCAGGAAAGGGTGCACCATTTTAATACTGAATTTCACAGGTGTTAAAATAAAGAATTAAATAAAAGATTTTTTAAAAATAATGTATTATACTAAAGATATTAGCGTAATATTTCACCTACACTACCTAACAAAAGCCTTGTCATCGATCCCAGTTGTGCAACAAATAATAACTTGGCTTCTAGTTGATCATTTGGAAAAGTGGTAGAAGGTAGATTTTTCAGATGAATCATCTGTTGATCTGCATCCCAATCGTCACAAATACTGCAGAAGACCTACTGGAACCCGCATGGACCCAAGATTCTCACAGAATCAGTCAAATTTGGTGAAGGAAAAATCATGGTTTGGGGTTACATTCAGTATGGGGGCGTGCGAGAGATCTGCAGAGTGGATAGCAACATCAACAGCCTGAGGTATCAAGACATTTGTGCTGCCCATTACATTACAAACCACAGGAGAGGGCAAATTCTGCAGCAGGATGGCGCTCCTTCTCATACTTCAGCCTTCACTTCAAAGTGCCTGAAAGCGAAGGTCAAGGTGCTCTGGGATTGGCCAGCCCAGTCACCAGACATGAACAATATTGACCATGTCTGGGGTAAGATGGAGGAGGCATTGAAGATGAATCTAAAGTATCTTGATGAGCTCTGGGAGTCCTGCAAGAAGGCTTTCTTTGCCATTCCAGATGACTTTATTAATCAGTGATTTGAGTCATTGCAGAGATGTATGGATGCAGTCCTCCAAGCTCATGATGGAGTCAGACACAATATTCATTCTGTTTCCACTGCAGCATGACCACATATTCTATACTGGACATTATTTCTGTTAAATGACAAGACTTATGTCTAAGCAAAGTCAGATCTTACTGTCCTAATTAAATCATTAAATCAAGGCATGATCATATTTTATTTTGGTCAAATAAGCGTCATCTAGAGGCCTTTGCCTTTCATATAAGCCACTTCTGATACCAAATGATCAACTAGAAGTCCAGTTATTATTGTTGTTCCTAAAACTTGGGTTTGACCTCTGTCAGGTAGTGTATAAACTTCATGAGCCATATGCATTTTCAAACATCCAAAAAAGAAGGATGAAACTTGTTTTAGTGTCAACATTTCAGTGCCCAAAACTAGTGTATCTGGATTAATGTGACTGAGAATGAGCATGCAAAGCACGAGTCTCGCCCTGCAGCTTCTCCCAATGGCAAATGCGGTGATCATTTGAGCTAATGCATGCATTAATAAATCCGCATCTATGGATACTCTTGTGTCCCACCCAATCCTCGCTTTTTTCCATGGCACTTTGGAGACAGTAATTGAGGAAGGCGCCTGGCCACACTGCCTCCGGATCACATTGCCTCCATTAGCCACACTGATGAAGTTTTTTTTTCTTTATCACCCAAATGAAGGAGAGCATTTCCATACCACGAACCCAATGTCCTGTGGTGCGCTGTTTCAGCCCCGGCTCTCCTAATGGGACTCTATGAGTGCACTAGCTTACCTTCAGCAAATCTGCATTCAGAACAGTGACTTGCCAATTTGCTTGCTGCTCACTCATGCTAATGACGCTCTGAAGAGACGCAGGCCAACAGGGAAATGCAGATCCCGCTGCTTCCAGTGCTGCTGAATATCAATGCTTAGCCAAAGGTGCGTCTTGTAAGAATAGTGGAAATACTGAACAGAGTTTAGGAAGTTGTGGTGGTTTTGTTGTGTTATGTGGTCTGACGCAGTGCTTAATTTGTAAATGAATAATTTCCGGAACAAAACCATGAAGTGAAGTTTATTTATGAACTAATTTTGAGAGGAGCACGTGATTATGATTGAACATGGCTGGTCCCGCATTAACTAATGCATGATTCACCAAATCAGATGATTCCTAACTCACTATAAATAACCAGAGTTTCTTATTACAGTTATGTTCGCATTGAAGAATCCCCCCTCCCACCCCTACTCCTCCACCTTTCCCTCTATAGGGTAGCAGAGTGGCCCAATGTTTAGCACTGTTGCCTCACAGCAAAACCATCACTGGTTCAAATCGTTAACAGGCCAGCTGTTGTTCTATGAGGAGTTTACATGTTCTTCCCGTAATTGCGTTGGTTTTCCCCGGGTTTTCGAGCACTTCAAAACTCCCGATTCTGAATTTCTAAATATCGCAATATATATCGCAGGAAAAAAAAATACCACAATGTCAATTTTTTCCAATATCGTGCAGCCCTAGTTGCTTTAGCAGTAATTTCATAACATTTTGTGAGGATTATATATCAAACTGAAAAAAAAGAGATGAAGAGTTGTTTTTTAAATCTGCATTATAACATTTAAATAAAATTGTTGGCCTGATTTTGTTAACTAAAGAAAATTGTAATTTACACTAGCTATGTTGTTGTGTCTTTAATATTGTGTTGCTTTTTAAGTGTCTCAAACTATATCTTCACATTTGTATTTGTTTGTTTGTTTTAAATTATATTTTAAAAACATCCTGTGCAGGGTTATCTTAAACCATGAAAATACATATACTGAATATTATTTCTGCTTGGATATTTCTACGAACTAAACGTTTATTAATTGACATTTTTACAATGTTACAGTTATTTATGCTAGTCCTCTTTAGTGAGTTATATTATAAGGATAAAAGTGTCTGCTAAATGTACACTGTAAAACCTAATAAGGTAAGGTAAGTCAAACCGTTTGAGAAAACCGATTGCTACAAACCATTTAAGTTCAAAAACTAATCCTAATGAGTACTGTGAACTTAATCCATTTGAGTAAACGAAGCAATTTGAGCACAGTAAAACCCAATAGATGAAGAGAACTCAAACCAACTGAGTACTGTAAAACCCAATGAGTTAACTCAACTCAAACCGTTTGAGGAAACCTACAAATCATTTGAGTTAAACTAATCTATATGAGTACTGTGAACTTACTCCATTAAAGTTGAAGTAAGGTATTTAATTAACTCATTACTTTTAACACTGAGTTCAAAACTCTTTTCAAATGAGTAGAATTAACTGTCAATTTTGAGTTAGCTACACATTTTAATGATAAAGTTGACTGTTGGGATTTGCAGTGTACAAGTGTAAATATGAACAACTTTTTCAGTAACTAGCACAACACTAGCAACACGGTCAGGCAATCAGTGTTATAGTTATTTCTGTTATTCCTCTTTTGTAAATTACATTAAAATGATACAGGTGCTTTTCAAACGCTTTCAAACAATGGTCAATTTATGTATTTACTAACATTAACGAACAATTAGTAATACATTTGTTACAGTATTTATTCATCATTGTTACTGTTAGTTAATGTTATTCATGTTAAATAAAGTTTATTCATGTTAACTCACTGTGCATTAACCAATGTTAATGAGCACAACTTTCAATTTTATTAATGCCAAAGTTAATGTTGAACTATGATTAACAAATGCTTTACAAGATTATTCATTTTTAGTTAATGCTAGTAAATACATTACCTAACATTATCTAATGCACTGTAAAAAATTACAGATTTTCATGTTACTGTAATTTTTTACTGTAAATCACATTAGTATCACTTTATATGATTTAACTGTAAAAATTCACAGTTATACGTTGCATTCAAAATGTTATTGTGAAGTTAATCAAAATAGCATGATTACAGCAAATTACTGTAAAAAGGGCTCTATCTTTTGCATGTTCAGGATTTTAAACTCTTTATTTCATTCAACATAGACATTAATACTTGAAAGATAATCATCCTGTTTTGAAATGACATGAATGTCATAGTAAATTTTTATTTTTGGGTGCACTGCACTTTTATTTAATTTTATAAGGTTAACATGGAAATATGAAATTATTTTTAATAAACATAACTTTGTGCTTAGCCAAAAACTTAATAAACTGCAACAAAAGTAATTGATTTATAAAACCAAACACTGTTAAACGCCCAAAATGATTTCAAAGTCAGAGTAAATGTCAGAATGACTAGCTGAGGAAAGCCTGCTTTACAGTAAAGTATAGTTAATTACATGATAATACTGTGAAATCACAGTAATGGACTTTACTATCTACTGTGAAGATACACTATATGGCTGTAATTTCACAGTAGCTTAATGTTACAAAATTACAACAAATTACTGTTAACTATACCTCACAGTAATTTGTTGTGAATTTACATACAGTATTTTACTGTGAAAGCAATGCAATTATTAGCCAGTAATTTACTGTGAATTTAAGGTCAATTTTTTCACAGTGTGGACCATTATTCAAAAGTATTACTTAAGTGTCTGTTAATGTACAAATGCAAATATAAACAACCAAGTAAAACCTTTAATGCACAAGGTGTAAGTAACACTATATTACCAGATAACCTTCTATAAGAATTTCAGAGTATCGAGAGAAACTTTTATTAATGTATTTTGTTTACTAGCTGTTTTAAAGTATTTCCTACACCTTATTTTGTTCAGTGCAATTCAAGCTGCTCTCTGAATGTAATTAATAAACAAGCAGATATGAGAGATGCATTATAATCAAGCATTATAAATGGTTCACCCTCACAATGTGCACTAAATTTGCATATCAATTCAGCACTTGGATATAAAGCAAACTCCTCACGTATATTCCAGCAACACAGATGTGTATCAAACAGCCCAACAATACGACAATTTTGTTCCAAAAGCACTATCTAGCGAACGCTGACAAGCAGATACTCGCAACTAGCGATTTGTGTAAATGAATGTGACAGTGGATCAATGGCGGTGAAGGTGATTCATTTGGAGCGAGTGGTTATTGACTGTGTGATTGCGGCGGGTGTGAAAACACTGGTCTGGGCAGGCCAAGACGTTGATTAGTCATAGAATTAGCCGAGGTTCAGCTTTCCGAAACGCATCCATCTCTGCCAGAGCGCCGACCGCACACACTGTATGGCTCCGGAGGCTCAGGTGGCCCCGTCCTGAAGCTCTGATCTGGGCTGATAAATGACCCTTCAGTCGGAAGCATCATCTTCAGCACTGCAGCAGAACAACTACAGCATCTGTGTCTTTCTGCTTGAAAACACTGACGCGTGACGTGTTCATCTATGGCAGGAGGGTGTACAATAAATCCGCAATGCTTCTCTTTAGGCGCAATGACTGACAGACTCTTTAAAGAATCAAACAACAGGCGAAAGTGTTGATTATTCATATACTACACTGACAAAAGAATAATAATTGGATTTATTATTTTTTTAAGGTAAGCGGTTGCATACAATTGATATGGGCTGAATTTAAACAAACTAATTAAGTTGAACATTACTAAATTGTATGTGTTTGTTTAAATTCAGCCCATATCAATTGTTTGCAGCCACTTACAGTACCTTAAATAAAAATTTATAAATTCAATGAATCACTTTTTTCAGTGTACAGTCCTGTTAAATGCTTGGTTCTAAATGGCTGATTATTCTACTTTTAGGATAAATGCCCAGTATATAAAGTAGTTCCGGCAGGTTTGAGCGCATTACAGTTTTATAGTAAAGCATACACTCAGTGCACCACTTAGCGGGCTTCCACACAGGTTCTGCATCTTGTTTATATACACTATGAACAGCAGCTACGCTAATTATTTTCTTTATTCTCCATTTCCACCTGGGGATACTCTTCCCGAGGCCCTCAGACTATGCAGAGTCACTGATTCGATCCAAGACCAACGACGAGATGATCCCAAGGTTTCCATATCCTGGACCAGGCCGTATCCTGAGCAGCTACTATGGTGGTCATGGAGGAGTGGAGAACATGAGACTGATTCCTGTGACGCTCCAGGGACAGACGAGTCTTCGCTGAGGCCAGCTTCCAGCCTCCGCCACTGAGACTGCAGCTCTGCACAAGACGTTTGGCCAGTGGAGAAATTAAAATGGTCAAGCCCAACTGAGCCTGGTTTCTCTCAAGGTTTTTTAATTCTTCACTTTCGTCAATTAGTGAAGTTTTTTTTCCCTCTCCGCTGTCGCCACTGGCTTGCATGGTTCGGGATCTGTAGAGCTGCGCATCGTTGGATTTGCCCTTCAATATTTGGACTCTCAGTAGTGATTATTAAACCACACTGAACTGAGCTAAACTGAACTGAACTTAAACACTACAAACTGAACTACACTGTTCCTATTTACTATGACCGTTTATGTGAAGCTGCTTTGACACAATCTACATTGTATAAGCGCTATACAAATAAAGGTGAATTGAATTGAATTGAATGTATCAATACACAAAATGATTTATTTCACAGCTACAACAGTCAAAAATCACATTAAAACACAACAGAAGGCTTTGGAGGAGATGTGGAAGAAACTAGTCCTACACACTGGAGCAGTTTGAGGACAAAAACCTGACAATACTACATCTGAAGAGTGTATTTAGGTGTGGGAACTGAAGTATAGAGTAAGTGGAATGATTAATGTTGTCCTGTTAAGAAAATAATTCACACTGACAAAGCCTGTCAAGACTAAAACATTTTAAGTCAGTACAACAAAACACAACCCTTATTTCCTTTTCGCTGTTTCTTGATCACTCAACTTTTGAAAACATCAGCTGCACTGACCTAAAGTTATTTGTCAGTAATATAAAAAACATTTAGTTGGGTTAACTTAAGATTATTAGTTTTCTGAACTACTGTGTAACAAAACTTAAGTTGTGCCAACTGAACATTTTTGTCTGCAGAACTGGAATGCCTGAAGTTGAGTGAACAATAAAACTAAAACACAATCCTTATTTCCTTTCACACTTTCTCATGTACTCAACCTTTATTATTATTGTTTTCACCTTTAATTGATAGGACAGTAGAGAGTATAGACAGGAAAGTGTTCTGAGAGGAGAGAGGGGAAGGATCAGCATAGGCCCTCGAGGCAGGAATCAAACTTGGGTCACCATGAACAACGGAGTGCCATGTTGACGCACTAACCACTACACCATTGGCGCCGATGTGTACTCAACTTTGGAAGACATCAGTTACACTGAGCTAAAATGTCTGAAATTGAGTGAACAAAAAAACTCTGGAAATTGGTACTAAGCAATAAAAGCTTATCAGAACAAACAAACATTAATAAATATGTTGAACGTTTTGCCAGTATCATAAAGTCTTAACAAGAGACATCCAAACGGTTAATCTAACATTAAGATTTCTGGAAATGCATGCAAATTAGTGCATAATTATCTAGATAATGACTTATTTCCCTATTTAAACAGCATTTCAGTACGTTTTTCTACAGAAAAGTTTGATTATTGTAATTAATCATCTGGGATTTTTAGCCACATTCATATGTCTTTCTTTTAATTACAATTAGCTTGACATTAGTTTGACTTTTCTAATTTGCACATGTGTGATTGCAGCTATTTCCCAGTGATGGGTTGCAGCTGGAAGGGCATCCGCTGCATGAAACATATGCTGGATAAGTTGGCAGTTCATTCCGCTGTGGCGACCCCATATTAATAAAGGGACTAAGCCGAAAATGAATGAATGAATGCAGCTTGGGTCTCCGAATCTTTTTCAAGGTAGAGTATTATAAAATATGACATCTGTAGCACATGAGCGAGTCACTAGAGTCTAATTTTAATAATGAAAACCAGTGAAAAATCATTGGAAAACAATAAAAGTGCAAGGTGAAAATCCATGTGGGACTGTGCTAATATTTCAGAGGATTTTTTTGAGACTTCTGTCATGAAATAGCCAAGGGAATTTACAGATGGCTGAGCACATGGGAAGCTTGTCCCCAAGGCAGGCCACGGTAATGAATACCGCTGAGAATCATGGTAACTTTACCTCCTGCACGGGTGCATTCTGGGAGATCTGCCCCCTGTTCCTTTATGTGACTAAGAAAAAACAACTGAGATGACAGTGTGGTTTTTTTTTGCATTCAACAACAAGCGTGACCTTCTGAGACTGAATAGATTATGATGGTGGTGTTTATGTCCTTGTTTCTGTGCGATGACGAATGTACAAACTTCTTTCTCAGTTTAATGTGCACAATTACAGCATGATGACTGACTCAACCAATGGAGTGAATCAGAGCGATACTGCAGAGACAGATATGTTCACTATAGTAAACTTTTTATTACTATTTCTCTAGTGGATACACCAGAAAAGGGCACGGTGGCTCTATGGTTAGCGCTGCCACCCAACAAGAAGTTTACTGGTTCGAGTCTTGACTAGGTCAGTTGGAATTTCTGTATGGAGTTTGCATGTTTTCCCCGTGTTGGTGTGGGTTTCCTCCGATGAACTAAATTGGCCGTAGTGTATGAGTGTGTGTGTGCGTGTGTGAGTGAATAAGTGTGTATGGATGTTTCCCAGTGTTGGGTTGCGTTTGGAAGGGCATTCGCTGCGTAAAACATATGCTTGAATAATTGGCGGTTCATTCCGCTGTGGCGACCCCTGATAAATAAGGGGATAAAAATGAATGAATGAGTATGCTATTCTGGATATTACATAAGAAACTCTCTGCAAATACACAAATTTAGATACAAATAATCAATGACCAGAGTACTGTACATGTGTGTTTTTTACTTTGATATTTAGCAAAAGAGTTAACAGGTAATGTCAGTGAGAGTATTGTGGTTATTTTAGCTGCATAATGTGGCAAACCGGTGTTTGTTTGATTAAATTAGGCTCACTGTTTTGTATGTAAGACAAAAAGTTTTACAATTTAATGCATTTCATTTTTAGTTTGTTTCTTTTTAATTAACTACATAAGACAACTTTGGATGGAACAGTGTCTATATTGCATGGATGATTGATTAAAATTTTTTGTTGTGTATAAAATGCATATAAAAGTAATTTTTAACAATCTAGCACTTTATTCATATTATAATAATAATTAGCATTTCTATTTCATTTTTAGTGGTATCTTTATAAAATTGTTATTGGTTGCAACACATAATAAATAATAATATATTCACATAATTATGATATCTAATATTTTAGTACTTCAAAATACTCAAAAAGAAGAGTTGTCTTGTTGTTTTGTTAAGTTTGTTATATATATATATATATATATATATATATATATATATATATATATATATATATATTATCTATTTGTTTCAAATTCCATTTTTCATGCACTGTAAAACCCAACAAACAACTTTATGAAATACAATGAGTGTAGCGAACTCAAAATTGACTGAAAGTTATTTCTACTCATTTGAAAAGAGTTTTAAAATCAGCGTTGAAGGTAATGAGTTAAAAATACCTCATTATTTCAACTTAAATGGAGTGAGTTCACAGTACTCATATAGATGAGTTTTTTTTAACTCAAATGGTTTGTAGCAATCGGTTTCCTCAAACGGTTTGAGTTGTCTTAACTTATTGGGTTTTACAGTACTCAATTAGTTTGAGTTCTCTTCATTTATTGAGTTTTACTGTGCTCATATTGCTTCGTTTACTCAAATGGATTAAGTTAACAGTACTCATTAGGATTAGTTTCGGTTAGGATTACTTAAATGGTTTGTTGCAATCGGTTTCCTCAAATGGTTTGAGTTACCTTAACTTTTTGGGTTTTACAATGCAGCTGATCAAATCATTACTAAAAAGGTAATGACTTTCTAAGTCGATCTCTCTCTTTTGTATGTTGTAGTGCTGTATTTATACCATAGTAATATTGTGATTTCCCGATTGAAACGGATAAACACTGGGAAATCTTGTAGACTGATGGCATTTCATGCAGTTCAGCCTTATAATCTTAAAATGTGAGCAACATCCCCTGTTTTGTCATCACTTTAGACATTACGCTAGAGAATCATTCAAACACTAGCTCTAAAGTGATGTTGGTGAATGAGAAATGGTTTCTGCTGTTCTTAGCTGCAGATGTGAATGAATGGCGGAAGAAAGTAATTTTTGTAGGTTTTGAGACTCTCCGTGCTTGATTTTTCTTTTTTATATACACAATTATGCTGTCGAATTGTTGTATAAATGCAAAATCACACTTGTAGCAGTACGATGTGGCTGTATGTCGTCACTGGTGGGACAATAAAACACGCCTCCCACCAGTGCCAATATACAGCCACATTGCACTGCTACAAGTGTGATATTGCTCATATATACATATATATTGCTAAGGGGGGCTAATAATATTAACCTTATTGTTTCTTATTAAAAACTTCTTCTAGGCAAATAAAATAAATAAGACTTTCTCCAGAAGAAAAAAATATGAATAATAAAAAATCCCTTGCTCTGTTAAACATCATTTGGGAAATATTTTTTAAAAAGCAGAAAAAACTCATCTTGAATTCAATTGTAATACATTCATAAATGCATATAAATGTTCATAAGTTTTATAAAAATTCCAAATATGAAAAACTTTCATAGATTTAAGATGCTGATGACCATTAAACGCGTCATTACAGTCTTGTGAAAAGCGCCCGCTGCCCGTTTTGGCTCATTTCTAAAGCATATTTGTGTAAAGTGCCAGTGGACTCTGCAGATTGGAAGTGAAGCTGTTTGGCGATTTGGCAAAGCAGGCTTGTGCACAGAAAAGTGCAGCGAGCAGCCAAACGGAGACCTTTTGAGGGTTTCTTTAACACTCCTCCATATGGCTAAAGCCCTCAGTCACGCTGGCATCTCCCTGCACTGCTGACGGCACCATTTACAGGTGGCAGAAACACATGAGGCATATCGGCATAAAGCAAGAGTCGATTGTTCTCCAGAGTTGTCATTTCAGCTGTTTGTCAAAGTTTACAGCCTGTGCGGTTGAACAGGGGTTCAAGGGTAAAAGGCATCTGGGGTTTAAACCTTTATTTATTAAACAATTTATTAGACAGACCAAAAAAACTGGCAAAGTTTTGAGTTTACAACCTAAAAGAGCTTAGAAACTGGGATTATAGTGAGATTAAATAGTTTTGATAACGTATTACTAATAACTGATATCTTTTGTCTTTGCTATGATGATAGTATGTGGCAAAGTGGCTCAGTGGTTAGCACTGTCACCTCACAGCAAGAAGGTTGCTGGTTTGAGTCTTGGCTGGGCTAGTTGGCATTTCCGTGTGGAGTTTGCATGCTCTCCCTGTGTTGGCGTGGGTTTCCTCTGGGTGCTCCGGTTTCCCCCACAGTCCAAACACGTGTGCTGTACAGTAGGTGAATTGGATGAACTAAAATTCGTTGTAGTGTATGAGTGTGTGTGTTTGTTTCCGGCTGGAAGGGCTTGGAAGGGTTGCAGCTGGAAGGGCGTCTGCTGTGTAAAACCAGGACACTCTGGATCCAGCACCTCTGAAATTTGATCCGGCACCTCATTTTACTGATCCCCCTCCTCAACCGCCCTCCTCCCTGTTCGCTTTTACTTTCGTCCGTGACTCCCTAAACAACTTCACTTTCGTCCGCGAATCCCCCCCACCCCCCACCCCGCGCTCACCACTTTCGTGCGCGCTACCTCTCCATCCTTGAGTAACATGCCGGATCCGTAACCCCGATCTGTTCTGGGACCTCGCAATTCACAACTAAAGTACTGCGTAAAACATATTCTGGAATAGTTGGCGGTTCATTCTGCTGTGGCGACCCTTGATAGACTCAACCAATGGAAAATGTATGAATGATGATGGTACATAACATCTTTGAAGATACTAGTATTCAGCTTGAAATACAATTTAAAGGCCTAACTAGATTAATTAGGTTAAGCAAGCAAGTCACTGGACAACAGTAGTTTGTTCCGTAGCAAATCAGATATAAATTATATAACTAAAATAATACTGTGAAAATGCCCTTGCTCCATTAAGCTAGTAACTAATAGCTTTTAACAGCTGAAGTTATTATATATAAACATATTTAACCAGCAGTTATATAGTATATAGGTGATGTCTATATAACTCAAAACAGAAAACTGGTCATAAATTTATCTAATCATGTCTGAAATTGCATATTATTTATCCCAAAAAAGCTCTAAATGACAATGTTTTAGTTATGTGAGTAAACATATTTTTTTGCTATTCTTTAACCTACTAATAACATTTGCCTTATATTATTGTGTAGTAAATCAGCAAGTAGCTGAATTAAAATGAAAGGTGTGTAAGTATGACAACCAGTGGTTGAACTAGGTATTCCATTACTGGATCAAAACTAATGCAAGTGCAGGTTGCCAGATTGATGTCCAACAGGAGTGAGTGACTATCGAGCCTAAAGGCTGATTTAATGTGTGTTGTAAACAAAAGCAACGGCACACTATAGAAGGAATATTTTCCATACTCAAAGGAGTTTTTTGTTCTAATCAACACCTGAAATTGATATTTCAGAAACTGCTTTTATTTCTCACAGGTGAACAATAGGATAAACTGAGAGTGTTTACCTCAGGTACACCTCATGTGCTTTGTTCATTTGTTAATTGTTTGTGAGTTTGAATGCCATTTTACGTTATATTTATTGCCATACTACTGAAAGCAGCAGCAGATAGTTCACCTCAGACCTTGATGATTAAACCATTAAAAAAACTTTAGAACAGAGACTCAGTGTAAACCAACACATATCAGTGATTCAGCATGTACATTTAATAATGTTAAAGAGGTTTAATATGTATTAATTAGATTATGAACCTTACCATTTGGTTAGGTGCAGTGAGTGCACTATTCTGTGCTTCTGAATGGCTGTATTTAAATGTTTCTGTCGTGTTTCGTCTGGCGCAAACTACCAACCACCTGGTGCAAAATTGCTCATCACTGCAAATCTCATCAAGAAACATGTTGTTAGGACACGGAGATACAATGTAACCTGCTCACCTAATGTTTATGTTCATAATATCTATAATAGTTGCTATTTAATAACCACTTCATTTGGAACTCTGAATCTGCGTCTCATTTCAGGTCTGCAACTGTCCACTGGAGGTCACATTTCGGTCATGGACGCATAGCTTTAGAGCCTTTCTAAACACTGTTTTCCACCAAGGCAACCCGGGGTGCTGAAATATAATTGGCTAAACTGGCATTGGGCGGGTTAAAGGGACCAAAACAAAGACAGTCATTCCAGCACAGAACGCCCATTTTCAAAGCAGAATAACTTCAGCATTGTTTTTCAGATAAACAAGTATGTTCACTTAGCATGTTTCTGAAATATCTGCAAACATATTATGGTATTATTATGCTTTGGAAGAGTCAAAAACTTACATACAGCACCTTTAAGAATTGCATGTATTGTTTTATTCCTTTTAAACCTGCTTTAATACATTTTAATGCTTAATCTCTTATAATTATTTTGTGATTATTGTATGATTCTTGAAATCCTTTTGTTTATGTAGAGTACTTTGAATCACTGAAATGTGCTCTATAAATAAAATCTCATTGCCTTGCAGAAAGACTACTTGAATAAATCTAAAAACTGAAAACATTAAAATAAGAGCTAATTCAAAATGATTAAAACTACAGTATAATAGTATATGAATAACATTTGAATAGCACTGTCCAAAACATCTGAGGATAAAAAAAACACTCAGAACGACTTTGTATTGTAGTATAGTATACTATAGTATTATAGTATTTAAAGGGAGCATCATTCAAAGCGAACTACAACAGTCTTTAACAGGAAAAAACAGGTTATTTGTTGGAGAAATACAGTGTAAGATGTTGTGCCTGTTCTCAATTACAGAGCTGCGAGAGATGGGATTGTTTGTATTCAGAAACACAAGTGATCTGAGCGAACACACAATGTAATTCATTGCTAATGCGGAGAAGAGACCCACGGCATGCAAATTACAGCTCGAGTCAGTCTCGGGCCTTATGTTTGTTTATTCCTACACGCTGCCCGTTAATGATGTACGACTGCGGCATATCATCATTTAAGATAATGGAGTCTGCTATTATTGCTCATGATTAAACACCAGGCAGTCAGAAGACATTGTAATATCACATACAAAATGGAAAAGACCTTGAAAGCTCCCTTTGGATTAACAGGCCAAACTTTTCACACACAGATGCATTGCAAATATGATTTTTAAATCGACTGGTAACACTTTATAATGATTTGTTATTTGTTTAATATTACTAATGCATTTATTATTAATCTTATGCTAATGGATTTGCTTATTTACACTACTAAAATCTAAAGTATAAATGCTGTATAGTAATGTATTGTGAATTTTTCTGAGCAAGTGTGCATTCATTTAGTAACATTAACAAAGGTTAATAATTGCTATAATATATATTGAATGCATGAACTAATGTTAACAAATTAGACCTTCTTGTGACATTTAAAAAAATAAAAATAAATAAAATTTCCTAAAAAGATAAATAACCATATTTCTAAAGGTGTTGTTGACTTGAAAAAGTCCCCGGATGTTGGTAACAACCACAGAAATCCATACATACAAAGAAAACTAAACTAATTAGTTTGCAAATGAAGTTCTGTGTAGTAAAATGAAATGACAAAGTAAAAGAGTATTGAACACATGAAGAAAGAAAGGTGTAGTTCGGCATGGAAAGCCCAGACAGCAGTTGAAATCTCTTAGTAGTTCTTCATCAGCAAGAGGATGAAGATGAAACCAGGGTGGACATTTCAGCAGGACAATGATCCAAAACACAGCCATGAAACTCTCAGTTGCTTTCAGAGAAAGAAAATCAAGCTGTAGAATGGCCCAGTCAATCACCTGATCCGAATCCAATAGAAAATACAGACTAAAGCTCAGATTTGATAGACGAGACCCACAAAACCATCAAGATTTTGACACTCTGTTGAAGTCTGTGAGAAACTCACACCTGAGCAATGCATGAGACTTCATTCTCCAAATGAGAGGCGTCTTTAAGCTGCCCTTTTATATGAAGTGTTAAATATATTTCAGTAGTTCAGCACTTTCCCCTTCTGTCATTTCATTATTACACAGAACATTTTGATATTTTTCTGTTTTGTTTTATTTTTATGTTTGTATTGTTTGGGTTTTTACCAAAATCTGCTTCAATTATCTGTCAACAGCTGCTTTAGAAATATTATTCCCAGGAAAAAACATAACGTGTTCAGTGCTTAATTTCCCTGCTGTATATTACTGATGCGTTGCAAGAAAATACTACTTCAGTTTTTGAAGTATCTCAGATTGTCACATATAATACAGTGTGAATTTTACTGCATTCAGCTAACCAATATTTGTATCAAAATCTGCCAGAGTGTTTGTTTATTTTAATTAGCATCAATCAAAAAAGTTAATTTCAATGCATCCTAAATTATTACAAAAAGCAAGCCCGACATATGTGAGAAAGGTACTTTATACATTACATTACTTAGAGTATCTAATGGTGCTTTCACACCTAGACGTTTGTTTTGGAACCGGTCTTGTTTGCCTAGTTAGCATGGTTTGTTTGGCATTTGTGATTCTCTCAATCGCACTCGGACCGCGCCAAATCAATTGGTCTGAAATTGAAAATGGTCTCAGCTTCATTAAAACAAACTCTAGAGCGGATTGGTTGTACACTCTCAGAAATAACGTACAGGAGCTGTCACTGGGGCAGTACCTTTTCAAAAGATACATATTTGTACCCAAAGGGTCCACTGTGGTACCTTGAAGGTGCATATCAGTGTCCAAATTTCCCCTAAAAAAGTACCTTTGAGCTACCATTACCCTTCAGGTACAAATATGTACCCTTTAAAAACGTACTGCTCCAGTGACAGCTCCTCTACCTTTATTTCTGAGAGTGTAGTGAGAAAGCAAAACGATCCAACGAACTAACAAACCAGGCCAAATCACAGTGTATTATGGTTATTTAATAAGCATTCTGTTTATACGGCTATACACTCTCAGAAATAAAGGTACAGGAGCTGTCACTGGGGCAGTACCTTTTCAGAAGATACATATTTCTACCCAAAGGGTCCACAATGGTACCTCTAAGGTGCATATCAGTGTCCAAATGTACCTAAAAAGTACCTTTGAGGTACCATTATGGACCCTTCAGGTACAAATATGTACCTTTTAAAAAGGTACTGCCCCAGTGACAGCTCCTGTACCTTTATTTCTGAGAGTGTATGAAAAGAGAATGATGAGTAGGGCGGGATGTCAATCCTACCCGCAAATGTTCATGTGGAAAACGAAAGTGAAAGCATGCTGAAATATTACCGAGAGCCGTTTATCCAATTGAAAATTGACCAAAATTACCATCTGATAATTTTTCCATTTTTTTAAAATATATAATATTTTGTATCAGGCCTATTGCTTTGTTCATTTCTGCACTGACACCTCAAAAGAAAGATCAACATTGATTCATCTGTTAATTCTCTCTATAATTTAAGTCTATAATTCATCATTCTGGCGCATATATATATATATAAATACTTTCACAACTGAAATGAGGCTATGCATGAGAAAATCTGACCTCTGATTTATATTTGCTGACAATGTCTGTGGGTGTCAAAATTAAAGTGCACTTATAATGTCTTATTGCTTATCACCATAAATTAAAATAATGATGTGACAGCTGAGCAGAATCGGTGGGACTACAACTAAAACTAAATCTCTGACCAATGTGAGGAGAGTTTACTCGCACGTGACTTGTTTGAACTAATTTGGTCCGTTTAGGAACTTTGCTGTGTGAAAGCGAACCGCACCAAGATTATATCAATTGACAAGATATCAGTATCAATTTTAATCCCTGTTTCGGTATTTTAAGATTGTAATGCATTACACTGTTAACGATTTAATTATTTTTGCTATAATTGATTTACAATAAGTTACTGTAAATTATACAGGAAATTCTTAAAAGTAGATTATCAGCAGGTAGAATTAAACATGCAGTCCAAATATACTGTTTATATAGCCATATCTCGGCCCACACAGAATCTGCAGATTTTAACCCATCATTAATTCTGTTTATTTACTTGAGTAAATGTGTGTAAATTTATATTTATTCAGTTTTTAAAGTAATTACAGTAATATTATTGACTAATATGAAAATGTTCATCTGATTTATGTACAATGCAGTTTGTACAGTAATATTTAGATATGTTATATGAGAGACTTGCTTTGTTTACCAAATAAAGTAAATCTAATTAGATTTGCATTTTAAACATTAAATAAAAGTTAAAAAGATACTTTTTTTATTTCACATATTAAGGTTTTAGTTATGACACTGCCAAAATAATTCTGCAGAAATCTGCTGATTTTAATCAAAATTCTCAGCAGAAAACATCCGCAGATTCCGTCTGGCCCTAGCCATATCTGCACACATGTTATTTTTGTGGCAAGACCAAAGTATTTTAAAAGAAACAACCATCAGTAGTAACTTACAGTAAAAATGAGGAACACCAACTCACATCATTATAACAAACTTATACTCTGGTGCTGCTGAATGCTTGATTCTGATTGGCTGACAAACATTAGCTGTCATGCAGTTCAGCTCAAACTGGCTACAACACCTGGCTGGAAGTTTCCAGTAACCCTCAAGACATTGATTAGCTGGTTCCGGTTTGTGTGATTGAACTCTACAGGACAGTGACCCTCCAGGAGCTGAATCTGACACCCCTGAGGTGTGCAATTATTTTCAGAGAAACACACAGCAAAGGTAGTTACAGAAAGAATTTGACTGCATTACAGCTCGTCAGCTGATTTCTGTTCCTTCAATCGACTTTAAAGCCTACGAAAAAATGCAAAAGAACCAAAACTCACAACCGGACCACACACTGAAACATGTGAAACTACTGTGTCTTTCGTTCGATGTAAATTAAGTGAAAATTTATTATAATCTAATTTATTCCATTAATTCAACAATATTTTATTTTTGAGTCAATGTACATTATTTCCCTAAGAACAAACATTCATTCATTCATTTTCTTTTCGGCTTAGTCCCTTTATTAATCCGAGGTCGCCACAGCGGAATGAACCGCCAACTTATCCAGCACATGTTTTATGCAGCAGATGCCCTTCCAGCCGCAACCCATGTCTGGGAAACATCCACACACACTCACTCACACAAATACACTACAGACAATTTAGCCTACCCAATTCACCTGTGTGTTTGGACTGTGGGGGGAACCGGCGCACCTGGAGGAAACCCATGTGAACGCAGGGAGAACATATAAGCTCCACACAAAAACGCCAACTCACCCAGCTGAGGCTCGAACCAGCGACCTTCTTGCTGTGAGGCGACAGCACTACCTACTGCGCCACTGTGTCGCCTTTGATTAATATTAAAATACATTTGTCATTTTCAATCAAGACGAAACTATAATTTGAGGATAATTTATAAATTCAGCCGTAACAAATTACAGCAAACTTTAATCTTGCTCCTGACCAACCTAAAAAAATCTAAAGTTCATTCATTAATTTTCCTTTGACTTAATCCCTTTATTTCTCAGGGGTCGCCACAGCGGAATGAATCATCAACTATTCCAGCAAATGTTTTATGCAGTGGATGCCCTTCCAGCTGCAACCCAGAACTGGAAAACATCCATACACACTCGTTCACACACATACACTACGGCCAATTTAGTTTATTCCACAGTTGTCAAAGGCAGTTCCTGGAGGGCCGCAGCTCTGCACAGATTAGTTCCAACCCTAATTAAACACACCTGATCAAACTAATTGAGTTCTTTAGGCTCGTTTGATACCTACAGATAAGTGTGATGAAGCAGGGCTGGAACTAAACTCTGCAGGTCTGCAGCCCTCCATAAATAGAGTTTGGCACTCCTGGTTTATTTAATTCCCCTATAGCACATGTGTTTGGACTGTGGGGGAAACCAGAGCACCCGGAGGAAACCAACGCCAACACGGGGAGAACATGCAAACTCCACAAAGAAATGCCAACTGATACAGCCGAGACTTGAACCAGTGACTTTCTTGCTGTGAGGCGACAGTGCTAACCATTGAGCCACCGTGACACTCTGATCTAAAGTTAAAAAAGATAATTGTCTACTTGGTACTAAAGTAAAAATATATTTAGTGTCTCTATAGTGAACTATATTTTATATTTGTGTGAATGTCTTGACCACAATAAACACATTTTTTTGATTTAGATTAAATTATTGTTTTGTAGTTTGAACCAAAGTTTAATTAAACTCTGAGAAAAACACATTTATTTATTTTTATTGTGTTGGCTTTGTTTATTAGTCCAACTTGAGCTATTACTTGATTTAAAAATAGCCCTTCATTTAATGTTTAAACTTTATTTTTACAGCCACAATATAATAATGTCTTCTATATATATATGTTTATCAAATGTAAAAATACAGATGTTTATCAAATGAAATGAGTGTAGTTAACTCAAAATTGACTGAAAGTTGTTGGCGCAGTGGTTAGTGCGTCGACACATGCACTTCGGTGCTCATGGCGACCCGAGTCGGCCCCGCGGTCCTGTGCTGATCCTTGCCCTCTCTCTGCTCCCCATGCTTTCCTGTCAATAACCTCTACTGTCCTATACATTATAGGTGAAAACCCCCGATAAAATAATTATATATATAAAAAAATTGACTGAAATTTAAGTCTACTCCTTTGAAAATTGTTTTGAACTTGAAGGTAATGAGTTAGTTGAATATCTCATTACTTCAACTTAAATGGAGTAAGTTCACAGTACTCATATTGATTTAGTTTTTTTTTAACTCAAATGTAGGGTTGCACAGTTTACCGGTACTATGGTAGTTTCGCGATACTATGGCTCCAAAATACTGGCGGTGCCACTGTAGTTTGTAAACTGTAGTATCGTCATTAATGATTTATCTACAATAGATAATGTTGCGTGTGGAAGTGTCACTAAAATGCTCATAAATTTGTGTAATAATAGACCATTTTATTTGTATAGTTCGTGGAGCCCTTTAAGGTTGCAAAGTGTAGAATTTGCGCCTTTTATGGGAGCCTATTGCGCATTTTCTAACGCTTCAGGTCAAACGCACATCTGAATCGGTTCATTTCTGTTCCTGTCAATATGATTTAGTAGCTACAACCACCGTGACAATCTCTTTTAAAGAACGACTCACAAAGTTAAATTTTGAATTACTTTGGATTGTTACCTAATAACACTAAAATAAATTGATGAAAACCCCAAAATAGCAACAGGAAAGATTGAAAATTTGTATCTTTATTTTAATGTATTTTTGTTGGTCAGTTATCTACAAAATAAACTAAGCATGAATAAATTTTAGTTGAAGTGGGGGTGCAAATACTATTTCAATAATAAGGGAATTATGAATTACATTTAAATAGGCCTATCATAACATAAAATATAGTATTTCTGACAATCTTCTTTATAATTAGAGTTTTTTTAATTACAGTATCGCAGCAGTACTTGGCATCATGATACTTCAGCTAGTATAGTATCGTAAGATGAGGTAATGGTATCACGACAACCCTACTCAAATGGTTTGTAGCAACCAGTTTCCTCAAACGGTTTGAGTTGCTTTAACTTATTGGGTTTTACAGTACTCAGTTGGTTTGAGTTCTCTCCATTTATTGGGTTTTACTGTGCTCAAATGGCTTCATTTACTCAAATGGATTAAGTTCACAGTACTCATTAGGATTAGTTTTTGAACTTAATGGTTTGTTGCAATCGATTTCCTCAAACGGTTTGAGTTACCTTAACTTACTGAGTTTTACAGTGAGTAGTTTGAAATTACACAGTTTTTCTCTTAGGGCTTACTATGCAGTCTCTGTTGCCGTCTTGTGGATGAATATCATCAACTGTCTTTGCTCAAAGACAGGCTAATAGGACGTATGCGGAAGTATGCTGAAGGACTTTTAATTTGTCAGTAACCCAAGTCAAGCACTTCCGGTGAACTGTATGCAGTTTCAAAATTGATGCGTTTAAGGCCTGTTTTCTTTCAAAATCAGCGATCTCCTCTGGCTGAGGGATATCCGATATAAAGTGGGTCTCAGAATGTACAAGAAGCCTGGCATTATATTGTAATTTTCTCCGCCATATCTTTAAAATATGAACATTTATTTTACCCCAGTATATTCAATGGAGCTTCTGCACTAGCATGCTAATCCTGACGGGCACGTGCGTGTAAATGGCTTTTATTTTATGCTTGAGCAACTAAATGAATGCCAAACTCTATTTAACTGGTTTTATTTTAATTATATTACTACATCAATGCTGTGAAAGGAACCGTATAAAATGGAAGAGTCACATTAACCGTTCACCGGACGTTTATCAGTATGGGAAGAGACATAACTCTGCATATACCCAATGGCCACCGATGTGCTCTCTCTGAAATTATAACTATTTAAAATAGGCACTATCTTTATAAATAAACTGCATAGTTGCAATCTAAACAACTACATTCTCGCCTAAATAAGCCTCGAAGGAACATTATTTTGTCCAACAGCAACAATATTGTCGAACTATAGAGTGTCTTCTGCTTGTTGCTGTATGTGGGCAGAGTACACAAGGGCGCCCTTGTGTTTAAGAGGCTGTACGAGTGCTGATATTAGCAGAATATTGTAGCCAATCAGATTCAAGAACCAGACAGAACTGGTTGCAAGCATGAATCCATCCTGCCTTGTATCAGGCTGGTGGTGGTGTAATGGTGTGGGGGATATTTACTTGGCACACTTTGGGTCCATTAGTACCAATTGAGCATCGTGTCAATGCCACAGCCTACCTGAGTATTGTTTCTGATTACGTCCATCCCTTTATGCAGTGTACCCATCTTCTGATGGCTACTTCCAGCAGGATAACACACCATGTCATAAACTGCAAATCATCTCAAACTAGTTTCTTGAACATGACAATGAGTTCACTGTACTCAAATGGCCTTGTATGAATATATATATTTCAATTGTATGCAGAACAAACTATTATGTTTAGAAATGTGTTGGGGAAAAAACTATAAATCTGTAAATAAACAGATTTTATCTTTGATTCCATGCCAACTTTATCTCTCGCTCAGGCACTTTTAGTAGTTCTGGTCAAATCCCCCTGAACATTAATTAAAGGTCACGCTACACTAGCAGATCTTTTGCGATACATACTGTATGTGGCGATTCATTGAAGCGGGAGGTTTCAGCGAGCCCGCGGCCACTGTCGCGATGATGCATACCGGTCATTAAAATAGAGGCACCTTTTGGAAAGCTTTATGTCTCCATTAAGGGAAGTGTGGAGTTCTTTTATGTGCTGTGGACAGGCTGTAAAGCACTGAAAACACACAGAGTCTCCTGCTTACAAAGATCTGACCACAACCCAGAGCACTGTAATTCTGCCACAGAGAAAAATATTGCATTTTATTTCTTGGAATAATGCTAATTATAGACATGTCCTTATGTATACAGTCTGACTGCTGAGAGGTTTACACTAGTAAGAAAGAAAGTAATATTTGTTTCTATAGCACCTTTCAAGAGCACAAATTGCTTTACAACATCAAATTACAACATGAGTTATGTACAGTCACTGGCCACTTTATTAGGTACACCTCTCTTGTTAACGCAAATTTCTAATCAGCCAATTACATCGCCGCAACTCAATGTATTCAGGCATGTAGACATGGTCTAGACAATCTGCTGCAGTTCTAACTGAACATCAGAATGGGGAGGAAAGGGGATTTAAGTGACTTTGAATGTGGCATGGTTGTTGCTACCAGACGGGCTGGTCTGAGTATTTCAGAAACTGCTGATCTACTGGGATTTTCACACACAACCATTACTGGTGTTTACAGAGAATGGTCTGAAAAAGAGAAAATATCCAGTGAGCGGCAGTTCTGTGGGCGCAAATGCCTTGTTGATGCCAGAAGTCAGAGGAGAATGGCCGGACTGGTTCCAGCTGATAGAAAGGTAACAGTAACTCAAATAAGCACTCGTCACAACCAAGGTCTGCAGAAGAGCATCTCTGAACGCACAACACGTCCAACCTTGAGGCAGATGGGCTACAGCAGCAGAAGACCACACCGGGTGCCACTCCTGTCAGCTAAGAACAGGAAACTGAGGCTACAATTCACACAGACTCACCAAAACTGGACAATAGAAGATTGGAAAAACATTGCCTGGTCATCTCCATTTCTGCTGCCACATTCGGATGGTCGGGTCAGAATTTGGCATCAACAACACGTAAGCATGGATCCATGGTGTGGGGGATATTTTCTTGGCACACTTTGGGCCCATTAGTACCAATTGAGCATGGTGTCAACGCCACAGCCTGCCTGAGTATTGTTTCTGATCACTTCCATCCCTTTATGACCACAGTGTCTCCATCTTCTGATGGCTACTTCCAGCAGGATAACACACCATGTCATGAATTGCAAATTATCTCAAACTAGTTTCTTGAACATGACAATGAGTTCACTGTACTCAAATGGCCTCCACAGTCATCAGGTCTCAATCCAATAGAGCACCTTTGGGATGTGGTGGAGCGGGAGATTGGAATCATGGATGTGCAGACAACAAATCTGCAGGAACTGCGTGATTCTATCATGTCAATATGGGGCAAAATCTCTGAGGAATATTTCCAGTACCTTGCTGAATCTATGCCACGAAGGATTAAGGCAAAATGGGATTCCAACCCGGTACTAGCAAGGTGTACCTAATAAAGTGGCCACTGGTTGTACACAAACTGTGCATACTGTATGTATACAGTACATCCATAGAGGCCTTAAGGATTCAGATGAAGCTCAAGAAACTTAACTGTTCATTTTATTTTTGTGGATCCTTAGAAGAGAGAAAAATATACAAAAAAGACTTAAACCCTAAAGAGTTGGAAAAAGTAAGTTTTTTTTTTTAGTAGGTTAAAGTGGTCTATTGTCTGGGTTAGTGTTCATATATGAAAGCCGTAAGAACAGTGCTAACATACTAGTTGTGAAAAGGCCCTTTAAGATTTTTGACTTTTCATTGCATACTTTGAGAAGTTTGAGAAATTGTTGAGATCTTTTTCCCTCAGGGGAATCATTTGAGGAGCAGGAGAATACAATCGAGATATTTAGATTTTTCTCTTCCTCCAGGCTAGTTTCTTTCAAGCGTGAATATAAGCTCGAAATGATGTTCCTTCTGGAAGATTGGCAGAATTCATTTCATAAAATGATTCCTCTTTTCGGAGTGCTTGCATCTCTGGTCACTTGTAATTTCTGTCAAACGGCAGTCAGGAAAGCTTCGGTTAAGGGTTGGTTGTAAACAGATGTCATGTCACTGCTCTGCTCTACAGCCAATTTCAATCATTTTTTTTAGCATACAGTTAAAGAAATGTGATTCCTGCTGCTTTAGCCTGTGCTTTACTGAAAACCCATCGGTCAACATGCAGCATGGTTCATTATAAAGGGGTTGAAAGCAGATTTTGCGGCACAGTGGCTTAGTGGTTAGCACTGCAAGAAGGTCGCTGGTTCGAGTCCCGACTAGGTCAGCTGGCATTCGTGTGTGGAGTGTTCATGTTCTCCCTGTGTTGGTGTGGGTTTCCTCTGAGTGCTCTGGTTTCCCCTAGAGTCCAAACACATGCGCTATAGGTGAATTAACTAAATTGGCCATAGTGTATGAGTGTGTATGGGTGTTTCCCAATACTGGGTTGTGGCTGGAAGGGCATTTGCTGCAACAAATGCTGGAATAGTTGGTAGTTCATTCTGCAGTGGCAAAAAAGAGACTAAGCCGAAGGAGAAAGAATGAATGATAAACTTATTAACAGTTGGCTTAACGGTTGACATCCAAATGTAGTTGTATGAAATGTGCAAATTAACAATTTATTTGATTTAAAAAAACTGCAAAAACAGTAATATTAAGAAATACTACACTGTATTTTGAAGTAGTTTTTTGTCATTATTATTATTATTATTATTATTATTATTAATAATTCACCTACAGTATAGCACATGTGTTTGGACTGTGGGGGAAACCGGAGCCCCGAAGGAAACTCTCGCCAACACGGGAGAACATGCAAACTCCACACGGAAATGCCAACTGACCCAGCCGGGACTCGAACCAGCGACCTTCTTGCTGTGAGGCGATCGTGTTACCCACTACACCACTGTGAAAAATTAACCCAGGTTTGTTTATTGGAAGGGTAATAATAATATTAATAATAATAATAATAATAATCCAGAATAAAATGTACATTATTTATATATATATATATATATATATATATATATATATATATATATATATATATATATATATATATATATATATATATATATATATATATATATATATACACACACACACACAATATATATATATACACACAATATATACCAAAGTAAAAGCAAAAAACAACAAATTTATAGTCTATATATAAAAACAAATATTTTACTTTGTGCAAATTATATTTTTTTCTGGACCACAATAAATATTTTGATTCAGGATAGATACAATTTTAAAGTTTGGACCAAAGTTACATTTTTCAAAGTTAAATTCTTAAAAGTTAAGAAACACTAAAAAATGTGCTGTAACAAATTACAATCACTCCGGTCACACTAACTTTCTGTTAGTGTGACTTATCAAGGTTAGTATAATCAACTAACAATACAACTATAATAAAACATTTTTTTGTAACCTGAAATATTTAAAACTTTTACTGCATTTAAATAAAATATTTTACAGCTTCTTTTGGCCAACTGAAGGTAATAAAGAGGTTTTGCTGTTTAGTATTTGTTTATAAGAAAAGAGTTTATTTGAAATAAAAATAATATTCATTGTAATTGCTTTTACTAAGCAAATTACATGCAACTGTTATATTAGATTTGCATGACTTTAAAGACTGAAGTAATGATGCTAAATATTTGTCTTAGAAACAAAATTATTTTATTTTTATTATTAACTATTTTAATAATCTTTTATTATGTAAGTATTAATTATTTTTACAATATAATAATCATCATAATAGAAACCTCTTAAAAACACAGTGTAGTATTTCTTAATATTACTGTTTTTGCAGTTTTTTTAATCAAATAGATACAGTTAATTTTCATCGCATTTCATGCAATTACACTTGGATGTCAACCTTTAATAGCCAGATGTTAATATGGTCATTCATTCATTTGTTTTCCTTTGGCTTAGTCTCTATTCAGAGGTAGCCACTGTGGAAAGAACCGCCAACTTATCTCAGTACTGGGAAAAACCCATACAAACACACACACGCACACTCACACTCACTCACTCACTCACTATGGCCAATTTAGTTTATTCAATTCACCTATAGTGCATGTGCTTGGACTGTGTTTGGAGCACCCGGAGGAAACCCACGCCAGCATGGGAGAACATGCAAACTCCACACAGAAATGCCAACTGAACCAGTCAGGACTCGAACCAGCAACCTTCTTGCTGTGAGGCCTCAGTGCTAACCACTGAGCCACCATGTCACCTATATGGTTCTTTTCAACTTGCACTTGCACGATTTATCAGAATGAATGTATACATTGAAGGTGATGTATCCCTGCTAATGATAACTCCCCAGTGTCTGTTGTACATTGGAAAGATTTGTGCACAAATGACAGCATGAATGATCAAACCACAGGCCAATAAGATGCTCCTTTTGAAACATTACCTGAGATTAGCATTCACGATGTGTCCACGTCATTAAGTGTGCACATGAACTCGAGTGTTTTTAGTCCCCAATGACATGTTATTTTCTGCTTGACTTGGGCTCATCAACAGGAGAATAACACTGCTTCTTCATTTAATGTCTCACAGTCATTTATTATGCCTTAATATGATGAGAAACACTCATTACTTTCGTCTTTGCCTGAAATGTCTTCATTTTCTGTCTGCGTGACCCGTGTTTCATAGAGCACAATCAAACAATTGGATCATTGCTTTTCTGCAATAAGAATATGGAAATTAAAGGGGACCTATTATGCCCCTTTTTTACAAGATGTAAAATAAGTCTCGGATGTCTCTAGTGTGTGTGTGTGTGTGTGAAGTTTCAGCTCAAAATACCACACAATGTTTTATAACTCTCTGAAACGGACTCTTTTAGGCTTTTATCCTAATCGTGCCGTTTTGGTGACTGTTGCTTTAAATTCAAATGAGATTTTGCTCTTTTTTAAAAGAGGGAGGAGCTACAAATACCTGTGTGTCAGCATAGTGGCAGATACAAAGCAGGACTAGTGTTGTCTGTGTGAGCCTGAAAATGTGAGCAGAAATGTCTCGGACTGCTAATGCTAAACTCCACATTTATAATCCTCTCTTGTCTTCAGCAGGTCAAAACTCTAAAGCAGGGGTCACTAATCTCGGTCCTGGAGGGCCGGTGTCCCTGCAGGGTTTAGCTTCAACTTGCCTCAACACACCTGCCTGGGTGTTACAAGTATACCTAGTAAGACCTTGATTAGCTTGTTCAGGTGTGTTTGATAAGGGTTGGAGCTAAAATCTGCAGGACACCGGCCCTCCAGGAACAAGTTTGGTGACCCCTGCTCTAAAGCCTCATTCACACTATGAGTGTCTCGCAGCGGCAGATAGACCGTTAGCAAGCAGAAGAATCCTTGAGAATCCTTTAACTTTATGCAAATGAAGAGCGACTTTTTTTGAGCGACAGCCAATAGGAGCACCAGTAGAGCTCATGTAATCCTTTCTCAGCTCGCTCAGAGGCTGGTTGTGTTCTCAACCAGAGCGACCGACAGCTACAAAGTCATCGCTAGTGTGAATGAGGCATGATGCTGTGTTCACACCAGACATGGCATGCACAAATAAATCGCAATATTCTTGTGGAAATAGATGCGTGAACATTTTGAGTTTACCCGCTTCCTTTGCGTGTCAAATTCGTTTAATTTGCGCCTCAAATTCACTTCACAATAGATGCGGATTTGTGTCACGGGCAGGGCTTCTGTCTGCCCGGTGACTCTAGTTTCGATGCTAAATGGCTAAAGGATTTTATTGAAAGATTAGCTGTGCTTTCTGTGCTTTAGCAATGCTGAAAACAGCGCAGATTTGTTCGGTGCCGTGTCCACTAGATCCTTTCAGAGGTGCACCAGCTCTGCGAGTTCTTCAACTCAAACTAAACCTGGATGATGGAGGCTTTCAGTGGTGATTCAGACTGAGCCGAGCCCAGTTTGATGAGCTGTTGTCTGGTGTCAGCAGGAGGATTTCCCCTCAGGACACCAACAGCAGGTGTGAATGTCCGCTATAGTTCAGATTCTCAAACTTGAGCGAATCACGCAATTTGCGCGTTGTGTGTCAAATGTGCAAACCGATCAATTCCTGTTGCTTCATTCATGTGAATCACATCATTTGTGTGAATCGCGCTGTGGGATGTTTCTTTGCGTCTTTGGATTGACTCCACGCATCTCGTTTATATACACTATGAACAGCAGCTATGCTTATTATTCTCTATTTCCACCTGGGGATACTTATCTCGAGGCCCCCAGAGACTATGCAGTGCCACTGATGCGATCCAAGACCTGTGAAGAGATGATCCCAAGGTTTTCATAATGCCAGACCAGGCCGTATCCTGAGCAGCTGCTGTGGTGGTCATGGAGGAGTGAAGAGCATGCGTCTGATTCCTGTGAGACTCCAGGGACAGACGAGTCTTCGCTGATGTCCAGCGTTCTCCAGCCTCTGGCACCTAGACTGCAGCTCTGCACAAGACATTTGGCCAGAGGAGAACTAGTCGTGCCCAACTGAGCCTGGTTTCTCTCGAGGTTTTTTATCCTTCACTTTCGCCAATTGGTGAAGTTTTTTTCCTCGCCGCTGTCGCCACTGGCTTGCATAGTTCGGGACTTGTAGAACTGTGCATCGATGCATTTGCTCATCAGTGTTTAGACTCTCAGCAGTGAATAATAAACCACACTGAACTAAACTGAACTACACTGTTTCAATTCACTCTAATCTTCTGTGTGAAGCTGCTTTAACACAACCTGCATTGTAAAAGAGCTATGCAAATAAAGGTGAATTGAACTTAACATGTAAATCAACCGTGCTTGACGCTTTGTCCGCGTCTGGTGTGAACACATAATAATGACGGATGGCTGCTGCTCTCTCAGGGCTGTTTATGTTCATGAGGAAGACTTTTTTACTAATAGGAGAAGGATATAAACGGAGGTTGGAGAAAGCTCCAAGTTGGTTGGCCTTCAGGCCCCAAGTGGGCTGTACAAACCTGAAGTTTTTATTTATTTAATATCTTATACATGACACAGTCCAATATTGTGCTTTATGAATGTCTACACCTACTCCAACCCTAAACCCAACCTTACAGTAACCTGATGTGTTTTATTGATATCTGCTCCACCTACACCACCTAAACCCAACCTACTTGTGGATTAAGTCTCTCCCACAATGAGGTCTCCGGGCTGCAGCGATACCTGCTTGCTAATGAGCAGGGCTTTTCCCCTCTGATGACACGTACAAAGGGAAGTCAATCAAAATGTTTCTGTTTATATGAAGTGTGATTATAAAGATATAACTGACTGTAAAACTCAATAGGTTTAGGTAACTCAAACCATTTGGGGAAACCGATTGCAACAAACCATTTAAGTTCAAAAATGAATCCTAATGAGTACTGTGAACTTAATCCATTTGAGTAAACGAAGCAATTGGAGCACAGTAAAACTCAATAAATGAAGAGAACTCAAACTATTTGAGTACTGTAAAACCCAATAAGTTAAGGTAACTCAAACCGTTTGAGAAAACCGATTGCTACAAACCATTTGAGTAAAAACTAATCTATATGAGTACTGTGAACTTACTGCATTTAAGTTGAAGTCATGAGGTATTTATTTAACTCATTACCTTCAACACTGACTTCAAAACTCTTTTCAAATGAGTAGAATTAACTTTCAGTAAAGTTTGAGTTAACTACACTCGTTTGATTTGATAAAGTTGACTGTTAGATGCTGGATATAACCATTAGAGGCTAGATATATTCACACACTGTTACCACACAACAGTGTTTAAACCCCTTATAAAGGTGATTTTTGTATCATAGGTCCCCTTTAAGGCCTGTTGCGTGCTGAAAAATCATTTAATATTGCAGAGTGTGGAACGGAATTAGAAAGACAGACATAATATATCATGCACCTTCGCTTTTCAGGTGAATTTAGCTTATTTACTGGAAAATACAACAGTACTGATGAGATTTTTTTTTGCAGTCTTCAGCTTCGGTTCCTGCGCAGAACTCATGCTGTAATGCGATAAAACCTCGCATTGTTAGTCTGGTGTCATAATTTGACAGGAGAGCAGAAATTAGCAGAGAAAAGGTCTCGTCTCACTCCTATTTTTGTCCACGCTGAGGATCAGAGCAGTCAAAACAGGCCGCTCTGCTGCAGTTTGTCTGTTAAATTAGCACAATTTTTCTTAAAGGGCACTGGGTGAAACGTCCAAGTCTCTAACAGATCCCGACGGGCAATACATTTAACACTTGCATTTGCATGAACGGCCCTCCTTAAAGGAAAAGTCGAGCCCAAACTCGTTTCATTTCTCTCACGTCTCCCTAAGCTTACCAGCGCAGTGTTTAAATTGCTCTTTTCCATCAAATGAAAGCATACAGTGACAAGTGACCATCAGCTAATTTACGATAGCTTTGCATGAGGCATTCAAGCTGTTCACTGACAGACTTTGCCTATCAAATCTTATTTATTCCAGGGTTTTTCCTGGGTCAATAAATCTTTTTGGCGGTGTCTGACGAGCGCAGTCATCCATTCACAATGTAAATTATATATAAAAACTGCATGTCCGTTACAGACAACTCTTATTAACTTGTTGTTAAAGATGTCATGTTCAATGGCATTATATTTTCAGTCACATAGTCTGAGATGTGTTAGTAGTTTCTGAATGAACTGAATCTGGCCAGTTAACTTTTTAAATCAGTTCACAAGTTGAACTGAACAATTTGTAAATTGGAGATTTCTGATTGCATCTGTTCTCAAACACTTTCCTATTGAAAAGATCTGTTCAGAGTGAGTGGTCTACTGTTAATGACTCATGATTTCAAAGATTCATTCAGATCAGATCTACTCTTAATGACTCACTGATTCAAAAGATCTGAAACTGTTAACAACTGATTTAAAAAAAGATTCATTCAGATTAGATCTACTGTTAATGACTCACTGATTCAAAAGATCTGTTCAGCGTGATACTGTTAACGATTGCTCATTTGAAAGATCCATTCAGTTCAGATATATTGTTAATTACTCAGTGATTCGAAATATCTGATACTGTTAACAACTGATTTGAAATATCCATTCAGATCAGATCTACTGTTAATGACTCACTGATTCAAAAGATCTGTTCAGCATGATACTATTAATGACTCCCGATTTGAAATATCCATTCAGATCAGATCTACTGTTAATGACTCACTGATTCAAAAGATCTGTTCAGCGTGATACTATTAATGACTCCTGATTTGAAATATCCATTCAGATCAGATCTACTGTTAATGACTCACTGATTCAAAAGATCTGTTCAGCGTGATACTATTAATGACTCCTGATTTGAAATATCCATTCAGATCAGATCTATTGTTAATGACTCACTGATTCAAAAGATCTGTTCAGCGTGATACTATTAATGACTCCTGATTTGAAATATCCATTCAGATCAGATCTACTGTTAATGACTCACTGATTCAAAAGATCTGTTCAGCGTGATACTATTAATGACTCCTGATTTGAAATATCCATTCAGATCAGATCTACTGTTAATGACTCACTGATTCAAAAGATCTGTTCAGCGTGATACTATTAATGACTCCTGATTTGAAATATCCATTCAGATCAGATCTACTGTTAATGACTCACTGATTCAAAAGATCTGTTCAGCGTGATACTGTAAACGATTGCTGATTTGAAAGATCCATTTAGTTCAGATCTATTGTTAATGACTCAGTGATTTGAAATATCTGATACTGTTAACAACTGATTTGAATTATCCATTCAGATCAGATCTATTGTTAATGACTCACTGATTCAAAAGATCTGTTCAGCGTGATACTATTAATGACTCCTGATTTGAAATATCCATTCATATCAGATCTACTGTTAATGACTCACTGATTCAAAAGATCTGTTCAGCGTGATACTATTAATGACTCCTGATTTGAAATATCCATTCAGATCAGATCTACTGTTAATGACTCACTGATTCAAAAGATCTGTTCAGCGTGATACTATTAATGACTCCTGATTTGAAATATCCATTCAGATCAGATCTACTGTTAATGACTCACTGATTCAAAAGATCTGTTCAGCGTGATACTCTTAACGATTGCTGATTTGAAAGATCCATTTAGTTCAGATCTATTGTTAATGACTCAGTGATTTGAAATATCTGATACTGTTAACAACTGATTTGAATTATCCATTCAGATCAGATCTACTGTTAATGACTCTCTGATTCAAAAGATCTGTTCAGCGTGATACTATTAATGACTCCTGATTTGAAATATCCATTCAGATCAGATCTACTGTTAATGACTCACTGATTCAAAAGATCTGTTCAGCGTGATACTATTAATGACTCCTGATTTGAATTATCCATTCAGATCAGATCTACTGTTAATGACTCACTGATTCAAAAGATCTGTTCAGAGTGATATTGTTAACGACTCCTGATTTGAAATATCCATTCAGATCAGATCTATTATTAATGACTCAGTAATTCAAAAGATTGGATACTGTTAACAACTGATTTGAAATATCCATTCAGATCAGATATACTCTTATTGACTCACTGATTCAAAAGATCTGTTCAGCGTGATATATATATATATATATATATATATATATATATATATATATATATATATATATATATATATATATCTTGTGTCTCATTGTATGATAATTAGTCACATCAGATCGCAGAATGAGGTTATTTTAAACATTTGACTGATGGTTTATATAATTTAACTCTGAAGTAAAAAAACATGGTAATAGTCTCATAAATTACATTTTGACACTAACCTTCTAGGAAATTAACATAAGATCATTTCTTTATTCAAAGGCAGAGATTGTGAAATGAGAAGTTTGATTACAGAAAGAAGACATTAAAATGGTGTGATTATTAAGGTTTTTTCCCTCACTCAACATGTGCCTTCAGAAGCACAGCAGTCATCGACACACCGCCCTGAAAATCACATTCAATCATTTTAGATTCAAGAAGAATCATTTTGGCAGTCTTAAAATGTTAAATTGTAGTCAGAAAAACCCTTTATTCAGGTGTGGTCCATGAAACAATATTATAGTTGTCAGGATTCTCCCACTTCAGTCTTGTTAACTCTTGTTTTAGAGTCCAGACACTAGTCCTGTTCTGTCTTGTATGTTGTGCTCGAGTTCTCAAGTTTTCTCATCTTGTCTTGGTCGGTGTTGTTGTTGTTGCCGTCATTTTCATTAATCAACGAATCAGACGGGAGGTCTTGAATACCAAAAAAATAGACTTTATTTAACATAATAAAGCTGAGATGGCAGAACTCTCAGCAATCTGAAGTCTCTCCTGGACAATTCTGAAGAGTTTGTTTTCTGTGGTCCTGCTTTATACATGCAGTTTCACCTTCTCGTGTTTTTGCTCAGCATATATTCATACATATATGGTCCTGTGACATTTATCTGGTATATTCTTGGCTCTCTGCCCATCTGGCTCAGGTTTAGGTTTACATTCCAGTGTTGCCTTTGCTAAATTCTTCTAGTTAAATGGGTTTACATACATTGTAATGATGGTACATTAACTTGATAATATGTTACTCACTCTCCTGAATGCGTCTCACAGATATAGCTTCATATTGGGTGTTTTTCATAAATAATCAGTGCTTTCCATCTTCAGTTATTCTACAGGTTACAGTAGTTTCTTATAGCAGGCTCCGGCAACTCTGTGGGCTCTTATTACACACACATACCACAGTATCTTTAGTTCAAATGCTTGCATGTTTAGAGAATACTTCTTCACACTTAGAGAATACTTTTAGAGAAGGAAAAATCTTCAGTGCCTCTTGGCATTCTTGTGCTCTGTTGCTTGCTCTCATGTTTGTGTTTGTTTTGTCTGTGGCGTGCAGTTGTTTTCTCAGTGTCTAAAGGCCTGTGCACACCGGGGCGCTTTTTGCTCGCGTTTTCTGTAAACGTTTAACGCCTCATGACTAAATAAAGGACGCCAATGTGATCGTGCACACCAATGCGCAAAACACTAAGCGTAAAAGCGTTATTTTTAAAGAAACGCCTCATGCACGTTTTTTTTTTGTTCTGACGCGCCGCGTCAAAAACATCTCCACCAATCAGATTGGCACTTTTGTTCACGTGCACGGAGCTGCTGAAGTTACAGTAAACAGCACTTGGAGGCGCTCTAGAGCAAAACTGTCAATGTGAGCGCACATTGAAGAAGATGCCCAGAGGCGATATGAACATGGAGCTGCTTATTGCACTGGTGAACAATAATCATTTCTTCATCGCTAGAGCTGGAGCTGCTGCTTGAACCATCCATAACAACAAGTGTGTGAACTTTGTCTTCTTCTGTTACAAGCGGGTGTCAGAAGCTTAAAGTTGTGTATCATCATCTAACGTCAAGGAATGATTTTGCATACTCTTCAACTCGACACAAGTGAAAATCGTCTGGGTTTGAAAAATGTCTCATAACGCTGACGATAAACGCAAACGAAAAGCGTCCCGGTGTGTACGAGCCTTAATTCTAGTTGGTTTCAGTTTCAGTTGGCGCTAGGATTGGAACATGCATGTGTAAATGCACGGTGAGTGTTTTTATTGATCATGTATACTTGTGTCTTGTGTTCTGTCTCATATTAGTGTTGTGTAGAGGACGTGGCTCCATGTTAACATGTTGCTCGCGTCCTTTAGTGTTGTATTTCATGTGAACACGCAGTTAATGAGTTCTCTCGTTGGCTGTATGTTCTGTTTCCGTATTTTGTGAGCACATGGCTTGTGTTGTTTCTTTTTGTCATGTGCTCCCGTCTATTGTCTATTCCCAACTAGTTAACCTATTATTAGTTTACTATGTTCACCTGTTTGTTTGTTAATTATTTCTCCTTTATAGTTCCCTCTTGTCTGCTGTCCTGTGCCAGTTCGTCATCTTTCCAGTGTCTAGTCTTTTCCAGTCGTGTCCAGCCCTACTCTTCCCTGCCAGCCCAGTCACATTTGTTTTAGTTATGTTTTTCCCTCCTCTGGGTGGTTTTTATTCCCTTTTTTTTTTTATTATTATTAATAAACCCATTTGAGTTCCTGCACTTCAGTCCTTGTCTTTTTCTTTCCTGAATTGTGACAATAGTTATATTAATATTATAGTTACTCAGTGGTTAGCGCTGTCGCATCACAGTTTGCATGTTCTCCCCGTGTTGGCATGGCCGGGTGCTCTGGTTTCCCCCACAGTCAAATTACATGCGCTGTAGGCAGGGGTGCTGCAGGCTGCTACGGATCCTATGACAGCATTGTGACCAACAAAAGCGAAGGTGTGGGGTGATGGGAGTGTTGGGGAAAAAGTGATGGAAAAGGTGTAAATGAAAGGGGGTGGGGGTGGCGAGGAAGAAGGTGAAGAACCGGCCAGAGAAGACGGTGGTTAGGGGGTGGATGGATGTTCGCAGACAGAAAGTAAGAATGGGTGGTGGTGGTGGGGGGTTTAGGGTGGGCAGGGCTGGGCGTAGACGAAAGTGAATGTAGGGGGGTGGACGAAAGTGAAGTGCAATGGGGGGGAAGTATTATGGGGGGATTGGGGGCACCCTAATAGTACCTCTTGGGTCCCCAAAATGGGGTGTATGGGTGTTTCCCAGTACTGGGTTGCAGCTGAAAGGGCATCTGCTGTATAAAACATATGCAGGATAAGGTGGTGGTTCATTCCGCTGTGGCGACCCCTGATGAATAAAGGGACTAAGCTGAAGAAAAATGATTGAATGATTGATAGCGCTCTATTTTAACATTATTGTCATGTACCTTGAATTGCAGGAAGTAAAATTGCATGTTTTTTAAAACTTCATTCGACAGTAGCATAAATAATGAATTTTAACCGTTTGTGATTGAACATTTATTTAGCTTATAATGCTGAATTTGCTTTTCTTTTGCAAGTTTGAGTTATTTACCCAGATCTTTACATTTATGCATTTGGCAGATGCTGACATTTAGCAAAGCAGCTTTTCATCACATTTATGGCAAAACATTTGATCCGTTCTCACTGTCCCTGGAATCAAACCCATTCAAGCACCACATTTACATTTTTTATTCAATGCATTTGCTGTTTATGTGTAACTGGTGTACATTTTCCAATGATAACTGCTGTTTTTGTAGCGGGTTTTGAGTTGTGAAGGGAGATGATGAAATGGTTAGTCTTGCGTTTGGTGCAGCAGGTTTCCACTACACAGCTTTATTTTCTGTAAGAAACATCTTTTTTTTTTCTTCTTTTCCCTTTGTAAGTCACAGAGGAAGGCCTTTAGGTCTGATTAAAAAGCTGCAGTCAACAAGAAAGGTTGGCGAGACGCTGATAAAACCACTGCTAAGGTCACTTTTGTTTATTCTCTGGAGGTTTTTGCATTGGGGCATTGCGGCTTAGTGAATTTTTGGAAACACTCTACAGGAGTCAGTTACATTTATTATCATTATTTACTACAAACTTGCATTGAAAATTACTTCAATGTAATGTAATGCATGTACTCAAGTGTTTGTGTGTCTATTTTAATATTTCATTATAAAAATCAAACAGTGAATATTATCTATCTATCCTCCCATCCATCCGTCCATCCATTCATCAATCTAAACATCCATCCATTCATCCATCCATCCATCCATCCATCCATCCATCCATCCATCCATCCATCCATCCATCTGAACATCCATCCATTCATCCATCAATCTGAACATCCATCCATTTATCTGAACATCCATCCATCATCCATTTATCCACCTGCTCATCCACCCATCCATCCATCAGTCTGAACATTCATCCATCCATCAATCTGAACATCCATCCATCCATCCATCCATCCATCCATCTGAACATGCGTCCATTCATCAATCTGAACATGCATCCATCCAACCATCCATCCATCCATCCAACAATCTGAACATCCATCCATCCATCCATCCACCCGCTCATCCGTCAATCCATCCATCCATCCATCCATCCGTCCATCCATCCATCTGTCCATCCATCTATCAATACATCCATCCATCAATACATCCATCCATCCACCCACTCACCCATCCATCCATATTTTTATCCACCAGTCCTTTTATCCATCCATGTATCTGTCCATCCATCCACCCACTCATTCACAAACCCATTCATCCATCCATCCATCTGAATATCCATCCATTCATCCGTCTGTTTGTCTCTTAGTCCGTACATCTGTACATCCATACATCCATCCATCCACCCACTCACCCATCCATCCATTTTTTTATCCATCCACAGCGGCTCCATTTATCCATCCATCCATCTACCCATTAACCCACAAACCCATCCATCTATCAATCCACCCTCTCAGCCATCCATCCATCCATCCATCCATCCATCCATCCATCCATCCATCCATCCGTCCGTCCGTCCATCCACACAGTCATCCACAAACCCATCCGTCCAGCCACCCACTCATCCACAAACCCATCCGTCCAGCCACCCACTCATCCACAAACCCATCCATCCAGCCACCCACTCATCCACAAACCCATTCATCCAGCCACCCACTCATCCACAAAACCATCCATCCAGCCACCCACTCATCCACAAACCCATTCATCCAGCCACCCACTCATCCACAAAACCATCCATCCAGCCACCCACTCATCCACAAACCCATTCATCCAGCCACCCACTCATCCACAAACCCATCCATCCAGCCACCCACTCATCCACAAACCCATTCATCCAGCCACCCACTCATCCACAAAACCATCCATCCAGCCACCCACTCATCCACAAACCCATTCATCCAGCCACCCACTCATCCACAAAACCATCCATTCAGCCACCCACTCATCCACAAATCCACAAATCCATCCATCCATCCATCCATCCACCCACTCACTCATCCACAAACCCATCCATCCAGCCACTCACTCATCCACAAACCCATCCATCCAGCCACCCACCCACTCATTCATCCACAAACCCATCCATCCAGCCACCCACCCACTCACTCATCCACAAACCCATCCATCCAGCCACCCACCCACTCATTCATCCACAAACCCATCCATCCAGCCACCCACCCACTCATTCATCCACAAACCCATCCATCCAGCCACCCATCCGTCCATCCTATTTAAGTGTATTGGGTTATGTTTATTTTCACAAAAGATCAAGGCGACCGCCATTTCTAAAGTTGTGAGGGGGAAATAATGAAATTGTTAGTCTAGCATTCAGTACAGTGTTAGTCTACAGTACACAGCTCTAATTTTCTGTAAGAAATAGTTTAAGTTTCCCAGTTTAAGTCACAGAGGAGGGCCTTAAAATCTGATTAAAGCTATAGTAGGCAAAAATCTTGGCTAGATGCTGATTAAACCACTGCTAAGGTCAGTTTTGTTTATGCTGTAAAAGTTTTGCATAGAAATATGCATGCAGAAATGACATAGCTGTTTAGGGAATTTTTGGAAACACTGAACAATAGCAGTCAACATTAGTTTGCATGAAATAGCTTTGAAAAATACTCAAAGGTGCAGTAGGTGATGTGCCAAAATGCTAACCGCTTAGCATATTATCTTTGGATGGTGGGGAGGGACTGTGATTCAAAGCCACGCCTCCTGAAATCGTGAACGCATGCACCGCGACATGAGTAGACAACCCAGTTCATGTTGTTCGCCTGTTAGAAATGTAGCTAATGTTTGGCTGGCGGTGTGCAGGAATTTCAGAGCGAGTATTCAGAGCAGCATGGTAAACGGTATAGGGAGGCTGTCATTGTTTAAAAATGATCCAATGTGAATAAAAAAGCAACTTCAGCTCAGTAAAGCAGGCTAGGTGGAATAGCGCTATTTACTGATTTTTATTGTTGTTAAGCTAAATAAAAATCTACATTATCGATGCTGTAAGAGGTCCTTTATAAAACTGAAAATAGTCACATCAATCTTTCAACGGGAGATTTCAGTGGCTGATCAACACTTCTGTGCATATAACCCATTCATAAACCAACACACTACATCAGCTCTGCGTGACTAATATAGTTTTAAAACAGAACATCACCTGTCAAATAGAAATACTTCAGCCATTGTGTCGCTCTTACTCCAGCATGCAAAACGAACTCCAATATTGATTCAGGAGTTTAAAAAGTTTCAATTTAGCATTTGATTTTACCGCGACTGACTGTCTTGTGTGCACGTGTCATAAACGCACAGCGCTCATGCAGGCAGGCACGCGCTAATGGCGGATCTGCGTGAACAGAGATACTCTGCCAAATCTGCATTTGTTGACAGACAGTTTGAGCTACTTATCGGAATTATGGGAGATGTTGGCCAACAATATTTCATTAGATGAACATTTTTTAGTTTTATGCCTTACCCAGAATATAAAGATACATATAAACATATTTAGATCATTTACTGAAATCATTACTATTGGACTGTGAAGAGACTTTCAACCAGCACAACAAAATGTTCCTGAAGACAATCACCCACTGCACCTTTAAAGAATATATTACAGTGGTCCCTCGTTAATCGCAGGAGTTACTTTCTAAAAATAACCCGCAATATGCGAAATCTACTAAGTAGTCAGTTATTAAAGATGTTTGTTTGACGCTGTGAAACCCCTCACTACACACTTTATACATTTTCTCTCTTGTGGTATTATCATACCTGTCAACATTGCGATGTGAAAATAAGGGATATGCCCACCATGATAAGGAATTCCCCCGACCCCCATAATCCACCCCAAAAAATCTCTTATTTATTTAGATTATTTTTCATTGCACAAAAATGCACAGATCTAACGTTATAATGAAAGCTTTCGATCTAGAAAAATATTCAAAGGCTTTTATCTTCATAAACAGCGCGGATGTGAATGCGTCTGACACCAGGCTGACACCAGAGGTCGGGGAATTGTCTCATACAAACATACAAGACGGTTACAGCGACCAAAAACAAGCCCAAAATCAAAACTCTAAATTCACATCAACATCATAGCACATAACAACAAGCCCAATAACACACATAAAAAGGCAAGCAAAGAGAAAGCAAGCAAGACAGTGCAGAGCAGAACGAGCTTCCCCACTCGCGTCCCTTTAAACTTTGAGCTCCTATCCTGATTGGCAGCGAAGGTGATGACATCACAGGATGGAATGGAGATTGACGTCTTCACGGATGAATGGGATACTGGAGTGGGCAAGCCTGAGAATTGACACACAGAGAGAGAGAAAGACGCACACAAGCAAAACATGCAGGGATATACATATAGCTATAACACTGAGAGGCCACGAAACGTGACTGTTAAGCATTACATTGTTAATATAAAAATTTTATTTATAGATTTTCTTTTCGGCTTAGTCCCTTTAATAATCCGGGGTCGCCACAGCTTAATGAACCGCCAACTTATCCAGCATATGTTTTACGCAGCGGATGCCCTACCAGCTGCAATCCATCTCTGGGAAACATCCATACACACTCATACACTACGGACAATTTAGCCTACCTAATTAACCTGTACCACATGTCTTTGGACTGTGGGGGAAACCGGAGCATCCGGAGGAAACCCACGCGAACGCGGAGAGAACATACAAACTCCACACGGAAACGCCAACTGACACGGCCGAGGCTCGAACCAGCGACCTTCTTGCTGTGAGGCGACAGCACTACCTACTGCGCCACCCAATATTAAAATTTGCATATGTTAGTAAAAGTCAGAAACATTAATAGTTGCATTTGTATTCACGTTTTAACAAAGTTAAATATATTAATACCTTGGACCTTGGAGTGCTTTGGACTGATTTTTGCTGTTTATTTTGATGAGTCTCTTACCTAAAGAGCACCGGCACATTATTTAAGCTCCCCCTGAGCACCTTTTGTTTGATTTTGGATCATTTATCTGTTTGTTTTTGTTTGTACATGTTAGTATTTATGTGTGATCGGTGTCTACTCAATAATACCCACAGATTCGCAACAGTTTTTCAGTGTTGAACAAATAAAAAAACCCTTTGCTGCAGTCCAGGTTTTCTTTTCCTGTAAGAAGCATGTAGCAGATATCTGTTTATCTATTTTTTTCCACAGCGGACGTTCCCTTAGGTCTGATTAAAGCTGCATTCGACAAGAAATCTCGGCTAGACACTGATAAAAACCAGTGCTAAGGTCAGTTTTGTTTATGCTGTGAAGGTCTGTTTAAAGATGACTTCTAGCAAGAGACAACAACGTATGAAAGAGGCTGAGAAATGTCAGATGGGTTTCCTTGAGCGAACGCCTCTGATGTTGAGCGTGTGCAATGGTTCATGAGGGAACTGATCGTCTGACGTCGAATCTGTTTCATCTGCAGATCCCAGTGTGTTATGAAAACACTGCAGCGTGTGTCTACTAACACCTCCTACAAACAGAGAAACACAGACCCAAGTCAGAAACCCAGACGATTGTCCTGAGACCACACACGCTATAGTCTAACATAAGCTTTACTCAAAGGCTTGGGTTACATGGAGGGAAATTACGAAGGCCACAGATGATCAATGGCGCAGCTGGCAGGCCCATCTGCTCTCGGTGATCGCATTGATGTCGCAGGTTCATCTGGGAATTCAGATCCATGTTTTTGGCTTCTGTGTATTGCAGGAAAGGCCGGCGGGAGCATGTGAGCATCTCTGATCCTCAAACAAACAACTGTAGGGAAGGAGTGGACTTGAGGTGAACTTTGATGTTGAGATCTTGTCTGAAGTTCGAGAGCAAACATATCGGAGAAAGCGAGAGCGCTTCTGTCTTAATCTCATTTGTGGTGCAATTCTCATCTGGGTTGAGTTGCTTGCAGCATTTCAGTACAAAAGTCAGTCCCAGTTTATATTAGGTGGCCTTAATTACTATGTACTTACATTTCAATGAATCATTTTGTACAATGCACTTATTGTATACATACAGTACAGCTGAAGTCAAAAATATTCACCCTCCTGTGAAATAGTTTCTGTTTAAGAACGTGCTCCACAACGCTCAAATGTTAGCAAGAAAAAAAATTCAGTATCGATTGGCATCGAATTCCAGTATCGTGACAACCCTAGTTTAAAAACAATACCATGCACTGACTTTGACCTTTTATTTTGTCTCATTTAACGGCAGAATAATTTACCTATAATATATGAATGCTAGTTGTCATTTTTAATTATAAATATGATTTTAAAATATATATACAAGAACGCACATGCATACACACAGTATGTTTCATTTATTTTCCTTCTGCATAGTTCCTTATTTATCAGGGGTTGCCAATGAACCGCCAACTTATCCAGCATATGTTTTATGCAGCGGATGCCCTTCCAGCCACAACCCAGTACTGGGAAACACCCATACACACTCACATTCACACTCAAACACTACAGCCAATCTAGTTAATCAGTTCACCTATAGCGCATGTGTTTTGACTGTGGGGCAAACCGGAGCACCCAGAGGAAACACACGCCAATACGGGGAGAACAACCATGACTCAGGAGTGAACTTCTTGCTGTAAAGTGACAGTGCTAACCACTATTAAAAGTAATTATCTCGCTATTTAAGAAATCTTGCAAATTATGTAGTGTATTGCATTGCACTGTATTTGTATGCCAGCATTTTTGGGGGGTAAAACAAAAATGATCTAGAAATGTTATGTAGTGTGGCCATCGCAGCTACTTTAGGAAATATTCAGTGCATAATGCATACTGTTTAGCATTGGTAAAGCACAATAGGGTACAGGAACTATTGCACACAAGCATTAAAATCCCATTCTGCACGCACTATTTTATCAGAAAGTCTTTAAAAGTTCAGGCAGACTTTGCTTCATTTTTTTTCCTGTATGCTTTTGAAGACTAGCAGAGCAATGCTGTAAATTTAAAAAGGCACGCTGTTGACTTTTAACCTCCGCATTTCACATAATCATTAATACTGAATTATTCTATGTTATTGTTCACAGCCAATTAACGTGACCTCGGTGCGGATGTTTCACTTCTGGAGCGAATCAAACCCACACACGTCTGGGTATCTTGACCCGCAGTGGCACTCACCGAAACGCGATTCAGAGAACTCGGATAAACTATTTATTTCTGCATCTACTTCCTATAGGGATTTGTATGTATTAAAGATAAGACCATCCTGATATCCAGCGAGCACTCAATGCATATACAATAAGATAAAAAACATCCATTCACACAAAAGCAGACAGGACAAACATACATAATTAACAACACGGATTCATTATGGATGAGCTCCAGTGACTAATCTGTGCAATTATCCCGAGCTTTTCTCCAACCATCTTACACCCAATCTGACAGTCATGTCCATCTCCCGAGACCCAGAGCTCCATTGTCCGGCACTATCCCATCGGCTTCAGTTCATTTGCTACATATTTAATATCCTTTAACAGTGTTTCAGATATTGAGTCATTAAGAATGTGAGCATATTCATAACTTCTAACGGAGATGCTTAACTGTGAGGATAAATGGATGGCAGTGACGCACTCTGCATGCAACATTGAACTGCTCTTTTTTATCGTGCATTGAACTTCATTTCAGGATGAATATGCTGGGGTGAGACCAAATCTTGGGCTTTTTGTTCATTAGTTTCCTTTGATGACATCATCTGAAACATTCAGGTCATTGTCACGCTAGGGTGTGGAAAAGCAGTGTTGGATTCTTGATCTTTCCAAATAAGGCTCAATTGAAAAATGTGTTTGTTGTTAAAATTCAGCAAAGGACATTACACAAAATGATTCATTGAGTTTTTTAAGGTAAGTGATTGCTAACAATTTCAACATAGGCTCATTCTGAAAACGTAGCTCTATATACATTTCTGGAGATTGTGAATTATGTAGACAGAAGTACGTATGGCTGCATTTCATCTTTAAAAGGAACGCTACGGGGTGGTGTAATGCCGTTCTTTTTTGGGCCCAGTAATGTATTTGAGATTGTCAAAAATGTACACGGCGCCCTCCAGTGGATTTGCTAAAACAAAAACTACAAGAAATTGTAGTTCATGGTACATATTTGTCGGTTCTCAAAAATGTAGCCCTGGGCACATTTCTCAGATGAGCATGGCTGTTGAGAAGGGGTACTTTTTACTTATACTTTGAGTAGTGTTTACAACTATTTTTAATTAATTGGCAAGTAATGGTGCTTTTACTTGTGTTTGACTCTTTCCACCACCACAGTGATTGGTAGCAAAAGCACATTCAGTTTTATCTGAAATGTATAAATGAAATGGCTGAGCGAGTGGTGATAAAAAGGTTAATGCTTTCTTGTGTATGAACATAATGTACCTCTTACACTGGCTACAATACACTCATGTCAGAGATCTTCTTTGTTTTTGGATTAAGGGTTTCAAGAAAATCGGAAACACCTGAGGATAAGCTTAGGATAAGCTGAATTATCAGGATTACTGGAACCTTGTTGTTTCATGGCTGCTATATAAAATCTCCAAAGGAAATAAATGGAGAAATAAATATATTTTAAAGTTCTTCAATGCTGTATTTTGTCAAATTTCCACAAGTGCCACTGCGGGTCAAGATGCCCAGACGTGTGTGGGTTTGATTCGCTCCAGAAGTGAAACATCCGCAGGGAGGTCACGTTAATTAGCTGCTAACAATAGAGTATAATAATACTAATGATTATGTAAAACGGAGAGGTTATAAGTCAACAGCGTGTCTTTTAAACTTGCTTCTATTCAGCTTCAGAACTCAAATAGAAAAAATAAAATACAGCAGATAGTGTCTGCGTGAACTTTTGAAGACTTTCAGATATAAAATACTGTGTGCAGCAGCGAGACACACCTTTCACATAATTGCCATGAACAAATGGTAGATTCAACATTTACTAGCGGCAGTGAACTTTTCTAGAAAGTTTGCTTTGGCAAAGCGACTTCAAACTCCTGAAATGAACACCAAACAAGCTTTTTCTTGGACGGTTTTTCTTTGAAATGTCACACCAGTTCATTCATCATTTTTATTTGAAGTATATCGTAGTCCTAAACCCATATTCCTGAAGCATCAGTGCCATTTCTGCTGGCTTCTACAAGTCTTTTAGCTCTTGTTTTGATCCATGTGCTGCACATTGGAAGTGTAATGCTGTAAATACATTTTTAACTTCACATTTTGACTTTACTTAGTGCTTAATTTTTTATAACCTTTTAGGGTTTACCAAGTTAGAAAAGCCATACATACAGTGGGGGAAAAGTATTCAACACATGTTTTTTATTTTATTTTTTTCTGGTAATAATATTTCTAAAGGAGCTGTTGACATGAATTTGAAGCAGATTTTAGTAGAAACCAAAACAATACGAACATAAAAATATAAGAAAACAAAAATTAATCTGAAAAATGAGTAATAACAATGGAATGACAGGAGGAGAAAGTACTAAACCACCGTCATGTATTTAATACTTTATATAAAAGACTTTTATAATGCTGGCAGCTTAAAGACGCCTCTCATATGGAGAATGAAGTCTCATGCATTGTTCAGGTGTGAGTTACTCAAAGACTTCAACAGTCTCAAAATCTTGATGGTTCTGTGGGTCTCGTCTATAAAATCTGAGCTTTATTTTGTATTTTCTATTGGATTCGGATCAGGTGATTGGTTGGGCCATTCTACAGCTTGATTTTCTTTCTCTGAAAGCATCTGAGAGTTTCCTCGGCTGTGTTTTGGATCATTGTCCTGCTGAAATGTCCACCCTGGTTTTATCTTCATCTTGCTAATGAAGATGTTGGACTGAAGCAGTTGACATTCATTTACACTAGGGGTGCCCAATACATTGATCACGATCTATTGGTCGATCACAAAGGTAGTGTGGGTAGACTGCATGACATTAAAAAATAGATGTCAGCCTATCATCCATCCTCCCTGAAATTTGTTGCTTGATTGACGTACAGGCATGCAATAGCCTGTACAATTAGTGAAGTTGGCATGGTTAAGTCCAAATATCGTTCCACCATGACTGGTGATCATTTGGTAGTGTGATTGAGGCTGGCTATCAGCAGCTATTGCCCAGACTATGCTTTCCTGGCTGATTACATTGTGTAAGTCATCAGAGTAAGGCAATGATGAAAATATGTTTGCCAATATATTGTATTTGTAGGCAATAACAGAGTTTAAGGCTATTGCACAATATGGGTTACAGTTATGCAAGGTACATCAAAATATATTGTACAAATACAGAATTGTCAATGTTTATCAGTGTTTCCTCTAGGATTTTTTTCCAGCTGTAGCGGCAGGCCTTTTTTTACACAGATCTGCCAACTACCTGTGGCGTTATTTCAATGACAAATGTCGTGAGCACATTAAGTGGAGATCGCATTTGTGTAATAGCCAAGAGTATGCAAACCTCTTTGCTTGCTCGCTGATTTCCTCTGCTCGTGCACAAAACTTCTTGCACGCCCCCTCAAATATACGCTACTCAAGCGCAGATCTTCTTGTACGCGCTCAAATAAATGCTGCTGAAATGTGATTTAGTGCGTTTATATAACAAGTATGTCTCCAACATTTATTACGCTAGGAATATTCATAAGACCTACAGAGCGGTATTAATGCATCCTGAAGTGAAGTGAAATGGCTATACGTCGTGTTTGTTGGCATCACGCACCTGTCAGCCAGCCAGTCAGTCAGTCAGCACGTAACCTTAAAGGGTTAAACAAATAACGCACGGCACTACTACGGTTACAGAAAAGTTCGCCCTGTTATAATTCACTTACATTTTGATACGTTTTGGTGCGATTATAACCCGCTATTAAAAAAAACACCACTGAATGTTTTGAACGAAAAGCTGTAATGTAGCCGTGGCGGGATCAATTTTGGCGTGGCACCCCGCCATAGAAGAATGAATGTAGCGGAAACCATGTTTATGAATAAATATTTGTTTTGCATTTTTATATTAGGTAGATAATTTTGACTTGGTCATCATTTTGTAAATACAGTCAGAATTATTAGCCCCCCTGTTTATTTTTTTCCCCAATTTCTGTTTAACGGAGAGCAGATTTTTTCAACACATTTCTAATCATAATAGTTTTAATAACTCATTAACATTTATTTTCTCTTTGTCATGATGACAGTAAATAATATTAGACTAGATATTCTTCGAGACACTTCTATACAGCTTAAAGTGACATTTAAAGGCTTAACTAGGTTAATGAGGTTAACTAGGCAGGTTAGGGTAATTAGGCAAGTTATTGTATAATGATGGTTTGTTCTGTAGACAATCGAATAAAAATATAGCATAAAGGGGCTAATAATTGACCTTAAAATGGATTTTAAAAAATTAAAAATATTAACCAAATAAGACTTTCTCCAGAAGAAACAATATTATCAGACATACTGTGAAAATTTCCGTGCTCTGTTAAACATAATTTGGGAAATATTTAAAAAAGAAAGGGGGCTGATAATTCTGACATCAACTGTATATAAGCATGCTGAAAAAGTGTGGTCACCCCTAATTTACACTGAGGAAGTGCTGAAGAACTACTGAGAGATTTCAGCTGCTGTCTGGGCTTTCTACACCTCACTCTCTTCATGGGTTCAATACTTTTTCCCTGCATCATTTCATTTTATTACACACAACTTCATTTGTAAGCTAATTAATATTGCTTTCTTTGCAAATGGGAATTTCTTTGCATGTTATCAACATCTGGTGATTATTTTAAGTACCTTTAGAAATGTTTTCTGAGAATAATGGTGACATGTTCAATACTCATTTCCCCCCACTGTATGGAGCTGGTTATGTGACGCAAACATCAACATATGTTAGTTTATTTAGTACTATAGTATAAGTGTTTTGAGGGCAGAACATGCAGTATATTGTTCAAGGAGCCTCATGAAAATAATCTGCATTGGAGAGCTGATCTCAAACTTTCTCAAGTTGTATAATTAAATATATGCAAATATAATGTAAATATATGCAAATTCATCAATATATATTTTAAATGTGTCTCCTTTGTGTTTAAAAGCATTATAATGACATTATTTTGTGTATTTTTGTGTCATCTATAAGCAGAATCAATGATGTTTTCTTGTCAGGTTGTTTTTTTTGGTGCACTATTGAGAGAATAAGAACTTTATTCATTTTCTTTTTGGCTTAGTCTCTTTATTAATCTGGGGTCACCACAGCGGAATGAACCGCCAACTTATCCAGCACTTGTTTTTATGCAGCTGATGTCCTTCCAGCCGCAACCCATCACCGGGAAAGAAAATAATAACTTAATAACATTTAATAGTTGTGCATTGTAAGTCATATGTTGATGCTGGAGTCACAATCTTTGTAGCAAATGTTCCCTTTTCACATGTTTGTTTTGCTTTATAGTTTATATATTAATCTTAAATTATAATTTACATTTCAGTAGCATATATGTAAGTGTTTTGAGAATATAGCGAGACTTTTTTGCTCATATTTTGTACTTAAACATGATTGTTTTAAAAAATTAGTTGACTTAATGTGAACAGATGGGTTCAACGAGAGCATAAATGATTGATTAACAACCTCAGAGCACACAGCAGATCCCTCTTTTTTAAAAAGCTTTATTGGTTATTGTTAAAGATTACCTTCCCTGTGGAGAAAATAAATTAGATTTTATTTCTGGAACATGAATATTTCACTCTATTGTGAGACATTTATGTCATTATCACAAGTGTCAATATATTTATTAGTAGGGCTGCTTGATTCCATTGATTCTGATTCATAATTCTGGAATCAGACTTAATTCTGAGAACTGATTCCAGCACTGTTGTACTCATTCTTTTTTGTTCTTTATACTCAAAACTCAACAGTAGTAAATAAGATATAAGGAAGCTCAATCAAGCATGCTTTTACACTGCAAAAATGCTTTTTGTCCTGTTTCTAGTCCAAATATTAATATATAATATATAAAGAAGCATTTTTTCAGACAAGCAAAACATATTGTCCTGTTTTAAGAAATAATATGCCAAAATTAAGTGAGTTTTTTTTTTAAACAAGCAAAATAGCCTGCCAATGGGGTAAGCAAAACAATCTTAAATCATAAGGAAAAACATGATTATTTTGCTTATGCCATTAGCAGATTATTTAGCTTGTTTCAAGGAAAAACTCAATTAATTTTGCTATATTATTTCTTAAAACATGTTAATATATTTTGCTGGTCTAGAAAATGCTTCTTGAGTATTTTTAGATATTTGGAATAGAAACAAAATGATAAAATCTCAGTATGATTTATTTTATTTTATTTTTTTGCAATGTATTGCATGCATGATGCTTTAACATATCATGCCTAAAATGCATGTGCACAACATGTCATATAGCAACAGCAAACTGTACAATGAAATAACCATAGCATAACACCATTAAAATAAGAGCGTGCATGTGTCAATTAGATGTGTGTGGATGTTTTGTTAAAGCAACAAGGCTTTCGGGATATTCAGGAGAAAAATTAAAAAGTACACATTCACACAGTCTAGTGCTTGATTATTGAGTATGACATTCCAAAACCAGAACTTCCACAATGGTGCATATACAGTAAGTGGACCCAAATTTGAACCAGTTTATTGAAGCAAACCATCCATTATTTGATCGTTATTAACAAGTGACTTCTGATCATTATTCATCGAAGAAAGTCAAATTATTTAGATATTTTAAACTTAAAACAGGAGTCTATTCCCATTATGGGATCAATTGTGAACTTTGGAATCAATTCTCAGCTCTTCAGAATCAAAATAATTCTTTGCGATGAATTTCATTCACAATGAATAAGCAAAAAAAAAAGCAAAGGTATTCACCTCTCTAACCAGAAATGTGGGTTAGAAATGTGTACATGTGGATTAGATGTTGTCTGTTGCATATTCTTAGAAAGACAGACAATAGTTATTCTTTGTAAAAGACAATAACAATGAAATTAATGTGTCCAGAGGATTCAAAGATTGTTTCAATTGTAAGCATTCTTTTCATACCAGCTTAAAGTCAGTTTTTAAGTGATAATTCACACAAGAATGAACCTGTTGGCATCATTTACTCACACTTGCACTAAATCTCACATTTTTCTCAGTTTTTTTCTTCTTCTGTTGAACACAAAAGTAGATATTTTGAAGAATGCTGGAAAGCTGTAACCATTGACTGCAATTGTGGGAAAAACAAATAATTTGGAACTCAACGTGTAGAAGTTTTTAGCATCTTATTTTAGTGTTCAGTAGAACAATTTTTTTCTATAATCTATATAACTAATTGATTGATTTTAATCTACTATAATCAATTAATTAATAATAATGGACTGGACTGGAATCGATATTGATATATGCAATTGTTAGCATTGATATGGCAATGTAATAATTTGCAATAGTCATGTCACAGGATATGCAATGTTAAGTTTATATATGATTATATTATATACAAGAATATATAGTTTTTCTTTCATGTGTTTTCATGTGTGTTACTGTATAAGGAGTTTAAAAGCATTCACAGATAAGAACTTGTAATGTTTGTAACTTTAACTTTTTTTTTATTATACAATAACCTGAGCACTATTAGACTTGGAAAACCATCAAATATTGTTCATTTCAATTGTATCTTTTTGATGGTATTGATATTTGCTTGTAGATGGTTTATTATATTTTATTCAGATGCACTTCTCTATAATATCATTACATCAATTTAAAATTATAAATTTATTCCAAATAGAAATATTTCAAGTCTTCTGGTAAAATGGTATTAAAATCGCAATGTACACTCACCGGCCACTTTATTAGGTACACCTGTCCAACTGCTCGTTAATGGAAATTTCTAATCAGCCAATCACATGGCAGCAACTCAATGCATGTAGACATGGTCAAGACGATCTGCTGCAGTTTAAACCGAGCATCAGAATGGGGAAGAAAGGGGATTTAGGTGACTGAACATGGCAGGGTTATTGGTAGCTGAGAATTTTTGAAACTGCTTATCTACTGGGAGTTTGATGCACCACCATCTCTAGCAAATCATCTCAGACTGGTTTCTTGAACATGACAATGAGTTCACTGTACTCAAATGGCCTCCACAGTCACCAGATCTCAATCCAATAGAGCACCTTTGGGATGTGGTAGAACAGGAGACTGGCATCATGGATGTGCAGCCGACAAATCTGCAGCAAATCTGCATGCTATCATGTCAATATGGAATAAAATCTCTGAGGAATATTTCCAGTACCTTGATGAATCTATGCCACAAAGAATTGAGGCAGTTCTGAAGGCAAAAGGCGGTCCAACCCGGTGCTATTAAGGTGTACCTAATAAAGTGGCCGGTGAGTGTGTATCAGTTGCACACAGCTGCTGCTAGTGCTTATGAGGCTGCTTGTTTTGATAAACGAGACATATCCAATAATGTGAAGAGGAGTATAATGTATGTGTGTGCAGTTGTGTGTGTATTTTCTACACCTTTGGGTCGCGTTAACCCATATAAACTCCTGAGATCTGAGCGTCTCTCCCGAAGGTTGGAGGTTTGATCTCAAGTGAAAAGCAGGATTGAGCCGAAGATCTGGAGATCATAATCTGGGTTTATCACTGCCTGCTCTGGGTCAAACACTTAACCTGATGTTTCTCCAGAGGGAGCAGATCACAGATTGACCCCATATAAAAGTGTCTGCTGCTAAATGTCAAATTATCTAAATCTGTCTGGGCTCATTTAAAGCCACAGGTGCTGCAGGCGCAGGTCAGATTCATTCCAGTCACACACACCATATATTTTTAGGTCATCTCAGGAGAATGTAAACGTTCTGCTTCACAGTCTGCATTTGCATTTGATGTTTTCCTTCTTTTGTTAGCTGTGAGTTCCTGCACAATCTCTCAAAGGTTCACAGGTAATTTATGAAGTGGTTTCCTTTTATTTTAAAAGGTTACTGCTGAACTTTTGAGCATTTTTTGTAGACTCTCTGGACAAAAAGTCTTTGTCATATTCAATACAAATTGAATGTGCAATTCAACCATTCTTTCTTGTGAAGTGAGCCAATCTTTCGATCTTGATATTTAATTTAATTATGATTACCCAAGGGGTGACACAGTGACTCAGTGGTTAGCACTGTGGCCTCACAGCAAGAAGGTCGCTGGTTTGAGTCCCAGCTGGGCCAGTTGGCATTTCTGTGTGGAGTTTGCTTGTTCTCCCCATGTTGGTGTGGGTTTCCTCTGGGTGTTGCGGTTTTCCCCACAGTCCAAACACATGTGCTATAGGGGAATTGGATGATCTAAATCAGGCGTCTCCAAACTCGGACCTGGAGGGCCAGTGTCCAGCGTAGTTTAGCTCCAACTTGCTTCAACACATTTGTCAGGAAGTTTCTCGTGTATCTAGTAGGGGTGGGCGGTACACCGGTGTCATAGTCATCACCGGTGTGACATTGTGCCACGACATGGATTTTCTAATACCGTCAATACCGTAATAAATCAATTATGCGCCTTGAACGGCTGCATTTACATCAATAATAGCTAATTCTAAATAATAAGACATTAAATTTTCTTCAAACGTCCAGTTGTGGTCTGAATACATGTCCTTATACTACAGGGCTCGAAATTGCAACCATTTTGGTCGCATGAGCGCCCGAAATTTAATCTATGCGCCCTCATAATATATTTGGGAGCATTTGTGTGTCTGAATATAATGGTTGTAGTGCAATCTGATTTGATTTTCTCTAAAAACTTGCTGAATAGCTCTACCCTGCTGCTGTATTGGTATATTAGCTGTCATTCACTCAACGCTTCCCGCTGTCAGATAACAGGGAGCTTTTGTTACTGCAGGAAATGCAAACGGCTGAAGAATGAAAAGTGCACAGGTTTGCAAACCTCACTTAAAGTTATAATAATAATAATAATAATGGCGCAGATGACAGCGATCATGACATGAGGTAAATATTGATCCGCCAGCTGAGATCAATCGAGTGTTTTCGGAGAAGGTGCCCGAATCTCGATGCGTTGCATTCACCGCGTGTTCAGCGCAAATGTCTGCTAAATATAAAGTCTAACACTGTACACATCATCGCCAAAGAAACTCGCCTTTACTAAGTTTACACTGAAACTACGGCTCATAACAAAGAGCGGTATCGCGCTGGTGGTCATCGCGAGAATCCTGCTCTGTCTGCTCATAAATTGCTGCCGCTTTATTCCACCAACACAGAGAAATGAAGATCAGCTCATAACGAGACTGAGCATTTACAATGACCCAAACCAAAACTTTTAAAGAGCGATAGAAGTGAGACTTTCTTTTGTTCGTTCTTCCTTGAGATGTATATTATTTTGCTATTTAAAGTAATACCATGATATTATACCGTCACCGTTCAAAAGATGAAAAATACAGTGATATTAATTTTAGGTCATATCGCCCACCCCTAGTATCTAGTAAGAGCTTAATTAGCTGGTTTAGATGTGTTTGATTAGGGTTCGAGCTAAACTCTCCAGGACACTGGCCCTCCAGGACCGAGTTTGGACACGCCTGATCTAAATTGCCCGTAGTGTGTGGAAATGAGTGTGGAAATGGATCCCAGTACTGGGTTGCAGCTAAAAGGGCATTTGCTGGCATAATTGGTGGTTCATTCTGCTGTAGTGACCTCTGACATAGAGACTAAGCCGAAGGAAAAATAATAAATCATTAACTAAATTATGCATTTAACAAATAATGATTTAATTATATAATTATTCAATAATCAATATTTAAAAATGTACTACAAATATTAATTATTGCTTTATCATTAAAACATCATACATGTTTATTTATTTATTATTAATAATATAATTAATAATGTTATTATTATTAATTATTATTAATATAACTTCTAAAATAAAAAAATGAATGAATGAATGAATTAATGAATGACCCAACATTGCTGAAACTCAACAGCAATTGTTTTTAGTATGTACAATCTCAGGTGGTTTGGGTTATTTTTTCAATTCAAATTAAATAGCACGTTTTAACCTAATGGTTGGGTCTCACCATATTTGACCCAACATTTGGTTAAACCAATCCAACATTTTTAGAGTGGACAAATTAATAAATTGAATACATAAAAACAAACAAAAAATGTATATAGTGTTTCTAAGCCACCTCTAAAAGCACACAATTTAGATTTTAGAAATGTAACCCAGTTGTTGGATTTGTCCCTATTTTACTTAATTTTGGGCTGAAACAACTTGGATTTCAGGAGTTCACACTTAGATATGCTTGGTGTTAATAGCAGGTTTGGCATGCTGTCCCGGGAGAGAACCTTGAACTCGGAGAGCTCCCGCCTGGTCATATAAAGGGGATGCGAGATCAGGTAGGTCTCGAGAGCTCCTCTTAGAAAAGGGAGGAAAGGAGGAGTCTTCTATCCATCCATCCATCCATCCATCCATCCATCCATCCATCCATCCATCCATATATCTATCTATCTATCTATCTATCTATCTATCTATCTATCTATCTATCTATCTATCTATCTATCTATCTATCTATCTATCTATCTATCTATCTATCTATCTATCTATCTATCTATCTATCCATCCATCCATCCATCCATCCATCCATCCATCCATCCATCCATCCATCCATCCATCCATCCATCCATCCATCCATCCATCCATCCATCCATCCATCCATCCATCCATCCATCCATCCATCCATCCATCCATCCATCCATCCATCCATCCATCCATCCATCCATCCATCCATCCATCCATCCATCCATCCATCCATCCATCCATCCATCCATCCATCCATCCATCCATCCATCCATCCATCCAAAACGATGTTAAAACGATTTAAAACGAAATTAAATCAACTAAAGTAGCCACAGTGTATGAGTGTTTTAATGTGAGAGTAAATGTGGAAGGGCATCTGCTGCGTAAAACATATGCCGGAATTGTTGGCAGTTCATTCCGCTGTGGCGACCTCTGAAATGGAGATTAAGGTGAAGAAAAATGAATGAATATCAAATTTAACATTTAGGTTTGTCCATTTTTTATAATAACCCACCAAGAGTGTTTCATCAACATTTCTATGTGCTTTGCATGATCTTTTTAAACATTGTGTTAGAAATCAGTCTCTGTCATTGTGTACATAGTCCAGCTATATGTGAGAAAGTTGAGTCTGAGTTTGATCTTGCTCATACACCATTTTCTTAAAATATGAAAAAAAAATAAATAAAAATCCCTGAATTACACCACAGGCACTCAAAAGCTTCTGCAGAACCGAAATGAAGCCAGTAACAAAATCAAGGCAAACATGTATGCATAAGAGTATGAATAATTTAAAAGCCACTCTGAGAATCGTGACCAACAGATGGATTTATTAAATCTTCTACCCCAAATGTCTTATAAAGAGCGACAGACTGCAAAAATTGAGCTAGGAGGACAGAAAAGCACTCAGTCCATCTGACGGTGGTGTCCCGTTTCAGAAAACAGCACTCGCCGCTCTGCTTTCCTTAGTTTTACCATCCTCAGAACAGCAGAAAGCTTGTTTTGCTGAGATGCTTGTAATCTCTCAGACCTTTGCTTATGTCAGTGGCCTTTTCACAGCTCCTGTAATTAATAGCAGTGCGTGTGACGCCGCTCTGAGGACATTTCATTATTTTTATGCCGCAGACGAAAACTGTCACTTGATCTTGTAAATCTGTTTTTGTGACCTTCTGTACATTTGATTCTGGAAGCTTATTTCTACCTTTGAATTGAGCAACTAGATGGATGGATGGATGGATGGATGGATGGATGGATGGATGGATGGATGGATGGATGGATGGATGGATGGATGGAAAGATAGATAGATGATGGATGGATGTATGGAAAGATAGATAGATGATGGATGGCTGGATGGATGGATGGATGGAAAGATAGATAGATGATGGATGGATAGAAAGATAGATAGATGATGGATGGATGGATGGAAAGATAGATAGATAGATATATAGATGATGGATGGATGGATGGAAAGATAGATAGATATATAGATGATGGATGGATGGATGGAAAGATAGATGATAGATGGATGGAAAGATAGATAGATATATAGATGATGGATGGATGGATGGAAAGATAGATGATGGATGGATGGAAAGATAGATAGATATATAGATGATGGATGGATGGAAAGATAGATGATGGATGGATGGATGGATGGAAAGATAGATAGATGATGGATGGATGGATTGGATGGATGGAAAGATAGATATATAGATGATGGATGGATGGATGGATGGATGGAAAGCTAGATAGATAATGAATGGATGGATGGATGGAAAGATAGATAGATGATGGATGGATGGATTGGATGGATCGAAAGATAGATAGATATATAGATGATGGATGGATGGATGAATGGATGGATGGATGGAAAGATAGATAGATGATGGATGGATGGATGGATGGATGGAAAGATAGATGATGGATGGATGGATGGAAAGAAAGATAGATGATGGATGGATTGATGGATGGATGGAAAGATAGATAGATGATTGATGGATGGATGGAAAGATAAATAGATGATGGATGGACGGACGGATGGAAAGATAGATTGATGATGGATGGATTGATGGATGGATGGAAAGATAGATAGATGATGGATGGATTGATGGATGGATGGAAAGATAGATGATGGATGGATGGATTGATGGATGGATGGAAAGATAGATAGATAGATGATGGATGGATTGATGGATGGATGGAAAGATAGATAGATGATGGATGGATGGACGGATGGAAAGATAGATAGATGATGGATGGATGGATGGATGGACGGATGGAAAGATAGATAGATGATGGATGGATGGATTGATGGATGGATGGATGGAAAGATAGATAGATGATGGATGGATGGATGGATGGATGGATGGATGAAAAGATAGATAGATGATGGATGGATTGATGGATGGATGGAAAGATAGATAGATGATGGATGGATTGATGGATGGATGGAAAGATAGATAGATGATGGATGGATTGATGGATGGATGGAAAGATAGATAGATGATGGATGGATTGATGGATGGATGGATGGAAAGATAGATAAATCGGTTGGTTGGATTTTACAAAATAAATAAATAAATTTAATTCCCCTATAACGCATGTCTTTAGACTTGTGGGGGAAACCAGAGCACCCGGAGGAAACCCACGCCAACACGAGGAGAACATGCAAACTTCAAACAGTTTCCATCATACTTACACTTATCCATCATATGGTTTATGCAGCGGATGCCTTTCCAGCTGCAACCCCTCTCTGGGAAACATCCATACACACTCTTTCACACACATACACTACCGCCAATTAGGCTTATTCAATTCACCTGTAGTCTTTGGACTTTTGAGGGAAACCGGAGCAGCCAGAGGAAACCCAAGCCAACACGGGGAGAACATGCAAACTCACAGAACACACAGAAATGCCAACTGACCTAGCCAGAACTCGAACCAGCGACCTTCTTGCTGTGAGGCGATCGTGCTACCCACTGCGCCATCATGACGCTGTATATATTGTGCAGCCCTAATAATTATTCTTCCTTTCTTTTGGGGTGAAACATGATTAAATATGACTGCATATTAATATTAAAGAGTTTAAGGTTCCCGCAGTCCTTATGACCCATTTTTTTCTGACCACAGTGAAAATCATCAAAGCTCGACAGAGATGATTTATGCATTATGGATCAAAAATGAGAAGGTTCTGCTCCCGGATACTCAGAATGCATATTTAAAAGCCCTCTCAGTTAAATTCTCTTTAACTTTTATAGCTTGTCGTCTTTTGTTTTCTTTTCATACATGGTCAATTTTACATCAAACCTCTAATGCATCATTTAAAGTGCATTCATTTTTAACATCTTGTCTTTAAGAGATTTCATTTAGGGCTATAGTTCGCTCGACCTTGAGCATATGGCGTCTGCAGCTCAAAAGAGAAGGAAATGTACTCTCACTAATTGACCCGTTTAGACTTCTCAGTTTTTCTTAGTAACCTGAATTGAGTTGAAAAGAATGCCCATGAAGAGCAAATCCCTGTTTTATCCTATTTCTGCGTATCAGTGTCCAATTAAATGGACAGATCTTGATGAAATGCTTTAATAGTCTTTTGAGTGGCTAATTTAACATGCCTTATAGAAACTCAGAAGAGAAGGGAATAATATTTGATAATAAACATACAGTTGAAGGCTAAATTAAATCAACCCAGGCTCATTCTGATTACGTACCACTATAAACATTTCTGGAGAGCGCCAAATATGTCCCAGGAGCTACGTTTTGTACATTTGTTTTCCCGAATGCACCAGAGGCCGATGTGTATGCTTTTTCAGATCTCCAATTTATCTCGCGAGTGCCTGCTGTTCTCACGTAAATCGACTGACTGATCGACTGACCCACCCTCCTCTTTCCCTGAACCCAACCAACAGAGTTTTAAAAAGCAATGCAGAAAAGGAAAAGCCCTCGTGGACGATTATTACCACGTTTTCAGATTTTACCACGTTCTCACCTTGTTATTTACTTGTTTATTAAATTTTTTGGCTTTTGTTTTTGGCTCACCTGCTTTCTGGAACCGTTCTTCGCTTCACTCAAACCCCTTCGTCGCGGTCAACTCCTCTCTGCGTCTCAAGTACGCCAACGTATGCTGTGAGCCACTGGACAAATTGCTAACAGCGGAAAAGCAGTCCATAAGGAGTAGCGCTAAAATAAACAGAAGTCGACGGCGGTGTCAATTGTTTTAAAGATGAAATGCAGCCATACTCACTTCTGGCTACATATTTCGCCATCTCCAGAAATGTATAAAGGGCTACGTTTTTAGAACGAGCCTATGCTGTATTTAATGAATTAAGGAATTTTTAATAGTTCATTCATTCATTTTCTTTTTGGCTTAGTCCCTTTATTAATCTAGGGTCGCCACAGTGGAATAAATGGCATAGTTTTTTTTTATAGTATTTCCCAGGGTCGTAGCGGTCCATTTAAAAGTGGAGGGGACGGCTGTATGAGATCATATGTTCATACAATTATTAATCACCTGTTTCTTAATGGTCTGTCTCTAAAAGTGAGGGGGACGGATCCCCCCAGTCCCTCCCCTGGTTGCTACGCCCCTGGTATTTCCTATAATATTTTTTCTTCTGGAGAAAGTGTGATCTGTATTATTTCAGCTAGAATAAAAGCAGTTTTTTTCATTTTTAAAATCATTTTAAGGTCAATATTCATTGCTTCCCACAGGTTTGAAATATACTTGCGGTGGTAGCCGGATTGAAACCCCATTTAGCCGCATCACATAAACAGTTAACTATATGCGACAAACAAAACTTAATTTAATTTTTACCAATAATTTTATTTATTATGACACTGTAATAGGGGAGAACGGGGATGATTGTAACTCAATTTTTCTTTAGCACCTAAAACTACCTTTCTTTTAGCTACAAGACTGAAACTTTTAGCCAAAGAACCCACATGTGTCTACTACAAATGCCAACTGTTTAAATTTCTTAAACTAAATCACAGACTTTGTGAGATGATGACAAATACAAAGTGGTCATTTGTTACAACCTACCCTACTACTGGGGTAGGTTGTAACACATACTGGGGTACGTTGTAACAGGTAGACAAAATGCACAAAAAACTAAGAGTACTACAAGTGATGTGCCGCAACAACAGATTTATTGTAAATAAATGACTGCAACAATACAATATATGTGAATATTGGAAGTGTGTGTGTGCATATTGTGTGTGTTTGTGCATGCACATGTGCGTTTGTGTGTTCATGTCTGTACGTGCACACTCACATGTATGTGTGTGTGTAAGTGTTTGTATACTTTCAAAACACGTGTTTCAACCTACCCCACCACTGTCACCCATTGTTTAGCTTACGGTATTTGCATGGTGCTGTGAAATTAGCAGGAGATTGATACACCATTCTTTACTAGAGAAGCTACAGTTTGACCTGATATAACTTATACAACATCATCTACAACGGCAGAGGTACTAAAAAAATATTGTTTTTTTTTTTACTTTCTTACCTCAGAATTCGATTTTTTTCTGTTGTAGCTTCAGGAATGATTGCAAGACTGAATGGGAAATCTCCATGTGTGATTGTTAAGTTAACCTGAGGAAACTGAAAGTGTTACATAACCCCTATCTTATCCCTGATTCGTGGAATTGGTAGTGTTACAACTCTCCCTGTGTTTCAACTATACCCGGTCTCCCCTACACTGTTTCTTTTCAATGGGTTAAACAAGTTGAAATAACAAAGAAATCCACTATTTCTGTTACTTCTATGCTATTTAGGAGCCACATGCACACTCTGACAGGTCAAATCTGCTTCTTTCTTTCAAGTTCAAAGCAAACTTGAATGCCAAATAATGTTAGATATGTATATAAAATAGCCTACATAATATATTACCATCATCAAATTAATAAAATAATCAGCAAAAGAAAAAGGAATAAAAACAGACAATATATTGCCTATATTAATAGGCAAATGCGTTGATTAACCACTAATGGTGTACATATACTTTGCAGCCAGTTTAAACCAGTTGTTTCATCCTCTCCAAGTAAATGTTAAAGATTTTCTGAATCGTTTAGATTGAAGAGTCTATTATTTACTTTTTCTCAGTCTCGTGGCTGTGCGTGGTCAGCTGTGAAGAAAGCAGAAAGTAGTCTTAAATAAAAAATTAATGCACAAATGCATATGAGCTTTAGAAAGAAAAAGCAAAAGTTGAATCCTGGACATTTTAGGAGATTTAGAAACCTGGGCTGGATGAACTTTAAGTCACAAAATTGTGCGTCTCTGTGGGTCCGTGCTGGAGAGAGTGCTGGAGTGCTGACAGGTCTCGTGCACACAGAACGAAACTGGTAAACGAGAGAGGATTTTCCCTACTTAATCAATCGCGGATGTTTGGCTATATTGAGCGGATAAAAAAAGTGTAAAATGATCAAAATGAAAGTAAAATGCATATAATTGTGTAAATATACTTGTGCAGCTGTTAATATACCTGGGTGGCCCCCCAAGGAAAGTGTATGTGAGTGAAGCACTGATATTATTACCACCCTTAAGTGATATTTGTTTTGGATTGTCTACAGAACAAACCAGTATTATACGATGACTTACCCTATTTTTTCACCCCAATTAAGCCTTTAAATGTCACTTTAAGCTGAATACTAGTATCTTGAAAAATATCTAGTCAAATATTATGTGCTGAAATCATGGCGAAGATAAAAGAAATCAGTTATTAGAAATGAGTTAATAAACTATTACGTTTAGAAATGTGTTGAAAACAATCTTCCGTTAAATAGGAATTGGGTAAAAATAAAAGTATATATTGTTTGGCTCTTCTATTGATGCATTTAGAAATCTGCAGTTTTCAAAATGTGTTTTTCTTACTCTAAAAACCCTTTAATAATCATCTAAACCTTTCTCTTAATCATTTATTTATGTATAACCGGATTAAATTTAGATGAGATTTGGAACTGTAGTGTCTGTAAAGGAATAGTTTACAGAAAAATTCTAAATCATTAATTATTCATCTGCATGCGGTTGCAGTATTTTTGTAAGTTTATTATATTTTTATGAGTTTTTCCAAATCTTCTGAAGCTGTGATATTGAACGGCAATGATATGGCACTGAACTGTTCAAACACTTTATTTATACTTTGCTTTTATTATCATCAAAACATAAAAACATCAAAATCAAGTGTAAAAGTAACCATTTTTATTGTTGTAAAAAGTAATAATAATGAAAAATAATAATACAATATATACTCTATTATTGTTATTATTATTAATTTTATTATTTTAGTTTTTCATTACAGGCTGATTTTGGTAACAGAATGTTTGACTCAGTTAAATGTACCATAACTACATATATACATTTGTGTATTCTCAACAAATCAATCCGATTTGGTTTATTGGGCTGTAACTCATATATATGTTGTAAGATCCGTTACTCATGTTACATGAGTATTTTTGCAGGAATAGACAAAAATACATTGTAGGGGTCAAAATAATGGATATCTAATATTAAGTTTGAATGTTAAGCATTTGAATATTAAGCAAGGCTCATGTTCCGTGATATATATATAACAGTTCTGTCTGGTTTTCGAATCTCATTGGCTGATAGCCGTGCAATATCAGCACTCATATAGCCTCTTCACCCTTGTGTATTATTCTGCCCACATAGAGTGACAGCAGATCAATAAACTCACTACAGTTTGACAAATATTGCAGCTGTTGGACAACATAATGTACTTTTGAGGCTTTTTTTAGTCGAGAATGTAGATGTTTAGATTACAACTATGCAGTATATTTATAAGGATAGTGCCTATTTTAGATATTTATAATTTCAGAGATACAGCAGGGCAAAGAACCTGATGGTTGAGGTTCCGCCACAAGATGACTACAGAGACCGCATGATAAGCTCTCAAAGGAGAAAAACTTGGTGTGATTTCAAACTAAAGTTGATCAAATCATTATAAAATGGGTAAGAAATAGACTATTCTATTTCGATCTCTCTCTTTTGTAAGTTGCAGGTCTGTATTTTTACCATAGTAATCTGGAAGTGTTTGCTTTGCCTTGACTTTTGTGGGTTAATTATTGTGATCTCCCGATTGCAACAGAGAACTACTGGGAAATCTCTGTAGACTGATGGCGTTTCATGCTGTTCAGTTTTATAATCTTAAAATGTGAGCAAAATCAGCTGTTTTGTAAACACTTTAGACATTACGCTAGAGAATCATTCAAATAAAAGCTATAAAGTGATGTTAGTGAATGAGCAATGGTTTCTGCTGTTCTGACGTCAGCTGCAGATGTGAATGAATGGTGGAAGAAAGTAGTTCCTCACACAAAAGCATTTTTAGACTATCCTTGTTTGATATTCTTTTTTATGTACATGATTATGCCGTCGAACTGTTGTATAAACACAATATCACTCTTGTAGCAATACGTTATGGGTGTATATCATGACTGGTTAACACAGATAACGGCCCACCACTAATATATACTCAACTCATTTCTGATTAGTAATATGCATTGCTTAGAACTTGATCTAGACAATTCACTTGGTGATTTTGTTAATATTTAGATATTTTTCAGAATCCTCAGATTCTAGATTTACAAATAATTGTGTCTCAGCCAAAAATGATCACGCTCTAAAAATGCTGGGTTATTTCAACCCAATTTTTGGTGTAATATTGTCTAATCCAGCTGCTGGTTTAATTTTTTTAATTAAATTTAATTGGTTAAATTTAACACTGGGGACCAAATTTAACCCAGTGTTTGAGTTAGACCATGTTTTACCCAATTTGGGTTTAAATAACCCAGCATTTCTTAGAGTCTATCACAGCAAACCACACATTAATGGAAAGTGTATTCATTCATTCAATCATTCATTCATTTTCCTATTGGCTTAGTCCATTATTTATTGTGGGTTTATTGTGGGTTGCCACAGCGGAATGAACCTCCAACTGTTCTGGCATATGTTTTATGCAGTGGATGCCCTTCCAACTGCAACCCAGTTCTGGGAAACACCCATACACACTCATTCACTCACACACATACACACACACACACACACACACACACACACACACACACACACACACACTACTGCCAATTTTTGTTCACCTATAGCGCATGTGTTTGGATTTGCGGGGGAAACATGACCACCCAGAGGAAAACCATGCCAACACGGGGAGAACATGCAAACTCCACATAGAAATGACAACTGACCCAGCTGGGACTCGAACCAGTGACCTTGTTGTGAGGCCACATTGCTAGCCACTGAGCAACCGTCTGCCTGGAAAGCATATTTATTCAGCAAAAGAAATCTTACCATATTATAAATCTAAATATAAGTTATATACAGTAATACAGTGTAAGTTATGAGTCTGAGTCACATTTTATAGAGTGTGTTTATGGGTTTTTCAGACAGAAGCTGTGTCAGTTGTTGAATGATCACACAGCAAGCAAAAAAAGCACTCGCTGTAGTTAAACAATTTGCTGAAGCTCTGCCCTCACAAGCCAAGAAATGCATTAGCCCTCAAAGACTATCGACTTTAACTTCGTAAAACTTTTCACTTGCAAAGCACCTGTGGTTCCAGATTAATGTCCAACCGTGAGCTGATGAAAAATTTACTGAAAAGACCTGCAGGAGGGAGATGCGCTAGATTTTGGATGAGAGTGGTGTGTGTTTTTTTAAGATCTGATCATATGACACTGATCTGGAGACATACAGACAGCAGATATAAATACCATGAAGAACACTAGTCTGATTATACACACATATTCCTACTGCAGAACATATAAGGCTGCACGATTTAGAGATCAAATCTAATTGTGATTTATCTGATCCTAATTGCGATTAGTGATTTAAAATGGGATTTACTATTATTTTATAAAAGAGCTGCAGGTTTGATGTGCTGGTGTTACAGTTTTTACAGACATTAGGACACATTTCTCAATACTTAGGTCACTTTTGCAAAACTCTTGACACAGTGAGCACAACAGAAGTCTCTGTGGGCTTAACTGAGGATCAATTCTCAGTGTTTTGGCACAAAATGCATTCAATGCCTACACATAATAAATTGTCCTTAAATTTGGGTAAAACTGAATTTATTTTATTTGGTTTAGCTGCGAAACTAAGAAACTGTGTCAGGTCAGAGATAAAAGTAGAGGATCTAATTATTACTCCAAAACAGGAAGTGAACTATTTGGGTTGCGTTTTAGATAGTAATTTGACAGGTGAAAAGATGCTGTTGTAGTCCATTCAAAAATTTGTTCTAAAATTAGGTTTTTAGCAAGACAGGCGGAGCTCCTAGATACCCAAACTTTAAAAATTTTAGCAAGTGCATTAGTGCAGCCATACTTTGGCTATGCTGCAGTTTTTTGGTACAGCGGTAGTTCTAAAAAATGAAAAATAAATTGCAGACGGCCCAAAATAAGTTGTGTAGAATTGTTATGAAAGAACCTCCACTGACACATTTAAATAATGAACTTTATAGCCAAAGTAATGTTTTAAAAGTTGACAATAGGGTAAATTTTTAAAATTAGTGATGGTTTTTAAGATTTGAAAGAAAATGATCCAAAAATATTTCCTTAATTATTATGTTTTAGTTAGTGAGGTACATTGTCATTCTACAAGAGCATGTAGCAGGGACATTTACTCATATAGATTTAAGAGTGAATCAGGTAGGAATTCTTTTTTGTGTACGAGCTCTGCTGCTTGAAATGTTTTGGCCACGATTTTTAAAGAGATTCAAATTGAGAGTGTTTTTAAAAGGGAAATTAAAAAGTGGTGGTTTTACAGTTGACGTTGAGGATTTTATTGTGATTTTATTGAGTTGCTGAGCTGATGATGTTTGCACTCCATTTATGATTTCATTTTTAAAGAATATCAAGGACCACAATGGAAATAAACCTGTGGCTTTTTTGTGTACTTTATCCTCAACAGTTTTTAAAATAATGTATGAGTTGGTCTAACTGGACTTGTTTGTATATTTTTGTTAGAATTGTCAAATAAAATCAATCAATCTCTCAAATTTCATCTCACTCAGACACAACATCTGCCAAAAATCTTTGTATGTACAGGACATTTTGCACATGCTTACGTACTGTGTTCAAAACTGTTAAACTTCTGTTTAAAACAATAACATCATGCGAAACTGAATAAGACCGCAAAATACAACAGCAATATTTTACTGAAACGGTGTTATTTCACATCTAAAAATGCAGTTTAACCAGCCAGATTAGCATTACTATTGTGTCTGTATCAGTGGATGGTGTGGATACAAACTCTTGTATTTTGGAATTACTATAGTGCAAGACATAAATTATTGAGGAATTCTGCATCATGTCAGATTCATTCCAGTAACATATATCGCAGTTATAAACAATACATGTATCGCTATTATCAACAGAGACGTGTCCTTGTTTACACAAGAAAACACTGTGTAATGCTACATGTTGTTAGTGTTTTTAGCTCATTGTTTTGTGGGTGACAAAGTGTGTTTGTCGGCTGTCAACCTAGTGTTCTGGAAGAATGACTTGACATTTTGAATGTGAAATGAAACTGCTTTGCCAAGCTGAAAGTCGGTTAGGAGAATTGGGTGAAGAGTTTTGCAAAAGTGACCGAAGTTTTGAGAAATGTGTCCTAGCATCTGTAAAAAGCAGTAATAGCACAAGAAATCATTCATTCATTTTTTTCAGCTTAGTCCCTTTATTAATCTGGGGTTGCCACAGTGGAATGAACCGCCAACAGGAAAACACTGGGAGAACATGCAATGTCAACACAGAAATGCCAGCTGACCCAGCCAAGGCTTGAATCAGCAACCTTCTTGCTGTGAGGTGATCGTGCTACCCACTGCATCCTCTAGAATTCTTGTATTAAAATGTATTATTTATAAACATATTTCTATATTATCTATAATACATATTTGTCCTTTAATACCAGCAGTCAGATAAATGAACTGTACCTTAATTGACCTGCTCAAAAAAACACTCTTTGAATGTATCAGACACAACTGAAGTACATGCACAGAACAACAGGAGCATCATTAATAGCAGATAAATAAATGTCAATATTATCCTGTTAGCTTTTTGAGCGTTGAGCGAGTTCTTAAACGCATGATTGGTCATCGTGTGAGTTTATAGCTTTCATTTTCATGCTCACGGCGACCCGAGTTCAAATCCTGGCTTGAGATCCTTTGCCGACCCTTCCCCTCTCTCTTCTCCCAATTATTTCCTGTCAATTCTCTGCACTGTTCGATCAATTAAAGTTTAAAAACCCCAAAAAATTATTATATATATAAAAAAGAAAGAAATAGGGGCTTGTGGGTTCTGCTGTAACAGTTGTCTGCTTTTTAAGTGACGTTAGTTGGAGCGTTTTAATTTCTCGCACTCGCCTCCCTCACCATAATAGAATAAATTGCAGCTTTTCAAATTGTATTTTCGGGTTAAAATTGATCAATCGTGCAGCTCTAATATCACACACAATCTGAGTGTTTCTTGTAGAGAGGTGAGGAAGTGTTTCATTAATCGAGTTTCCACCCTAACATGAAGCAAATCTATTTAAAATTTGGTAAAAAGGAGATGTCCTAAGAAGTCCTAAATGTGAATGTCCATGTAGTTGTTAGAGTGGCTGACTGTAAAATTGGTAACCTAGAGTAGCAACAAACGTACTGTTGTAAGTATAATGGCGTAACAATTAACAATGTTTTAGCTGTATCCCAAATCCAACAAAGGCTCATTTTGAAAACGTACTCCTGTATACATTTCTGGAGAGTGTAAATTATGTATCCAGAGCTACATATAGCTGCATTTTGTCTTTAAAACGAATGCTACGGGGTGGTATGATGCCGCCGACGGCTTTTGTTTTTTTAGGCATATCAGGTGACCGTTTACCTTCATTCGGTTATCGGTGTGCAGAGTGGCTCACCGCATACGTCGGTGGACTTAAAACGCAGAGAGAAGCTCACTACGTTGATGGGGTTTGAGTCCATTACAGAACGGTTCCAGAAAGCGGGTAAAAAAAGGTATAAAATAAAATGAACAAGTGAATAACAGGGTGAGAATGTGGTCAAATCTGAAACGCTGTAAAACTCATGCGAGGGCTTTTGCTTTTTCTGGATTGATTTTAAATTGAGTCAGTCTTTTGAAAACACTATCAGCTGGGTTTTCAGGGAAGAGGGTTGGTGGAGCAATTAGTCAGTTGGTCGGGCGGTCAGATAGCGGCCTCTGGTGGATTTACATGAGAAGAGCAGGCGTGAATGGCACTCTCGAGAAAAATTTGAGAACTAAAAATGCATACACAGCGGCCTCTGGTGGATTTGTGAAAACAAAAGCTGCAAATATTTCACATATTACATGATCTCCAGAAATGTAGGGGTACTTATCAATAATGAGTCTGGGTTGTCCAAATCAGTTATTTTCCTACCAAATAGAAATTTCTGATCTCTTAATTCTTCATGTTTTAAATGTTGTCTTGTACTAAATTATAGTTTAATTAAGGTTTTGTGCATTTTAAAAGGTATTATGTTAATCAATTCACTTTTATATGTATTATTAATTCTAGCATCTTTTATTTACTAACTGAACTCACTGCATATTTGCTTCAAAAAGAATAAATCATTTGCTAGATATTATTAACGTATGGAAATGACAAAAACACAAACAAATCAAAGACAACTAAAACTTTCAATTAAAAGTAAGTAGTACTTCTGATTTAATCTGTCAATAAATTTAAATATGTGTAGATTGAATAAAAATTAAACACAATTTAGTTGGAAAAAAGTTATTTGTTATGCATTTGTCCAAGTTTTTTATTTACTTACTGTGTATATGCTTCAAAATGTTTTTACATGTTTGGTAGATATTATAAAAGTACAAAAATGACTAAAAAACCCAACAACAACAACAGCAAAACAGAAAAATAATAAATACGTTAATACAATTTAAGTAGTAACAACAGATTTAAAGTATCAAATAGATTAAAAATGGGTCTGGAATGAATTAAACTAGTCAATTAGTTGAAGAAAAAATATATTTTTTGCATTTTATAATATTTTATAACTTGTTTATTACATTTTGGTTAACATTTATTTATTTTAAAGTAATTGTTTTCTATTTATTTATGTTGAAGCACTTTACAATAAGATTGCATCAGGTTATATTAGATAATGCATTTACTCACATGAAAAAACGAACAAAACATTTATTACAGTATTTGTTCATGTTAGTCAACAGTAGTTAATGAAAATACAGTTCATTGTTAGTGCATGGTAACTCACAATGGATTAACTAATGTTACCAAGCATTACTTTGGATTTTAATTAGGCATTAGTAAATATTGAATATTAATTAATAAATGCTGTACAAGTATTGTTCATGCTACGCTCATGTTAGTAAATACATCAACTAATGAAACCTTATTGTGAAGACCATTTATATTTTTCTGTGCCATTATTTTTCATGTGTAATTTTAGGACAGACACCATGCTGTGATCTCAACTCGTTTCTTTGCACTTGTCTTGTTGTTAAAGTAAAAAATGCAATGCTTGAGTCTTTTGGGATGTGCGGATGATCTAAAACTGTGCTTTTAGAGTCATTTGGCCTGTTTTTACACTAGCCGTTAAGTCAAGCATTGGTCAAGAGAGCATCTATTCAGCATGGAGCTCCGGAAGGAAGTGTTTGTGTGTGTTTTTGTCAGGCCGTGCAGCATAAAATTGGCTGCGGATCACAGAAGCATTTGCTCTGGGCTGCCATTATCCATGTGTCTTCATGGAGACTCTTATCGGTGGCTCAATTATGCAGAAAGTGTTATCAGCTTTCATCCAAACACTCTTCTGCAGCTTAATGTTCTTAGAAGATCCTTCTAGCAATCAGTGCTTTTCTGCGTCGCTCAGATTTGATCTCATCTGCTTCTCTCGTATTATAGATAAAATATATTTATTGTGTGCTTGTTGACATTTATTCTGTCCAGATTAGCATGGATAGATGAAAGATAAAGATTGAGATACTGATAATATTGTAGGGCTAATTTTTATTATAATGGATTATATTTTAATTAATCATATTTAAAATTAAAATCAATTTATTTATTTGCACAAAATAAAGGGTATAGATTAATAACAAAAGGAAATAATATCAATATTTTAATTTTATTTAATTCTGTCAGTCTATCTATCTATCTATCTATCTATCTATCTATCTATCTATCTATCTATCTATCTATCTATCTATCTATCTATCTATCTATCTATCTATCTATCTATCTATCTATCTATCTATCTATCTATCTATCTATCTATCTATCTATCTAGTCATCCATCCATGTGTGTGTGTGTGTCTGTGTTCGTGCATGCATGTGTGAGTATTTATGTGCGTGCATGTACATTGTGTGTGTGTGTGTGTGTCACTCAGACTGCAGTTGTGTATAAATCAGTGTATGATCGTTAATGACACTCAGAGCTGAGCTGATCTACAGAATGGACCCCTGAACTCCTCCTGAGTTTATAAACTAGTGTCTCTCTCAGGTCAACAGCACATTCAGCCTCCGCCATTCATTTTCCAATCACTGGAAACACGTGATCCATGAAAGAAGCAGCATTGATTAATGCCAGAGCACGACGTGTGGCATTAGCCACTGGCTCTGTAGAGCTGAAGACATTCCCCTAATTGCAATGAGTTAAATCTGTGTGTGCAGGTCGCTGAGGGAACACTTTTCATTTGTGTCCCTGTGTGCTCTGCATGCAAAACTTTTCAAGAGTGCAATGTCAATTCACATAACTGCAAATAAATAAAAAAACAAACAATCCAATAAATAAGTCTGTATTCTGCATGCCAGGCCAGTAGTTGTTGCTGTGACTTGACTATCAATTAAATACTATGAAAAAAATAACCCTAACCCTAATCCCTAATCCTATAAAAAATAAAATAGTCAATGAATGACTGAACGAAGCAACCAACCACCCACTCACCCAACCACCAAAACCAAACACAACCAAACCCAAGCCAACCCAACCCAACCAAACCAAACCAAACCAAACCAAACCAAACCAAACAAAACAAACAAAACAAACAAACAAACAAACAAACAAACAAACAAACAAACAAACAAACAAACAAACCAACCAACCAACCAAGCAACCAGCCACCTACTCACACACCCAACCAACTAAACCAAACCAAGCCAAACAACCAATCCAAACCCAGTCCAAACCCAACCCAAACCAAACTGAGCCCAAACCAACCAAGCCAACAGCCACCTACTCACACACCCAAACAACCCAAACCCAACCCAATCAACCCACACAAACCAATCAAACCAAACCAAAAACCTAACCCAACTCAAACCAAACAACAAAATCAAACCAACCACCCAACCCAACCCAACTCAAACCAACCAACCTAAACCAAACCAAACCAACCAAGCAACCAGCCACATAATTACACACCCAACCAACCAAGCCAAACAACCAATCCAAGCCCAACCCAAATTAAACCAAGCCCAAACACAACAAAGCAAACAACCACCTACTCACGCACCCAACCAACCAACCAACCAAACAACTCAAACCCAACCCAATCAAACCAAACCAATCACCCAACCAACCAACCCAACCCAAACAACAAAACCAAACAACCAAACCAAACAACCAAACCAACCACCCAACCTAACTTAAACCAACCAACCTAAACCAAACCAAACCAACCAAGCAACCAGCCACATAATTACACACCCAACCAACCAAGCCAAACAACCAATCCAAGCCCAACCCAAATTAAACCAAGCCCAAACACAACAAAGCAAACAACCACCTACTCACGCACCCAACCAACCAACCAAACCACTCAAACCCAACCCAATCAAACCAAACCAATCACCCAACCAACCAACCCAAACCAAACAACAAAACCAAACAACCAAACCAAACAACCAAACCAACCAACCAACCCAACCCAACGCAAGCCAACACAACCCAAACCACCCAAACCAACCCAAAACAAACAAACCAACCAGCCAACCAAGCCAAACCCAACCAACCACCTACTCACCCACCCAACCAACCAGCCTTTTGCAGGCCAGCAGTTGATGCAGTGTATTGTCTATGAATAACATAAAATAAAATATTAGCCCTAATTACACCTTTTTTAATGTAGAAATGAATGTGCATAAACAAGTAAAATCATGTTTAATATGTTATGAGCTAAATTAATTAGATTTTCCCCTGCACATTTGCAATTTCACAAATAAGTCAAACCTAAAAATATGTTTATACCTTTTTTCACCATTTTGTGAAACATGTTTTTGTCTTGACTTATATAACACAGTATATGTCATCTATTTGTACCATATATTTAATAGCAGTTCATATTTCATTTTTTACATTGTTTACCATAAAATACACACACAGCATGTCATGGTTCTTATACATTTATATTTAATTGCACTCAATTTGTGTAGGAAAAAATATGGCTTAGTAATTTATTAATATAAATCAATATTAAAGGGCACATAGTTTACCTCTTTTTTATAATTTAATATTAATATTATTGTTCTTCTGAGTGTGCCAGTTTAGGTTCAGTTTAAAACACAATTCAGATTGTTTTATTATAATGTGTTAAAAAGTGTCATGTTGGGGGCGTGCCACAGCTCGCTGATTTCTGGGTGTGTTGCTTCACATGTAAATTAGTTTCGGCTTCCCGCTAACATAACAAGGGGGCGGGGCCATGAGCTCACCCGCTCTGCGTTTGCAACAGAGTCTGACAGGCAGACTGAGAGGAGCGTGAGAGAGGAGCGTGAGAGGTTCAGCAATCAGTTGTACATGTACGACTCGGACACAGACCAAGCAGAGAGTACAAAATCATTTGTGTCTTTGTACAGTTTTACAGCCAACTGTGTGCTAGTTTCAAGTGGCGAGCTTGTACACAGAAACTAATAACCACGCACACTGAATTAACTTTGACTGAGGCACCGGATGCGCCGCTCGAAGCCGCAACACGGCACACCAGACACTCTCTGTGGCGCGACAGAAACATGAAGTGTCCCGAATCGTCGCGCCACACATTTTTGAATTCTAAACATAGGTTTCTATCAGGGTACACACAACGGCAATTCAAGTCTGCAGCGGTCCGCGGCGCCCAGCCGTCAACTTGAGTGTACCCTGATAAAAACCTATGTTTAGAATTGTAAAACGCATGCTAGTTAAGATCACAGGGAGCTTCTGGGATCGCAAGAAATGCAAACGGCTGAAGTATAAGGTAGACTCAATGAGAAGTACACATGTTTGCAAACCTACCTAAAGATACAACCAATAATTCTGATTAGAGCGATAATGTGGAGAATATTGCTCTTGTGTTGAGCCCAATGAGCCTTGCATCTAAAAATAGAGCTAGGGTGTTCCTTTAGTGATATCGCTTCAACTCACGCTGAAAATGGCGGACGTGAATCAACAAACTGAGGATATGATGACGCGCCTGTCAATCATTATTGGTGGGCGGGGGAACGCTCTCCTATGCAAAGTTGCGGTCGGTTTGAAAACTGCTCCAATTGGTCCACCGTTTTTTATGTTGTTAAATTGAAAAAAAAAGCACTGGGTGTGTTTATATCACCCCAATTTGACGGTCTATACACCATACATGCACATATGTCTGTCCAAACAGCTTGAAAAGTAGATTTTTTACCATAGGTGCCCTTTAAGCAAAAATTATATGATACAAATGCCTATTAATGTGTTTCAGATAAAAGCTTAAAGGAGACCTATTTTGCCCTTTTTTACAAGATGTAAAATGCATCTCTGATGTCTCTAGAGTGTGTGTGTGAAGTTTCAGCTCAAAATACCACACACATAATATTTTCTAACTCTCTGAAACTTACCCTTTTAGGCTTTGATCCTAAATGTGGCGTTTTGGTGACTGGTGATTGTGCTCTTTTCAAAAGAGGGCGGAGCTACAAATGCCTGTGTGTCAGCATAGTGTCAGATTTAAAAAAAAGACTAACGTCCTATGCTAATGAGGAAGAGATGGTCTCTAGTGGGCGGGGCTTTCCATCTCTGATGACACGTACAACAGGAGAATGTCAATCAAAGTGTTTCTGCTTTTAACAAGTGTGATTCTAAAAATCTAATTAATTAATTTCCACTATTAGATGCTGGTTATATTCACACACTGTCATCACACAATTGTGTTTAATCCCGTTATAAAAGTGATTTTTGCATAATATGTCCCCTTTAAAAGAAATCTGATGAATGTGCGTTAATGCTGTTCATCCACTGATCAACACCTCTCCAGTGAAGCTAAACGCTGCACAGGTCCAGCATCAGCATAAAGGCTTTAGACAGAAACAGGAGATGTTCAGGAGACTGGAGATGGGCTTTTGTTGAATAAAGAGGCTTTAGAGGAGCTGAAGTGACTGAATGAGTTTATTGAAAGCCGTGTGTTTTGTCCGGATGAGATTCAACCTTTAATTCCACCTTTGTGTGTCTGTGGCTCCGTAATCAAACATCAGCTCTATTGTGATCCGTTCACACGTCTGATTCTGAAGCTCAGGTTAAACTTCATTCACTTTATCAGTCTGCTGGAGAACGGACCGTCAGCCTTTCTGACCCCGAGAGTCGCATTTATCAAGCGCGAATTCTACAACTCTGCAGCATTTTACACTGGACTAAACCAAACCAATTGAAAGTATTAAAAAAAAAACATACTTTTAATTTGTATCTACATTACCAAAATGTATTTTTTTTAATTGTTGATTTAAGCACAAATAAAATAAACGTACAATTAAATTGCTTATATTTTATTAAAACACTTAGTACTTTTTTGTGTGTTTTTGTCTTTTTTGTACCTTTATTAATAATAAATTAATAATAATGTACCATAATTTAAATAACTATTTTACACTAAACTAAACCAAACACAAGTATTATTTATTGTTTTCTATTTGTTACTTCACTACCAAAATGTTTCATTTTTCAAATTTTAGATTTAGGCACAAATAAAAATAAAATAATGTTTATAATGTAAAATAAAAGTACATTTAGAGTTTAGATTTTCATTTTTTTTACTGACATTTTATTGAAACATTTAGTATTTTTTGTGTATTCTTGTCTTTTGTGGTACTTTTAGTATATCTGCCAACATGTGCAGTTTTAGGTTTAACTGTATCGACAGAGAGTAAATACATTTACAGTGACATAGTAATATTTAATATTTAATTATAATAATACTAATAATATTTAGATCAATTTGTAATTTCGTTACAACCTAAAAATGCTTAAACTAGATTTATTTTAACTAATTTCCAATGCAAAAACTTTAAGATAAAGCATTAAAATAACTGTAAGAAAATAGAAACATATTTTTTCTTTATACAACCAGCCTTAATCTTAACTTAACTTAACTTAACTTACATTTTAACTTAACCTAACTTAACTTTCACTTAACTTATTTTTTAACTTAGTTGTAACTTAACTAACTTAACTTGAATTAACTTAACTTAGTTTTAACTTAACTTACGTTTTACTTTAATTAACTTAAAAGACTTAAAGGCTCAATCATTGCATTTTTTTACTTTAATGACAAGACTAGTGCAAAGAAACAAGTTGAGATCACAGCATGGTGTCTGTCCTAAAATTACACATGAAAAATAATGGCACAGAAAAACATAAATGGTCTTCACAATAAGTTTTCATTAGTTGATGTATTTACTAACATGAGCGTAGCATGAACAATATTTGTACAGCATTTATTAATTAATATTCAATATTTACTTCAAACCACTAACCCAAACCGAACAAACCAAACAACTCAAACCCAACTCAATCAACCCAAACAAACCAATTAAACCAAGCCAACCACCCAACCCAAACCAAACAACGAAACCCAACCAAACCAACCCAACCCAAACCACACCAACCCAAACCAAACCAACCCAAACCAAACCAACCCAACCCAAACACCAAGTACAAATGAAATGTCCAGTGCACTAAAATGGGGTCATTTATGGTTTTGTACTCAAGCATTTTAAATCTATTTCACTGTTCTAATATGCACAATAATTAAGTTTAGAATTTATTATTTGCATTTTGTGTTATTTATTTATCTATTTACCTGCTTCTCTTTGACATTAAAGGGGTCGTGACATGAGAAATCAAATTTGCCTTAACATTTTGCCATATTACAGACTTAGTGATGTTTTATAAACAAATTTCAGGAGGAGCACACACAGATGTTTCAACAATTCTAATACATCATTGACAATCATTCTATTATCCAATCAGCATTAGACCAAACGTTCATAAATACCAAACTCATCTTACCTTCATTATTCCTTGACTTTAGCATCCATCCACCACCCCAACGCCCCACCTCTTAAACACTATCTACCTAAGGGGAATGTTCTGGAGCCGTGCTAGACACTTCACTTGGACTCCAACATCTTTCACTTTCCCGACAAATGGAATACCACATGTTGGGGTGTCTTTTCCGAGCCCTCACTCTGGACAGCACGCCAAATATACTTTATTCTTCAAACATCTGTGAGTGTAAACTCGTGAAATACCATACAAACCTCTTCAAATTTCACAGCTTAAAAATCTTCCTCATTATATACAATGCATTATTTAATCAAGCTGCAAAAACGACCCATTTTGATATAAAGTGGCATATGACAAGCCTTGAATGACCATCTGCTTAAAAACAGGTTATAAAATAGTTATACAATGTGTTAAAAGTTTTAAAATTATCATAACTGAAGCATACATAGAGTAAATGATGAAAAGTTATGACTACTTTAACAGACCCACAATACAGTTACAAACAGAAACGGCCAGCAGAAAACGCTGCTTTTCGCTCATTAGTGTGAAGTTTGACCGATCAGCTTGACATCAGTGACAATTTAGACCACCTTTATGGAGAAATTCAGCTTTATGACATTTTAAGGAGACAAATATTATCTTGTTTCTGTCCATGTGCCAGTTTTATGCCGGAGATCCTGGACGTGTACAGTAAAATCAATGCATGTACAGTATTTGCAGCTCCTGTCTGACAGATCTGACCTAAACTTTAACAGCTTCATCACACTTACAGCTCAATATACTGTACTGCATACCTTCACTCAAACTCAAATACAGCTATTGCACGTCTACACAGCTTTATTTTCACTAAACACTCACGTAGTATATTACATATGGTGTATTATTCAGTAAATACAGCACATACATGTTATATTATGCAGTATGAAATGTGCCACCAACACACACACACTGTTAAAAATGCTGGGTTCAACTCAATCGATTTGTGTTGTGACAACATGAAGAAATTAAGTTAACCAATTATTTTTGACAAACTTAAGTGGGTTGAACTTAAAACAAGTAAGTTTCGCAGAAAAACCTTAAGAATTTAGTTGTTTCAGCTCATTTTACAGAAGTATTTTGAACAAACAACAAACGTCATATTTAGATTTAGATTTACAACACTTTGCTTATGATTGCTACAGCTTAATGTAGTATAACTACAGTGAGTTCATAAACTGTAATACACATTGTAGTATACTGTAGTTTTTACTGTGGTAAACTGTGGTGTATGTAGTGTAATATACCTTACAGCCATACAGTATGACTCATTTGTTTATATTATTATAGTTGTTTTGTTACAGTAGCCACTATAGAATTAGCTCAACAAGGGTTCGTTTCCGAAAACCATCGTTAACCAATTAAGGTCGCAAGTTCCATCGTTATAAACATAGTTTGTTGATCCAGCCTGACCTCACGAGAAAACGTAAGTATTTTACGTTTTGTCAGTTTAGTGGCTAATTTGTACGAATTCGTACGAGTTCATTCATACGAAATTGTACGATTTTAAAAAGGAGGCTTGGCACCTAACCCCACCCCTAAATCCAACCGTCATTGGGGGATGAGCAAATCGTACTAAATCGTACGAGTTAGATCGTACGAATTCATACGAATTAGCCACTAAATCAAAAAGTTACGAATTGCCGTGAGATTGTGTTGGTTGATCTGGCATTTCCCAAATCCATCATTCCAATGAACATTCACAAACTGCGTTGCAAACTTGTACGCTTGCAATTACGCCTCTGGAGCTGTAGTTAAAAACGTAGTTCCAGCCTGTGTTCTATTCCCAGCTATCCCCCCTATGCCCTATTCATTTAGAACATTCTAACATTTAAACTTGGAATGATTAAAAAAAAAAAGCATTAAGGTCATCTCTCTTAGGTGTAATTTATTCTCAAAGCATTTTTACAGTTTAGTTTTACTGATCTTTTTTTCTTTTAGTTTTACTGATCAGTTTCGTTTTACTGAATTGCGCTCACTTCGCAGTGCACTTTGAAAACACTGATGTCATTTTGAACACAGCCGTGGCTTATGAAGAAAGCTATTGTTGACCTATTATTTAAATGTGGAATTTAGGAATTATTAGGTTAGGTTTCTCCAAAGCTTGTGAAAACAAAAATCATAGCATACGTTAATGCTCAGAGTTAAAGCTAAGAGTGTCATGAAGTCAAAATTATTTGCCCTCCTGTGAATTCTTTCTTTCTTTTTCAAATATTTCCCAAATGATGTTAAACAGAGCAAGGAAATTTTCACAGTATTTCCTATAATATTTTTTCTTCTTGAGAAAGTCTTATTTGTTTTATTTTGGCTAGAATTGTAATTTTTAAAAAACATTTTAAGGTCAATATTATTAGCTCCCTTAAGCATTATTTGTTTCGGATTGTCTACAGAACTTGCCTAATTACCCCACCTTTAACCTAATTAACCTAGTTAAGCCTTTAAATGTCATTTTAAGCTGAATACTAGTATCTTGAAGAATATCTAGTCTTATATTATTTACTGTCATCATAAAGATAAATTAAATCAGATATTAGAAATGAGTTATTAAAACTATTATGATTAGAAATGTGCTGCACAAGTCTTCTCTCCGTAAACAGAAATTTATGGAAAATACAGGAGGGGTAATAATTCTGTAACACGAGGAGTGACAGAGACAACTGAGGTTTGGATCCACATGCAGGTTTATTCGGCAGTCAGGCAAGCAATAGTCAACACAGGTGCAAACAGGTGTGTAACGGCAAATCCAGAATCGTAGTCACTATAACTGGCGAGAGGTCGGAAGGCAGGCGGCAGACAGAAACATAAAGGCAAACAAGGCTAAGGTCAAAAACATGGAGAAACAAGACTAAGGAAACGCGTTGAATTGTCACTATACAGAAAACAAGACTCAGCCATGTGAATGAGTGTGTGTGCTGCTTAAATCTTTGACGATCCTCAGGTGGTGCGAGTGTAATCAGTAGAGACTTGGAGCAGGTGTGTGTGTGGCATGACTGAATATGTAGTCCATTAAGGGCGGAATTGTAGTCCATATGTGCAAACCAGCCATCTAGGGAGTTACGATCGCTGGTGATCGTGACAAATTCAGACTTCAACTGTATATCCCAGAAAGTGCTGCTTATTTATTTGTGATCTATCACAGCATGGTGTTTTTCACAGAGAGTCTGGTGACAGAGTTTGTGTTTGTGCGCTAATCAGATTGTAATAGTTTTTTATACTGGTTGTTAATTTAGTGTGAAGTCTAATACTTGAGTGTGTGCCAGTTTCTCTCTGATTCACTCGAATAAAAACCTCAGTGTTTCCCTTTTTCGATTGTAAAGCTAGGTTATGGATTTGTATTGATTGCTTGAAACTCAAGGAAAAAGATATACAAGCAGGGATTTAATTAAAGCTTGATGAAGTTTCCCCTAAGGCTGAGCTGTGAGTTGCTTTTCTTTCATGCTGTTTACATGCTTTCAGCACAAACACCAATCTTTTATTTCTGAGCGTTGGTGGATTTTCAGACCTCTCTGGATATGTACAGTATATAGCAATGCTTTGATGTAATATTGAAATATGATTCGCTTTAAAATATGATGAAATTGTGCTTCTGACAGGAGTGATTTTACTGCATTAATATTAGAGTCGCTGCAACTAAAAGAAAAACAGCTTAAAGTTAAGCCTGGAGTGGTTTGCTGGTTTGATTTCTGGATTAGTTGCTCTCACAGCCTGACAGGTGTCTGAATTCACTCTGAAACTGCTGAAACAAACCAGCTGAACGCCTTATGTCAGGTTAAGAGGTTTTTCAGAGGAGTAAAGACACACGGGGAAAACAGTCAAAACATTGCTAACAGTTGCACTTTTTTGGTTAAAAGTGATTTATGTATGTATGGTATATACAGTTGAAATCAGAATTATTAGCCCCCCTGAATTATTAGCCCCCTTGTTTATTTTTTCTCCGATTTCTGTTTAACGGAGAGCAGATTTTGTCAACACATTTCTAATCATAATAGTTTTAATAACTCATTTCTAATAACTGATTTATTTTATCTTTGCCATGATGACAGTAAATAATATTTGACTAGATATTCTTCAAGACACTTCTATACAGCTTAAAGTGACAGTTAAAGGCTTAACTAGGTTAATTAGGTTAACTAGCCCGGTTAGGGTAATTAGGCAAGTTACTGTATAATGATGGTTTCAGTCAAAATATCAACAGTCAAAATATCTAGCTTAAAGGGGCTAATAATTTTGACCTTAAAATGTTTTTTTTTTTAAATCTGCTTTTTTTCCAGCCTAAAAAAAAACAAATAAGACTTTCTCCAGAAGAAAAAATATTATCAGATATACTGTGAAAATTTCCTTGCTCTCTGTTAAACATCATTTGGGAAATATTTAAAAAAGAAAAATAAATTTCATAGGGGGCTAATAATTTTAACTGTATGCATGTATTTATTGATATATTTATTTATTTATGTATTACTTTGTTTCTTTTTTACTTTTATTTATTAATTCATAATTTTATTTAAGTTTTTCTATTTATTTGATTTAAATGTACATTTGTTTATTTTTAGATTTATTTGTTTTTTGTTTCTTTTTATAATTTATTTATTTATTCAGTAGTTTGTTTATACAATTATTTTCAAGTTTTTCTTTATTTTATTTTTTAGATTGTTTTTATATATTATTTTTTAAATATAAATCAATCTTTTCTTATTTATTTTTTTACTTTTATTTATTCATTTATTCATAATGTTTCTTATTTGTTTTTCCATTTATTTTTATTCATGTATAATTTTATTTAGATTTGTTTATTGTTAGATTCGTTTGTTTGTTTATATTTTTATTATTTTTTCATTTATTTATGCAGTTTAAGTTTTTCTATTTATTTTTTTTCTATTTTTTCATATTTTTTCATTTTTATATATTTTTATGAATTCAAAGTTGAACTACTAAATAAATAATAAATAATACATTTTTTTATTTGTATTTGACTTTCCGTAGTTTGATTTACATTACTCTGATTTAGAAAATATTTTTTAAATAATTGTACAAGACAGACTTAATGAATGTATGAATGAATCAAAATATAAAAAAAAATGGATGAGTGTAAAAAGGAATGAATGAATGGATGGCTCAATTAATCAATCAAAGAAAGAGAGTAGAAAGGAATGATAGAATGAATGTATTAATAAAACAAAGGAAAGAATGAATAATAATATTATTAATAATATTAATGAACGAATAACTGTAAAAGGTAAAAAATGAATGAATAAAAGAATGAATGAATGAATGAATGAATGAACGAAAAAAGTTAAGAATAAATGAATGAATGGAAAAGTAAAAAATAAATGAGAGTAAAAATGAATGAATGAGAGTAAAAAGGAATGAATGAATGAATGAATGAATGAATGAATGAATGAAAAGGGTAAAAAATGACTAAAAATGAATAGATAAATGCTTGAATGAATGGAAAAGGTAAAAAAATTATGAATGAACGTAAAAATGAATAGATAAATACATGAATGAATGAAAGAGTAAAAAGCAATTAATAAATGAATGAATAAAAAAGTAAAAATCAATGAAACTTTAAGTGAATACATAAATGCTTGAACAAATGAATGAATTAATTAATTAATTAATGAAAGTAAAATGAATGAATGAATTAATTAATTAATTAATGAAATTAAAATTAATGAATGAATAAATGAGAATAAAAAGGAATGAATGAATAAATGAATGAGAGTAAAAAAGGAATCAATAAATGAATGAATGATAGTAAAAATGAATGAATGAATGAATGAATGAGAGTAAAATGAATGAATGCATGAATGAATGAGAGCAAAAATGAATCAAATAAATGAATGATAGTAAAAATGAATGAATGAATGAATGAATGAGAAAAAAATGAATGAATGAATAAATGAATGAGAGTAAAAAGGAATCAATAAATTAATGAATGATAGTGAAACTGAATGAATGAATGAATGAATGAATAAATGAATGAGAGTAAAAATGAATGAATGAGAGTAAAAATGAATGAATGAACGAATGAATGAATGTAAGAGAGTACTAAGGAATAAATAAATGAGGATGAATGAATGAATGAATGAACATTTTGATGTTGATTTCCATGTTGTATACAGATTTAGTTGTGCCTTAATAAAAGAGTTTTGTAACAATGCAGAGTGATAGCTGATTTCTGAATGGCGGAACCACAAAGCAGAGAAATAACAGGTTATGTTAATTCCCAGGGTCGTGTACACAATGGCAAACGCTGCATCATAATTTAAACGAGCTTCCATGCAGACTAAACCACAGCAGACTGACTTTGTGCCAAAAGTAAATCTCTGAATTAAAACTCTGAATACTCTTCAAAAAGAGAGCCGTGGTGAAAGCTCCAGTCTGCTGTTTAGTATGGATGTCCATATCTGTGCATCATCTGGGTGTCTGTCAGCGTGTTAGTGCTAACGCTGTGTCTTGCTCTGACTTGATAACAGGCTGTTTTTCAGCAGAGATGGGGATGCTGAGAGTGCAGGTCTCGTCCGCAGGGTCAGTGTCGTCCACCTCTAGTGCCCTTGACAGGATCCCAATACCCCACAATGCACCTGTCAATCTGCTGAAATTAGCTTAGCTCGCTTCTGTTTAAAAGAGCTGAGGTGGGGAGATTCTGGCTCTTTTGTTTGTGCTCATATTGACGGATATCAGACCAGCAATGTCTGCTTTATTTACATTTAAGACACCAATACCTTAATAACCCCCCGATTCAAATGTTATCACTCGAATATTTGAATGCTTATCAGTGAATTGGCTTTATTAGTGGTTTGAATGGGCGTTATCAGCTGATAGATATGGGCCAGTAGGGGCCTTCTGCGCCTACTGGTAGGCTCAGAAAGCTGTTATTAAACATCCACATGGTTAATCAGCTATACTAATAGAGACTCCACTTCCAGATCTGCTTTTACATTACTGTTACGGTTGGGTTTAGGGTTGGGGTAGGGGTACACGTTAATAAAATACAATTAATGGGAAATTCAACAAATAATTTAATTCTCGTTAACTTCCAGCCACAGCTGTATGTGATCTATAGCTGATTAGCCATGTGGATGGATGATAACAGCCTTCTGAACCTACCAGTAGGTCTCCTCATCCACCACCAATGTGCAGCATTCACCTGGATGACACAACAGCAGCCATATTGCGCCAGACCACTCACCACACACCAGCTGATTGGTGGAGAATGAAGCCAATTATCATATCGGGATGGTTAGGATGGCCATGATGGACAGAGGCTAGTTGGCATATTTGGCCAGGATGCCGAGGTTAAACCCCTAGTCTTTCCGAAGGACATCCCAGGGTTTGTAACGACCACAGAGAGTCAGGACCTCAGTTTAACGTCTCATCTGAAAGACGGCACTCACTAAGCAGCATAAAGTCCCCTTTGCTATACTGGGGCATTAGGACCCACACAGACCTGCTGGTCTCACTAGCAACACTTCCGCCAGCAACCTAGCTTTCCTATCCAAGTACTGACCGGGCTCAGTTCTGCTTAGCTTCAGTGGGCGACCATGTGAGAGTTGCAGAGAGCTAGCTATGAAAAACATTAAAGCATCACATTTGCACCTGACACTTTCTTACAATCACTTCACATCTCTTGGAAATCATTGAGCATTTCTGAGTGTTATTACTATAAAAACATTGAGTAATTTCTGAGTGTGCCTCACACTAGTGAGTGAGCTTGATAAACCACATGTAGAAAACACACTCCTTCATCTGTCTGACACTTTAACCCAGGGATTCTCAACCGGTGGGCCGTTCTCAGCGATCCTGTAGGTGGGCCACGAGATTAAAATTAACCAATTAATTTATTATTGAGCCGCGAGATTAATATTAACAATATTATGCTATAATTTTTTATTATTATATCATAATATAATATTTATAATATAATATAATTTCATTATTAATATGCAATATTAAAATGATCAAAGTATTGTTCTCCTGTTCTCTGAATGATTATTTCAAACTTTAAAAACACACGCAAAAAACCGCAAAAGCACGCGTTTTAGGGGAGTGACGTGGCGCCAATCCACGAATCACAGCACATTATGTTAGGACCAATCGGAGCCTCTTGAGGGCGGGCCTTTCAGAGGAACTAGGAAATATGGCAGAGGTTCATGGTGCTGTATATAATCAAAATAATATATTTGACATAATAACATGATTTTCTACAAGTGGAGCATGAGCACACGTTGCATCTTATAAACACAACAAAGCCTTAAAAATACACTGTGGACCACCCCTTTAAACTCCATCTTGCAAGGACTGAGGAAATGAGGATGAGTCACATGATCATGTTGCAAGTCATGTTACAGAGTTCTGGAAAGTTAGCCCTATATGCATTTCTGGAGATCTCAAATTGGAACGTATTAGTGCTTTTGAAAACACTTTTGGTTGGATTTAGGATGGAGGAGGGTGGGTTAGTCAATCAGTCAGTCAGTCAGTCAGTCGACTGCGGCCTCTGGTGGATTCACATGAGAATATTTGAGGGTATTTACATAAAATAAAATAAAATATAAATAAAATATAATAAAATAAAATATAAATAAAATATAAATAAAATAAAATAAAATAAAATAAAATATAAATAATATTAAATAAAATATGAATAAAATAAAATAAAATAAAAAAATATTAAAATAAAATAAAATAAAATAAAATAAAATAAAATAAAGTAAAATAAAATATGAATAAAATAAAATAAAATAAAATAAAATAAAATAAAAAAATATTAAAATAAAATAAAATAAAATAAAATAAAATAAAATAAAATATAAAATAAAATAAAATAAAATAAAATAAAATAAAATACAAAATAAAATATAAAAAAAAAATAATATTAAATTAAATTAAATTAAATTAAATTAAATTAAATTTTATTTAATTTAATTTAATTTAATTTAATATTTTTAGGGGTGGTTCATTCCGCTGTGGCGACCCCGGATTAATAAAGGGATTAAGGCGAAAAGAAAATGAATGAATGAATACATATTTTTAGGAATTTTTTTATTACAAGTCTTAACAAAATGCATCCTTATTGCTTGAGTAAAATACAGTATTCCAAAATAAATTAAATTTAGCTTTTTTTAGGAATTATATTTAGCAAGTCTTAACAAAATGCATCCTAATTGTTTAATTAAACACCATTAAATTTACTGAACTAAATTGACACGTGCAATTATGAATAATGAATTTTAAACAGATTGCTGGCCTGTGAGCAAGTGACCCATATCTGTGAAGTATTAAAAGTCATTACAGTAATATGAAATGAATATTAAGAAGCCTAATCCATGTGCTCATGTATGTCTAATAGAGGCGTGTGCTCCTCATGCTAATAAACCATCAAACACATTATGTCTGTCTTGGCCAGGTTTTAATGTACTGTACGGATGTAAACAGGCAGGGCAAAAATTGGATTTGTGTCAAAATATGGGATCAGTGTTGTGTAAATGGAGCCTAATGGACCTTCTGCTCTCTTTTAGCTCATTAATATTAATCAAACAAAAATATTGACATGCAAAAACAGAAAAACAACCACTGCTGGCTGGATAACATTTATTATGTGAGGCTGAACGGTGCTGAATATTAATCAACTATTCAAAACAATGTGGCTCAGTGGTTAGCACTTTCACCTCACAGTAAGAAGGTCGCTGGTTCGAGTCCTGATTGGGTCATTTCTGTGTGGAGTTTGCATGTTCTCCCCTTGTTGGTGTGGGTTTCCTCTGGGTGCTCCAGTTTCCCCCTCAGTCCAAACACATGCGCTATAGGTAAATTGATTGATTGATTGATTGATTGATTCATTCATTCATTCATTCATTCATATTCTTTTAGGCTTTGTCCCTATTATTAATCAGGGGTCACCACAGTGGAATGAATAGCCAACTTATCCAGCTTATATTTTATGCAGCGGATGCCCTTCCAGCTGCAACCCATCACTGGGAAACACCCATACATTCACACTCATACACTATACGGCCAATTTAGCTTACCCAATTCACCTATAGCTCATGAATTTGGACTCAGTGTATGAGTGTGTGTGTGTAAATGAGTTTGTATGGGTGTTTCCCAGTACTCGGTTGCAACTGGAAGGGCATCCGCTGTGTAAAACATATGCTGTATAAGTTGTCGATTCGTTCCACTGTGGCAACCCCTAATGAATAAAGGGACTAAGCCGAAGGAAAATGAATGAATGAATGAATGAATGAATGAAAACAAAATCACTCAGTGAAAGCAATTCCTGAACGTTTACTGTCATGAACCAATCATGTTTTACGATTGGTATCACCGTTTCTGTCACACTGCTTATAAAATAAACAGTAATTATTGCTTAAAAATGGTTGCCAGCAATATTTAATTAGTAGATTTCATCATAATTTTTCTCAGTTGATTTATCACAGTGCAGCAAGACAATTGTTTTGTGTTAATATTTCTTTAAAATTCGTTTTTTAAAATATGCAAATTAGGCATTGTTTGTGGCATTTACATAACAGAGCTAGATAAAGCAGGTTGAGAATTAATGCTTTATTTTGTCAGCATATCACTAATAAAAGATCTGCAGAGGGGATTTTGAATATGTATTTCCATCACTCCATCTGTTACAAAACTATCAGTCAAATAAATAAATAAATAATTTAGAATAAAATGTTTAAAAACGAATGAATATGAATAAAAATTACATGAAATCAATAAAGAATGTTTTCATTATTGTTTCCATTGACAGTATGTCACAATAAATCAGTAACAAAAGCTGAAATATCCAACCCAGACTCATGAAAACGTATACATTTCTGAAGAGCGCCAAATAAATCCCAGGAGGTATGTTTTTTTGCAGTTTTTGTTTTCGCGAATCCACCAGAGGCCGCCGTCTACGCTTTTTGAGATCTTAAAATTCTCTGACGAGAGCCATTCACACCTGCTGTTCTCACATAAATCCACCAGAGGCTGCTGTCGAGTGACTGATTGACTGACCGATCGACTGACCGATCGATTGACCCACCCTCCTCCTTCCCTAACCCCAACCAATAGTGTTTTAAAAATCACCAATACGTTCCTCTGCCTACATAATTTGTGATCTTCAGAAGTGTATATACTGTAGGGCTACAGACTCAGAATTTCAATTTAATTTAATATTTTATTTTATTATATTATTATTTTTTGTTTTTTATTGTTTAATTTTATTAAAAAATTTAACATTTTACCTTTACAGTAGCTCAAATATGTTGACAAAAGAATATTTTATTTTACTTAAACAATTAGTATGCATTTTGTTAAGACTTTCTATGTGTAATTTAAAAAAAAGACATTTTTTTTAGTAAATTAAATTTTATATTTTATTTTATTTTATTTTATTTATTTTCATTTGATCTAAAAACCCCACACAGTAGCTCAAATATGTTGACAAAAGAAAATGTATTTTATAGATTTACTTTCACATTTCAGTTCTGAGACTGAATGCAACTGAATGTTTGTTTATTTCAATCCAATCTATTGATTTATTAAAAAAAAAAACATATTAATATATTATAGCATTTGCATATTTAAACACACACTCAACAAAATCATGGGTTGTTTCACCCCAAATTTGCATGAAATCAACCTTTGGGTTAAACCTTCCAATTGTTTTGAATGACATTTTTTAACCCAGTGTTTGGAGTTGTCCATATTTGAGACACATGGGTTAATAGTGTGTCTTAATGTAGTTAATGTTATAAATATGTAAATATCAGTTCTTATTTGTAATAAAACATATAACATATGGTGGCACGGTGGCTCAGTGGTTAGCAATGTCGCCTCACAGCAAGAAGGTCACTGGTTTGAGTCCTGACTGGGTCAGTTGGGATTTCTGTGTGGAGTTTGTATGTTCTCCCCGCGTAGTGTATAAGTGTGTATAGGTGTTTTCTAGTACTGGGTTGCAGCTGGGAGGGCATACGCTGCGTAAAACATGTGCTGGAATAGTTGGCGGTTCATTCCGCTAAGACTAAGCCTACGGAAAATGAATGAATGAATGAATGAATGAGTATTGACCTTATTTGTTCATTTGGATCAAGTAGACTTGCTGCAGTACATTCACCGATTAGAATATATGTTGGTAATGCTGTGTAAAATTCTAAAGCATTCATCAATGCAGCCAGAAGTGTTTGTGCAGTTCACATTCATTGACTAATTGTGCTTAATTTAAAGAGCAGCAGATGCAGTATTTATTGCTTAAAACACTGAATTAGTGTTGTTTTTCAGGTGCCACACCGAGCCCACATTTGAGCCGCCAGTTTAATTGTGTCCAACTGCTCAGATTTAATCACATCTGTCCCCGTTTTTGCCATTATTCCTTCATTAGTTCTGTATTGCTTGTCCGGTTTTTCATTTAGCTTTCGTGCTAAAACGATCAGTTGATGAATTAGTGGAGCTGCACAGATTACAGTGATCTTCCGTCACCATAGGAACAGACCAGAAGTCTTTTTTCTCTCTAGACGCGTCGCTGATCGATAGCACTAAAACAGGCACACTTTTCTTATTTTTATATTACACGCTTTAGGACAAGTTGCAAAGAAATATGTGTTTCTTAGCTGTACGTAACATAGGAATGTGAACATGTGTAGGAACGTAGAAGTGTGATTTGAGTTAATGAAACACAATATATGATTCAGTTGTTGCATTATATTTTAGATGCAGGGTTGAGGCAGTCTTTTGTCAAGCACTAACATTCATTTTAGCCTTTTTTTGGTGGGGTAAGCTGATATTCAAGTGATTCTTAGAGAGACTTTGGTTACTTTTCTGAACAGTAACACATTTATGTAGGGGCAGTGGTGGATTTAGGCATGGGCAATATTGGCGATCGCCCAGGGTGACATCTTGCTGAGGGCAGCACAGGGAGAAAAAAAAAAGCGTCCCCAAGTAAAAGCATTGAGATACGATTTACTTTATGCAAGTGTATTAATTTAGAGTGGCAATCCCTGAATAAAGACGTTAGGGGACAGAATAAAGATGTTAGGGGACAGAATAAAGACGTTAGGGGACAGAATAAAGATGTTAGGGGACAGAATAAAGACGTTAGGGGACAGAATAAAGATGTTAGGGGACAGATTAAAGACGTTAGGGGACAAAATAAAGACGTTAGGGGACAGATTAAATACGTTAGGGGACAGAATAAAGACGTTAGGGGACAGAATAAAGACGTTAGGGGACAGATTAAAGACGTTAGGGGACAGAATAAAGACGTTATGGGACAGATTAAAGACGTTAGGGGACAGAATAAAGACGTTAGGGGACAGAATAAAGACGTTAGGGGACAGATTAAAGACGTTAGGGGACAGAATAAAGACGTTAGGGGACAGATTAAAGACGTTAGGGGACAGAATAAAGACATTAGGGGACCGATTAAAGACGTTAGGGGACAGAATAAAGACGTTAGGGGACAGATTAAATACGTTAGGGGACAGAATAAAGACGTTAGGGGACAGATTAAAGACGTTAGGGGACAGAATAAAGACGTTAGGGGACAGATTAAAGACGTTAGGGGACAGAATAAAGACGTTAGGGGACAGAATAAAGACGTTAGGGGACAGAATAAAGACGTTAGGGGACAGATTAAAGACGTTAGGGGACAGAATAAAGACGTTAGGAGACAGATTAAAGAAGTTAGGGGACAGAATAAAGACGTTAGGGGACAGAATAAAGACGTTAGGGGACAGAATAAAGACGTTAGGGGACAGAATAAAGATGTTAGGGGACAGATTAAAGACGTTAGGGGACAGAATAAAGACGTTAGGGGACAGATTAAAGACGTTAGGGGACAGAATAAAGACGTTAGGGGACAGATTAAATACGTTAGGGGACGGAATAAAGACGTTAGGGGACAGATTAAAGACGTTAGGGGACAGAATAAAGACATTAGGGGACAGATTAAATACGTTAGGGGACAGAATAAAGACGTTAGGGGACAGAATAAAGACGTTAGGGGACAGAATAAAGACGTTAGGGGACAGAATAAAGACGTTAGGGGACAGAATAAAGACGTTAGGGGACAGATTAAAGACGTTAGGGGACAGATTAAAGACGTTAGGGGACAGAATAAAGACGTTAGGGGACAGATTAAATACGTTAGGGGACAGATTAAAGACGTTAGGGGACAGAATAAAGACGTTAGGGGACAGATTAAAGACGTTAGGGGACGGAATAAAGACGTTAGGGGACGGAATAAAGACGTTAGGGGACGGAATAAAGACGTTAGGGGACAGATTAAAAGACGTTAGGGGACAGAATAAAGACGTTAGGGGACAGAATAAAGACGTTAGGGGACAGAATAAAGACGTTAGGGGACAGAATAAAGACGTTAGGGGACAGATTAAAGACGTTAGGGGACAGATTAAAGACGTTAGGGGACAGATTAAAGACGTTAGGGGACAGAATAAAGACGTTAGGGGACAGAATAAAGACGTTAGGGGACAGAATAAAGACGTTAGGGGACAGAATAAAGACGTTAGGGGACAGAATAAATACGTTAGGGGACAGATTAAAGACGTTAGGGGACAGATTAAAGACGTTAGGGGACAGAATAAAGACGTTAGGGGACAGAATAAAGACGTTAGGGGACAGAATAAAGACGTTAAGGGACAGAATAAAGACGTTAGGGGACAGAATAAAGACGTTAGGGGACAGATTAAATACGTTAGGGGACAGAATAAAGACGTAAGGGGACAGATTAAAGACGTTAGGGGACAGAATAAAGACGTTAGGGGATAGAATAAAGACGTTAGGGGACAGAATAAAGACGTTAGGGGACAGAATAAAGACGTTAGGGGACAGAATAAAGACGTTAGGGGATAGAATAAAGACGTTAGGGGACAGAATAAAGACGTTAGGGGACAGAATAAAGACGTTATGGGACAGATTAAAGTTGTTAGGGGACAGAATAAAGACGTTAGGGGATAGAATAAAGACGTTAGGGGACAGAATAAAGACGTTAGGGGACAGATTAAAGACGTTAGGGGACAGATTAAAGACGTTAGGGGACAGAATAAAGACGTTAGGGGACAGAATAAAGACGTTAGGGGACAGAATAAAGACGTTATAGGACAGATTAAAGTTGTTAGGGGACAGAATAAAGACGTTAGGGGACAGATTAAAGACGTTAGGGGACAGATTAAAGACGTTAGGGGACAGATTAAAGACGTTAGGGGACAGAATAAAGACGTTAGGGGACAGAATAAAGACGTTAGGGGATAGAATAAAGACGTTAGGGGACAGAATAAAGACGTTATAGGACAGATTAAAGTTGTTAGGGGACAGAATAAAGACGTTAGGGGACAGAATAAAGACGTTAGGGGACAGAATAAAGACATTAGGGGACAGAATAAAGACGTTATAGGACAGATTAAAGTTGTTAGGGGACAGAATAAAGACGTTAGGGGACAGATTAAAGACGTTAGGGGACAGATTAACCCAAGACACGAGCAGAAGTGAGCAGCTGTAGTAGTGAAAAGTGAAAGTATCCGCTCCCATAACGTCAGCACTGGACCTTGTTGAAACCATAGTTGAAACCCAGTCATGCAGCGTAATACAAGGAGTGGACCGAAACGCATCAAATGATCGGTAATTAAAAGGGGAAAAGGGCAGCACGGTGGCGCAGTGGGTAGCAGAATGTTGCTGGTTTGAACCTCGGTTGGGTCAGTTGGCGTTTCTGTGTGGAGTTTGCATGTGCTAATGCAAAGAGATGTGTCTTTAATCAAGTTTTAGTTTTTCAATTAAGACTTTCCCCAGAAGAATAATTTTTTCAGACATACTGTGAAAATTTCCTTGCTCTGTTAAACATCATTTGGGAAAATGTAAAAAAGAAAAAAAATTCAAAGGCAAGCTAATAATTCTGACTTCAACTGTATATATTTTTATATTAGACACACATCTGATGCTTGTATTTGCAGCAGCTCCACATCCACACCTTCATGCATTGGGTTAAATTAGGCTTTACATTCTCCGTGTTCAGTCCTTTACCTCCATTGTATCTGTTCAGCTGAGGGAACGGAACCAACCCCGTGACGTCAGACACATCGATTTTCCAAGACGGCGGCGCCCTAGGTCTAAAAGCTATAGTAAAACATGCTGTTTTCTGCAAAATGGTTACATTAATCGACGGTTGTAAACAGTGTAAACTTGACTGAGTGTTTCATTTCACCTTTAAGAGTTTAAGATATCTCAAAGTAAGAAAAGCTTTTTTTTGCTGTGAAATGCATTTTATTCCAGTCCATCCCAATAAAAAAATGTAAAAATCCAACTGGAGGTGAATTTCCCAGTCTGGCAACACCGGTGTTCATCGCTATAGTATGTATCGCTTAAAGTGTGATCATATACAGTGCATAAGGCTGACTGCTCAGTTGTGGCCTTGCGCATTCATTAAGATGACGCTGATATTCCCATGAAGCACAACAAACATGAACATGATTTTGTCTTTCTCTTTCTGCTTCTGGTGTTGTGTTGAGTGTTTTTCCTTCTTCTCAAGGGTCTGAGAGCTTCTTTCCTCAGCCAAATGAACTCATGACTCACACTTCACACTTCCCACCTTCTCCACTACTGCTGCGGTTAGAGATTACTCACCAATAACTGATACACACACACACACACACACACACACACACACACACACACACAACCCGCAGCACTGAAACTATTCCTCCACCTCCTCCTCACACTGCTTTTCTGTCACACTTTTTTTCCTCATTAAATAAAGTTTTACGCCTAATGAGAATGAGCTGAACTGTATGCAAATCTGGTTTAAATGAAGTAAACGCATTACATAATTTTTATTATTTTTTTAATAGTATATATATATATATATATATATATATATATATATATATATTTTACCAAAATATGCAGCACGCTCAAGCTGGAGAAACGGAACAAAAATGTAATAATAATAATAATAATAATAATAATAATAATAATAATAATAATAATAAAAATAATAATAATAATAATAATAATAATAATAATAGGGTGGTGCGGTGCTTCTCAAAGCAAGAAGGTTGCTGGTTGACTTAATGAATAATAATAATAATAAGAAGTTAATTTAAATAAATAAATAAGTACATTTAAATAAATATATAAGCATGTTTTTAATTAAATTCAATTCACCTTTATTTGTATAGCGCTTTTACAATGTAGATTGTGTCAAAGCAGCTTCACATAGAAGATCAAAGTAAATTGAAAATGTGTAGTGCAATGAATAAACAACTAAACAAATTCGTAAATAATAATATAATAAATAATAAGTAAATTTAAACAAGCACATAAATGTAGATAAATGTAAGCCAATTTAAACAAACAAACAAATAAATAGGTACATAACTAATAATAATACTATTAATAATAATAATAATAGTAATAATAATACTAATAATAATAATAATAATAAATAAATACATTTAAATAAATATATAAATAAATGGAAATAAACAAATTAATGAGTTAATTTAAATAAATATTTTATCACATTTATATAAAAACAAATAAGTTAATAAATAACAATAACAACAACAACAATAAGAATAATAGCAAGTAAATTTTAATAAACAAATACATAAATATAAATAAATAAATAAATAAATGAGTAAATTTAAATAAATATATAAGCAAATTTAAATAAACAAACAAAAAATAAATAAATAATAATAAGTAAATTTAAATAAACAAATACATAAATAAATTAAGCAAATTTAAATAAACAAATAAATAAGTACATAACTAATTATAATATCATTAATAATAAAAGTACTAATAAGTAAATTTAAATAAATGTAAAAATAATTGTAAATAAACAAATTAATAAGTAACTTTAAATAAATGTATTAGCAAATTTAAATAAAAAACAAGTGAATCAGTTAATAATAATAATAATAATAATAATAATAATAATAATAATAATAATAATAATAATAATAAAAATAAATACATTTTTATAAACAAACATAAATAAATATAAATAAGTACATTTAAATAAATATATAAGCAAATTTAAATAAACAAACAAATAAATAAGTAAATAATAATAAAAATAACAATAAGTACATTTCAATAAACAAATATTGTGGGGTCGCCACAGCGAAATGAACGGTCAATTCCAGCTGCAACCCATCACTGGGAAACACCATACACACCCATTCACACACATACAATACAGACAATTTTAGCTTACCCAATTCACCTATATGTTTGGACTTGTGGGGAAAATCGGAGCACGCTAACACGGGAAGAACATGCAAACTCCACACAGAAATAAATATTAATATTAATATTGTAAATAAATATATAAGCAAATGTAAACAAACAAGTAAATAAATACATTTAATAAACAAATAAATAATTAAAAATATATATGTTAAAATATTATTAATAATAATAATAATAATAATAATAAATGTACATATTTCTTTGTTTATTTACATTATAAATTAAATTATTATTAAAATGAGTGTTTATTAATAATAAATGGATAAACAAACAAATAGCTAATTTGCTACTAGTGCATTTTAGCACTTTCACTATAGAGGTATGGACAATTGATAAACCTGTACAAACAGACAGACAGACACACACACACACAATAAACACACACATTTGTTTTTATGTTGTTTTCTTAGTAAGGCCAATTCATATACATTTATAAATTAGGTTATAATGATGATATTCTTAATAATATGTTGTTTTTATATTTCATTAAGTGTGGACAATTGATAAACCTGACACAAACACTTTTTTTCTTAGTAAGGAAATCACACAGACTTCCATTGTTTTTATATGAGGTTATAAGGATGCTGTCTATGTCCTTAATAATGTGTTGTTTTTATGTTTCACTATAGAAGTATGGACACTTGATAAACCTGTACACACACACAAACGCAGCCTCATCTTTCTGCTCCTGGGCTCCTCTGCAAACGTCCCACTAATATTTCATAATGCGCTCATAGAACAAAAAGTCTGGGCTGCGACACACGGAGCAATGACCTAAAGTGATGAAAAACCTCCAACACATGGAAACATTCATCATAATGCTGAGCTTAATGGCTCTACTAAAGCCTCCACCTATAAGACACAGCACAAAAGCACAGAGACAAATACATCAGAAACCGGCCATTTACATGCAACTGTCCTGACCAAAACATCTCCTGAGGGAACTAATGCAGTTCACGACTATTATCATGCTATATGGAGGAACAGAGAGAGTAAGTCGTATATCATTTATGCTCTCATATTCAAAATAAAAACAAAGTAATATAAAAATGTATGCAAATTTTACTAAAATATACTACAAATTTTACAATATTACTAAAGTAATATTAGCACAGCAAGAAGGTTGCTGGTTCGAGTCCTGTCTGTGTTGGCATTTCTGTGTGGAGTTTGCATGTTCTCCCCGTGTTGGTGTGGGATTCCCCCGGGTGCTCTGGCTTCCCCTACAGTCCAAACACATGAGCTGTAGGTGAATTGGATGAGCTAAATTGGCTGTGTATGTGAATGTGAGAGTGTATGGGTGTTTCCCAATACTGGGTTGCAGCTGGAAGGGTATCCGCTGCGTAAAACATATGCTGGAATAGTTAGCGGTTCATTCCGCTGTGGTGACTCCTGATAAATAAGGGACTAAGCCGAATTAAAATACTACTTAAACTACTGTTCAGGATGCTATGGAGGAAGAGAGAGAGTAAAATTCACTAACTGTAGTGAAGGATTAATAGCTGATTTTAAGTCTGAAGCGCACTGCATACATAGCTGTAAATTAACAGTTTCTGATTGTTTACGTTTTATTTGTATACTGTAAAAAATCCTGGTTGCCTTATTTTTAAGCTGAATCAAATTAACCTTACGAGTCTATAAAATTTAAATGATGTTAAACTGACTTAAAACCTCTTGCGTAACTTAAAAAAAATAAGTTAAACATGATTAAAAAGTTACATTGACCTAAAAACATATGCTGTCAGGACTTAATGATCACATAATTTTTTGCAGTGCATTATTTGAATTATGAAGGACTGATATCTGCTCTGACAATTTTGTTGATTTCTTTCTTCTTTTTTTCTAGAGCCATTATGCTATTGAGGCATTATATATCACGATGAGTAAATGCAATGAAAGAAAGGAAGGAAAGAACAAAGGAAAAAGTAAGGAAAATGAATATTAAAATGAATACAAATACATTATATTAAAATACTGCTGATTCATTTAAACAAATGAATAATTATCAAGCAAAAAATAATTAAATACAAAATTTAAAACATGCATGCATCTTAGTCTGAGTTAGACATTATAAATTGACAGAAAAAATACTAATTATTTTAAAAAATAACAAATTAAATAAATAAATAAAAATGTAAACGATAGAAAGCAAATAATATATATATATATATATATATATATATATATATATATATATATATATATATATATATATATATGTAAATAATAATAATAATAATAATAATAATAATAATAATAATAATAATAATAATTTACATAAATAATAATTGAAATAAAATACATTACAAAGACTAAATAAAATAAATATGTTTTGTTATAATTTTATGTACTAAAATTATAGACCAACAGATAAAATACGACATTAAAAAGGAATTAAACAAATAACAAATAAATAATAAAGTTTATTTAATAATATTAATAACAACAACAACAACTGAGGAGAATAATAACATCAATAACTATAATTATAATAGGTGACGCAATGGCGTAGTAGGTAGTGCTGTCGCCTCACAGCAAGAAGGTCTCTGGTTCGAGCCTCAGTCAGATGGTGTTTCTGTGTGGAGTTTGCATGTTCTCCTTGCGGTCGCGTGGGTTTCCTCCGGGTGCTCCGGTTTCCCCCACAAGTCCAAAGACATGTGGTACAGGTGACTTGAGTAGGCTAAATTGTCCGTTGTGAATGAGTGTGTGTGTGTGGATGTTTCCCAGAGATGGGTTGCGGCTGGAAGGGTATCCGCTGTGTAAAAACGTGCTGGATAAGTTGGCGGTTCATTCCGCTGTGGCGACCCCAGATTAATAAAGGGACTAAGCGGAAAAGAAAATGAATGAATGTATGAATAATTATAATAATAATTGAAATAAATAATAGTTTAAAAGTAAATAAAGAACATTCTTAATAAAATAAATCAATTGAATATTTACTGTGGCTGAGAGAGCTTAACGTGCTGTTTAATTTAAGAAAACACATGCAATTACTAAAAGCGCCAGCAAATGGAGGAAAGATCTTCATCAGTTTGACATAGGGCTGGGCTGATAAATGATATATGTATTGAATGGCAATAAAACTTATGTCAGTAACAATGATAAGGTCTGGACTTTCTATATTGATCTAAGAGCCAATCACACAGCAGAAATGTGCATCAATGGGAATCTAAAAGTGTGTTGATATTGCCCTACTTTAAGGACAGTCCGGGAGGGGCTTTTTAACCTCCTTTTCCCCCAATGTGTCTTATTTCCTATTTTTCAATGCTACGTCTTAACTAACCTGTCTTCCCCTGAATTGTGTAATGTTTTGTGTATGGTCGGAGGAGTCCAATTTAGCTGCACGCAACAGTGTTGTGACAAATAAAGGCTCTTCATCATATTAGCCGCGAACGCCCCCCCTCCACCCCACGCTTTTCACTTTCACCCGCGAAGCCCCCCCCCCCCCCCCAGCTCTATATACTATTTGTACAGCCACAGTAAAGTTAGACATCACCGCATTTAGTGAGGTATCTGAGTACAAGACACCGGATATGTATGTTTCACATGTTTTACCGCATATGCTCTTTACAATTCTAACTTATTCACGGCATTGTGCAAAAGAATAAATACACCCTCGTTTACAGTTGTCTCAGTGGCTTTGGTGCATTTCTCACAACACTATTTACATTCGCACAACAGTTAATGCATAATAATAGTATAGTGCTAATGTTTATTTACCACTCCTCAGAGAACGACTGAAAATACGGGAGAAGTACGGGAAAATACTTTTACAGGATGATAACAGGAGAGAACTGTAAAATACGGGAGATTCCCGGGAAAAACGGGAGGGTTGACAGGTGTGTTTCAGGGTCTCCTTGAAACAATTGCGTTGTGTTGTGAGAAAATGCAGCAAGTTTTCGTAAAATGTTTGCGTTGTGAGAAAATGCAGTGTGTTTTTTAAAAACGTGTTTGTGTTGTGGCGTTGTGTGGTGTTGGTGTTGCAGCACATATGAAGATCTTTTCCTAATTTGCTGGTATTTTTCGTAATTGCACGTGTTTTCTTAAAATCTTGCATGTTATAAATATAGATAGACTGAAAAACGGACTGACAGACAGAAAGACAGCCACTGTTTGTTGCTGTTGTAACTACCATACAGTTTGCAACGAAAGAAAAGAAAAGAAAAGAAAAGAAAAGAAAAGAAAAGAAAAGAAAAGAAAAGAAAAGAAAAGAAAAGAAAAGAAAAGAAAAGCAGTAACCTGAATCGGAGCAGTGGTGGCAGTAAGCAGATTGCACATCTCCATGGGGTCGAACAGCAGCCAAGCATCAGCCATACACACTGTATCACAGATCTGGCCATTCCAGAGGCGTTTGACAGTGTGTGTGTGCGTGTGTGTGGGCAGGAGAGGCCGTGACGGCGGATCAGTGTGTTCAGTGTAGGACGTCAGGCTCCTGATGCTTAATTACACCTTGTCACTCCTGCCAGAAATGTCACTGCTGCTCCACCGTCCTCTGCTTGCTCAGATTTCAGAAATCGTTTGCTTTGAGGGAATATATGAGCCAGTCTGCCATCATCAAATGACCGTTTCTACACTGTTGTTCATTACACTGTCGACTCAACACACACAAACATACTGTACTGTACTGTAAATGAACAACAGCAAAACTTAAAGCTGAAGCGAGTAACATTGATGCTTTGAAACCATCTGGACTGGACTGTGTAAAAGCATTAGATGATCTACTTTATCTACTGCACATTAACATTTACACACACTTTTGTCATCTGAGCTATTTCTTCAAGTCTATTTTTAGAGCTAATGTATGAGGCTGAATTATGATTCATAAATACTGTATATTGTCACATCTCCGGCCCGTTCCTGCTCACCCAGTCACCGCTCTCCATCACAAAGCATCTCCATTCAGTCCCGTGAACCCTCACCGAACTTCTAATCACCTGCTCCTGTTTCCCATCATCAAGGACACTATAAAAGCTGACCTTATCCTCTCATTCCTCGGCCGGTAATGAAGTCAGATGGTTGTCCTCATCTTCGCTCCTTTGTCTTCTCCTCTTCTTCCATGGATGTTCCTTATGTGGCTTCAGATCCTTCACACTGATCAAGGGAAGCGTTTAGTCTTACATGGTGTTTACTAGAAGATCTGCCATTTACCTGATGAAGTGTGTTTGTATTCTCACCTGCTGATGTTCCATTGATTGATTGATTGATGGAAATATGTACAGATGAATGGATTAATGAGTGGATGGATGGAAAGAGAGACGCAGTAGGTAGTGCTGTTGCCTCACAGCAAGAAGGTCGCTGGTCCGAGCCTCGGTTGGAGTCTGTGTGGAGTTTGCATGTTCTCCCTGCGTTCATGTGGGTTTCCTCTGGGTGCTCCGGTTTCCCCCACAGTCCAAAGACATGCGGTACAGGTGAATTGGGTAGGCTAAAATTGCCTGTAGTGTATGTGTGTGTGAATGAGTGTGTATGGATGTTTCTCAGGGATGGGTTGCGGCTGGAAGGGCATCCGCTGCATAAAAACGTGCCGGATAGGTTGGCGGTTCATTACGCTGTGGCGACCCCTGATTAATAAAGGGACTAAGCAGAAAAGAAAATGAATGAACGGATGGAAAGATGTACAGAGGGATGGATGGGTATCCAGATGGTTGGTTGGGTGGATGAATGGATGGATGTACAGACGGTTGGATTGGTGGCTGAATGGATGGAATGATTTACAGATAGATGGATGGAATGATGAGCAGATGGATGGATGGATGGATGGATGGATAAATGGATGGAAGAATGTACAGATGGTTGGTTGAATTCATGGATGGAAAGATGTACAGATGGATGGATGGAAAGATTTACAGATGGATGGATGGATGAATGGATGGGTGTACAGATGGTTGGTTGGGTGGATGGAAAGATGTACAGATGGATGGAAGGTTGGCTCGATGGATGAATAACTATGGTAAATGTAATGATGGTAGATGGATACAGATAGATGAATGGAAATATGGATGGATGGATGGATGGATGGATGGATGGATGGATGGATAAATAGAAATATGTACGGATGGATGGATGGATGGATGGATGGATGGATGGAAAATCTACAGATGGATGGAACGATGGAAGAATGGAAAGATGTACAGATGGATAGATTGGTGGATGGATGGATGGAAATATTTACAGATGGATGGATGGATGAACGAATGGAAAGATGTACAGATGTATGGATGGATGTATAGAAATATTTACAGATAATAGATGGAAATATCTACAGATGGATGGATGGATTTATGGATTACAAGAGAGATGGAAAGATGGATTGATTAATGGATGGATGGATGGGATATATAATGGACATAGACTGGATGGCTAGTTAAACTGTAGATGGACAGATATCAGTAGGATTTAATTCTAGAAGCACGTCTTACATTTAGATTAAGAGTTACATCATGTATAATACGAGCAGAGCGGTGTGTTTGCAAAGCAAATACTTAATTTAGATGTTGACTTTAAGCATGTGCCAAACATTTTGTCCCTCACATAACCTTCCCACCTCTTTGCTACGGTATAAATTTATGATGTGCTTTTAGGCGTTTCAGTCAGCCTGAATTTAAGTAGGAGTGTAGATGAAAATGAACAGGCATATGGCGTGCCAAAACACATTTTCATAAGCTCAACTTTTCCTATTGGTTTGAATTGGGCACAGATGGTCCTAATATCAGAGCTTATGCTGGATTAATCACCAAAGACTTGAACAGGGTCAGTGAGTCAGACATTGTTTCATCTTTTATATAGAAGCATTAACAACCTGCTTCTCTCTTAAAGGTGAAATGTGCCACGGAAGATTTACTCTCGGAAAAAAATAAAGTTTTGTAATGTTGAGCAGATTACAACATTAACAACATTTAATGCATTCAATATTTTTAAAACCAACAGTAAAACAACATGTTTACATCGACCACCATTCAAACGTTTGATTTTAGTTCAAGTGAATCAAATTAAATAAACAAAATGTTAAAGACATCCATGATGTCAGATAGATAGACAGATTGGATGGATGGATGGACATTGATAGATGAATGATGGATGAATGGAGGGACAGACAAATAGAGGGATATGTGGAAATGTATATTAATAGATGGGACGATAGAAAGAACAAACAAAAAAGAGAATGGATGAACTAACAAAATAACAAACGGATGGATGGATGGATGGATGGATGGATGGGTAGATAGATAGATGAATAGATGGATGGATAGATATATGAAATAACTAGTGAACAATGAATGGATGGATAGATAGATAGATAGATAGATAGATAGATAGATAGATAGATAGATAGATAGATAGATAGATAGATAGATAGATAGATAGATAGATAGATAGATAGATAGATAGATAGATAGATAGATAGATAGATAGATAGATAGATAGATAGATAGATAGATAGATAGATAGATAGATAGATAGATAGATAGATAGATAGATAGATAGATAGATAGATAGATAGATAGATAGATGGACGGACGGACGGACGGATGGATGGATAGATAGATGAAATAAAAATGAGCAATGAATGATGAATGTATGGATAAATGGAGTTAGATGGATGAATGGATGGATGGATAGATGGATGGATGGATAGATATATGAAATAACTAGTGAACAATGAATGAATGAATGATGAATGGATGGATAGATAGACAGACAGACAGACAGACAGAGGGATGGATGGATAGATAGATAGATGAAATAAAAATGATCAATGAATGAATTAACAATGAATGGATGAATAAATGGCGATAGATAGACAGACAGACAGATAGATAGATAGATAGATAGATAGATAGATAGATAGATAGATAGATAGATAGATAGATAGATAGACAGACAGACAGACAGACAGACAGACAGACAGATAGATAGATAGATAGATAGATAGACAGATAGATAAATAGATATATAGATAGATAGATAGATAGATAGATAATGAATGAATCAATGACATGAATTAAACTAATGAATGAAAATAATATGCAAAGAATGAATAATAGTAAACATGAATGAATGAAAAAATGAACAAATGAGTAAATGCGTGACTAAAAAGTGATAAATAAATGCATGAAAGTAAAAAAGGAATGAATGAATTAATAAATGACAATAAAACACAATGACTGAATGAATGAATGAAAGTAAAGAAATGAATGAATGAATGAATGAAAGTAAAAAGCTATAAATGAATGAATGAAAGTAAAAGGAATGAATGAATGAGAGTAAAAAGCAATGAATAAATGAATGATTGAAAGTTAAAAAGGAATGCATAAATAATGGTAAAAATGAACGAATGAATGAACGAATGAATGAAAGTAAAAAAAGAACAAATAAATGAATGAATAGATGAAAGTAAAAAGGCTATGAATGAATGAAAGTAAAAAAAAAATGAATGAATGAGTAAATGAGAGTAAAAAGCGATGGATGGATGAATGAATGAATAGATGGATGGTTGGATGAATGGATGGATGTAAAATGTAATAGAGTTATGCGATTTTGAGCACAGGCACACATGTCTCTGTGCTGATGTATATATTCTGTTTTCTTCAGTGGTGAGTGTTCAGTGAGAGCAGGAGTGAGCTGAGTTCAGTGTCCTGCAGATTTGAACGTCTCTCTCTCTCTCTCTCTCTCTCTCTCTCTCCTGCATTCATCATTCATACGCAGTTATGAAGCGATCGGCGTGTGAGCTGGAGTCCTGTGGCTCTGGTCTCTCTGGAATAATGACGCTTCACTGATTCATCGCTCGCTCCTCTGTGGAGCTTTAATTAGTTATTTAAGCTTCATTTTTACACAACACTGCAGAGCTCTATTGGCCTTTGTTATGGACATAATGCTAAATCAGGCACAGATCGTGTCAAGCCAGCCTAACAGCTTCAGGATTTTACCAATGCATTGTTGCTTGATATAAATGCACATTTTATAATAGTTGAGAATTCCAGTTCCAAGTGTGTAGCGCATATAAAGAGCGCTTGAGAATCAGAACACACACACACATTAATATATAATGAAGTCAGAATTATTAGCCCCCCTTTGAATTTTTTTTCTTTTTTAAATATTTCCCAAATTATGTTTAACAGAGCAAGGAAATTTTCACAGTATGTCTGATAATATTTTTTCTTCTGGACAAAGTCTTATTTGTTTTATTTCAGCTAGAATAAAAGCAGTTTTTAATTTTTTAAAATCCATTTTAAGGTCAATATTATTAGCCCCTTTATGCTATATTTTTATTCGATAGTCTACAGAGCAAACCATCATTATACAATAACTTGCCTAATTACCCTAACCTGCCTAGTTAACTTAATTAACCTAGTTAAGCCTTTAAATGTCACTTTAAGCTGTATAGAAGTGTCTTGAAGAATATCTTGTCAAATATTATTAACTGTCATCATGGCAAAGAGAAAATAAATCAGTTATTAGAAAAGAGTTATTTAAACTATTATGTTTAGAAATGTGTTGACAAAATCTGCTCTCCATTAAACAAAAATTGTGGAAAAAAATCAACAGGGGGCGAATAATAATTCAGGGGGTTAATAATTCTGATTTCAACTGTATATAGATAGATTTATTTATTAGGCCACTTTATTAGGTACATCTGTCCAACTGCTCTAACACATTTCTAATCTGCCAATCACATGGCAGCAACTCAATGCATTTAACCACGTAGGCATGGTCAAGACGATCTGCTGCAGTTCAAACTGAATATTGGAATGGGGAAGAAAGATGATTTTAGTGACTTTGAACGTGGCATGGTTGTTGGTGCCAGCCGAGCTGATCTGAGTATTTCAGAAACTGCTGATCTACTGGGATTTTCACGCACAACCTATTCTAGGGTTTACTGAGAATGGTCTGAAAATAACTACCCGTTACCACCGAGGTATGCAGAAGAGCATATCTCGTGCCGGAGCAAACCCACGCCAACACAGGGAGAACTTGCAAATTTCACAGAGAAATGACAACTGACCTAGCCAGGGCTCGAACCAAGAACCTTCTTGCTGTTCTTCTTGCAGGCCACCGTGCTGCATATTTATTTCTTATCGATTTTTTTTGTACTTCACAAAGGGTGTTGAAGTAAATAATGAGTCCCTAGACCACATGAACAAACATTCATAAACAGCTTTGCCTTTGTGTGTTATGAATCATGTCAAAGTTTAATGCTGGAAGCACCATTAATAAACCCCAGATAATTGCATTGTTTAACCATGTTGACCTCCTCAGCAGAAATGATCTTCCTCGAGTCTTGTTGAAGATAATTAACTCCAGGAATCCAGCGTGTGGTCATGTTAGAGATATCATCCGCCAACTGAAATATATAAGGATCATTATAGATCAGAAATCAGCTTAGAAAGCATAACTATGTACATTATAATTACATAAAACTGTGATATAATATACATTTTAATCAATGGAATAAATTAATTTGATTGAACTATTTATTATTAATGAGTTATGTTTGTTAAATGTGTATTTCTGTTTTTTCTTTTCATATTCATTCATTCATTCATTCATTTTTTCATTTATTTATTCATTCATCTTACTTTTTTCATACATCATTCATTATTACTTTCATTAATTCATTCTTTATTCTTTTTTATTTATGCATGCATGCATTCATTAATTTATTCTTTTTTCTTATTCATTCATTCATGCATTTGTTCATTCATTCATTTGTTTCCTTCATTCATTCATTTAATTAATTTATTCATTTTTGCCTTTTTATTCATTTATCCATTCATTAATTCCTCTTACTCTCATCCATTAATTCATTCTTTATTATTTTTTATTCATGCATGCATGCATTCATTAATTCATTCATTCATATTTACTCATTTATTTATCTTACTCTCATCCATTAATTCATTCATTAAATCATTCCTTCCTAATCATTCATTCATTCATTCATTCATTTCTACTATCAATCAATCTTTTCTTTTTACATTCATTCATTCATTCATTCATTCATTCATTCATTCATTCATTAGTTTTAATAGTTTCATTCTTTATTTGATTAATTAATTAATTCATTCATTTTTACTATCAATAATTTTCATTTTTCATATTCGTTCCTTTATTCATTCATTTATTCATTACTTTTTAATCAATTCATTTATTCAATAATTTTAAATTTTTTCCTTTTATTATCATTCATTCTTTCCTTTTTACCTATCTATCTTTTCCATCCATCCAACCATTCATCATTCATTGCTTTTTATTCTCATTCATTAAATCATTTATTCATTTTTTACTTTCATTCATTCATCCATTTGTTATTTGCTTTTCATTTATTAATTTATTACTTCCATTTTGCTATTATTCATTATTTCATTTTTTATTTCATTAATTCATTCATTTACATTTTTCATTCACTCATTCATTCATTAAATCCTTTTTACTATCATTCATTCTTTCATTCTTTATTTTTTACATTCATTCATTTTTAATCTCAATCATTCAGTCATTAATTCAATCATTATTGTTTTAATTTTACTATCTCTCATTCATTCATTCATTCATTCATTCATTAAGATGTAATTCAGCACTGTATTTGCTCTAATATTCAGATTAATTTCAACATATTGATTTGATTCGTGCAGTATTTATATTTTACATATGTGTGTGTAGAGAGAGATATAGTGAGGTATGAAGAGCTCTCCAGCCCGACATCCGCTTATCTGAACCGACACTCATTTCTCCCTCATTCTTCTGCTTTTCTCCTGCTTTTCACAGCTCCAGTCTCCGAGCGGGGATTAAAGCGGATGTGCTCAGAATCCGAGTGGAGAAATCGATCCAGTCATTGACAAAGCGAAGGATGGGACGTCCCGCGGGCTGATCTTCAGAGCAGAACTGAGGTCAGGACTGCAGTGTAAGTTCAGGTTTTATAGGGTTTACGCTGCAATACATCACGTGTGAGAAGCGGATCATCCAGAGATCATTTGCTGACTAAAGCATTTCGGGCCTGATATGAGTGAAAGGGAGAAAAGGGGAAAGGGAGCACTCACACTATGGGTAATGCTAATAGAAATGTCAGTGTCTGACAATTGAAAATAATTAAAAATATATAAAAAAACTTATATATAAAATATACATAAAGTGTATATATATAATATAAAAAATATTTATATGCATACATGTTTGTTTACATGTATATCATGGAACCATTAACCTATATCAAAGGCTTATTGTATCATTAATATATAATACGAAATAAAAAAAATATTATTATGAACTAATACAGTTATATTATTATATGAATGTATTATAATACCATATATATTATATTATATTATATTATATTATATTATATTATATTATATTATATTATATTATATTATATTATATTATATTATATTATATTATATTATATTATATTATATTATATTATATTATATTACATCGGGTTGGACCCCATTTTGCCTTCAGAGCTGCATTAACCCTTCGTGGCATAGATTTAACAATGTATTAAAAAATATTCTTCAGAGATTTTGCTCCATATTGACATGATAGCATCACGCAGTTTGCTGCAGATTTGTCGGCTGCACATCCATGATGTGAATCTCCCGTTCCACCACATCCCAGAGATGCTCTCTTGGATTGAGATCTGGTGACTGTGGAGGCCTTTTAAGTACATTGAACTCATTGTCATGTTCAAGAAACCAGTCTGAGATGATTTGCTCTTTATGACATGGTGTGTTAACCTGCTGGAAGTAGCCATCAGAGGATGGGTACACTGTGGTCATAAAGAGATGGACATGGTCAGCAACAATACTCAGGTAGGCTGTGGCGTTGACATGATGCTCAATTAGTTCTAATGGGCCCAAAGTGTGCCAAGAAAAGATCCCCCACACATTACACCACCACTACTAGCCTGAACCGTTGATACAAGGCAGGATGGATCCATGCTTTCATGTTGTTGATGCCAAATTCTGACCGTACCATCTGAAAGGAAAGCAGAAATGGAGACTCATCAGACCAGGCAACGTTTCTCCAATCTTCTATTGTCCAGTTTTGGTGAGCCTGTGTGAATTGTAGCCTCAGTTTCCTGTTCTTAGCTGACAGGAGTGGCACCCGGTGTGGTCTTCTGCTGCTGTAGCCCATCTGCCTCAAGTGTGGACGTGTTGTGTGTACAGAGATGCTCTTCTGCAGACCATTCTCCTCTGAGCTCTGGCATCAACAAGGTATTTGTACCCACTGAACTGCTGCTCACTGGATATTTTCTTGTGTTGTGCTTGAATATCCCAGTATATCAGCGGTTTCTGAAATACTCTGACCAGCCTGTCTGGCACCAACAACCATGTCACAATTAAAGTCACTTAAATCTCCTTTCTTCCCCATTCTGATGCTCAGTTTGAACTGCAGCAGATCGTCTTGAACATGTCTGCATGCCTAAATGCATTGAGTTGTGTACCTAATAAAGTGTCCGTATGTTATAGTAGTATTTTTGTTTACATCTCTCAGGGACTTCTAGTAAATATTGCAAGAGTCCTGCATCACATGATCAAATATATAAACAGCTTTTCCTGCACTCTATGCCATCTATAAACATCAATAAATAAGAGTCATTATGTACCTTTATATACTGTATATGCTGCATAAACAGAAGCAGCGGACCTTGAGAAAAACCTTGGGTTCAGCTGAGACTAAGCGTTTTTGCAGCACCTTAACAATAAAGCACAAACAATTAACACAAATAACAGCCCCACAGTTTACAACTGAAAATTTCAATGGATTATTAAGTAAAATATATAGACAACCCAAATTCCCAAATTCTAGGTTAAATTTGCTCTTTTTAAGTAACCCAGCAGTTGGTTTTGTTCATATTTTGTAACCTAATATTTTTCACGGTGTGTGCAGTACATCTAATGGTGATCATAATTTTGCAGACTATAGCTTTTTGGTGAAGATTAGAGTGCCCTTCCTGGTTAGCAGGTAGCTTTCTGGGAATTTGAATGGAAATGTCATCAAAACATATTGCTGTTAGCTGGATAAATGTCAGAGTTGGCTTTTGTTTGGATCGTGTCCATTTGAGAATAGACTTTTAGTAGTGTTTGCAACTGATACTGTATGAAAGCAATCCGGCCTGATTTGCGGAAATGGGCCACTATTGATGATGACAAGCGGAACTGATGTCCTGCAAGCGGAGCAAGTGTGTTTCTCACTGCTGAATGACTCTGCAGAAACATCTTCAGTGAACACTTTACAGTCTTTACATCTCTTACTATACCTCTGCTGCACACCAAACATTATTTATTTATTTATTTATTTATTTATTTATTTATTTGTTTATTATTATTATTATTATTATTATTATTATTATTATTATTATTATTATTGATGTTATTATTATTATTATTGTCATTGTCATTATCATTATTTTGTTTATTTATTTATTTTAATTAATTAATTTATTTATTTATTTATTAATTATTACTCATTTATTTATTAATTAATTTTATTATTATTACCATCATCATTGTTATTTATTCATTTTAATTAATTAATAAATTTTATTATTATTATTATTATTATTATTCATTAATTATTATTATTAATAATAATATTTGTTATTATTATTATTTATTCACTTATTCATTCATTTATTTTAATTAATTAATATTTTTTATTTAATTTAAATTTATTTGATTATTATTATTCATTCATTCATTTATTAGTATTATTATTATTATATTTTAATTCATTTATTGTGATTAATTAATTAATTAATTAATCATTTATTCCTTTGAATTAATTAATGAATTAATTGTATTTTTATTATTATTATTATTATTATTATTATATTATTATATTGTTATTATTATTATTATTATTATTATTATTATTATTATTATTATTATTATTATTATTATTATTCATTTATTCATTTATTTATTTTAGTTAATTAATTAAATATTTTAATTATTTTATTGTTATTATTATTATTATTAGTAGTAGTAGTAGTAATAGTTGTTGTTGTTGTTGTTTTAGTTGTAGTAGTCATAGAGGTATTAATTTAAGTATGCGTGCATGTATGGACACATGCACACACACACACAGACAAATATTGCAACATAGATATATGTGCAAAACTAAAACTAATTATTACAGCAAGTCTGAAATGGAGAGAGATTACTAATATTATTATTATAGATGGATTATACAAATAAGTTGTTTGTTTAGTGTTATAGTAAATTATTAGCTGATCTTGTTTAATTCACAGCAATTCTCTCTCTCTCTCTCTCTCTCTCTCTCTCTCTCTCCATATATATATATATATATATATATATATATATATATATATATATATATATATATATATATATATAGAGAGAGAGAGAGAGAGAGAGAGAGAGAGAGAGAGAGAGAGAGAGAGAGAGAGAGAGAGAGAGAGAGAGAGAGAGAGAGAGAGAGAGAATATTAAATGGAATTTAAATACAATTTAGTTGAAATTTTGTAGTTTAAAATGTATAATCTTTCTATTACTAATGATGTTAGGTGACCCAACTCTTAATATAATGAATATGACTCTAATAAAACTGTTTTGTTTATATTAACCAATAACTATTTCCCATATTGACTGAGAAATGGATAAAAACAATCATTTTCAACAGGAGTGTACACGCATATTAAGCTGGTTGGGAATGGTAAAATAGGAAGAATAACCTGTATTTTAGTCCAATATCCTGTGTGCATTTGCTTTCATTTACCAGCATTTTATCAGCTGTTTTCCACCATACTCCCTAGATATTGGTATTGTCATTTGCCATTAAAAACCCATATTGGTCAGGCTGTAGTCATTAGCTTGGTAAACATCTGCCGGTTGTAGTCAAGGTTGCATCTACATTAATGATTCAGACGAGCACTGGAGACCTGCAGAGACCTCCGTGGCTGGAATTGACTCTAGTTTGGGCCAAATGAGTGTAAAAGCTGCTCATGAGCTCCATTTTAGAGACTCGTGTTCTTTAGCTCTGCTCTTACATCGACTGAAACTCAACACACCTGTGTAGACAGTAATAGCAGGAATGGCGTCTGGTGGCTTTTACACCTTCAATCTCAGTGTCAGACAGAAACACGAACAGATGCTCATGGTCATTTCAAAGTCATTCATTCATTCATTTTCTTTTCAGTCCCTTTATTAATCCAGGGTCGCCACAGAGGAATGAACCGCCAACTTATCCAGCATATGTTTTACCCAGCTGATGCCCTTCCAGCTGCAACCCATCACTGGGAAACATTCATACACACTCATTCACACACACAAACACACTACGGACAATTTAGACTTCCCAATTCACCTGTACCACATGTTTTTGGACTTGTGGGGAAAACCGGAGCACACAGAGGAAACCCACGTGATCATGGGGAGAACATGCAAATTCCACACAGAAATGCCAACTGACCCAGCCGAGACTCAAACCACATTTCAAAGTCATGTTAAATACAGTTTTTAATTATTATCAGATATATTTTTTTAATGTTGTGCATTGTGGAGTACCAATTGAAGCTGTTAAATAATAATGTGGTGTTAAATAATAAATTGAAGTATATTAGTTATTATAAATGAGTTAAATACACTGACCCCGGCAGGCTGAGGTTTGATTCTGGTCAACCAGTTATGAGTGTTTTAACTGAAAAGCGAATGGCCTCCTGCTGAAGATGCTGCCTGTCGCTGTGCCAAGGTGCAGTTCCAGCGAAGGGACTTTCTTTTCATTCTGCAAGGTCATTCAGAAAGTAGACAATATGCATTATATCTCGCACTACAGTAAACTCTTGGTGACAAATGATTTTCTCACAATATAATACAGTTGAAGCCAGAATTATTAGCCACCATTTGAATTTTTTTTCTTTTTTAAATATTTCCCAAATGATGTTTAACAGAGCAAGGAAATTTTCACAGTATGTCTGATAATATTTTTTCTTCTGGAGAAAGTCTTATTTGTTTTATTTCGGCTAGAATGAAAGCAGTTTTTAATTTTTTAAAATCCATTTTAAGGTCAAAATTATTAGCCCCTATATTTTTTCGATAGTCTACAGAACAAACCATCATTATACAATAACTTGCCTAATTACCCTAACCTGCATTGTTAACCTAATTAACCTAGTTAAGCCTTTAAATGTCACTTTAAGCTGTATAGAAGTGTTATTATATTATAATATTTACAAATATTATTTACTGTCATCATGGCAAAGATAAAATAAATCAGTTATTAGAGATGAGTTATTAAAACTATTATGATTAGAAATGTGTTGAAAAAAAATCTTCTCTCCGTTAAACAGAAATTGGGGAAAAAATAAACAGGGGGGCTAATAATTCGGGGGGTTAATAATTCTGACTTCAACTATATATAATTGAACAAATCAAGAGCTTTATAGTTGTTCCTGCAGCACTAAATAAATGCTACAAAAATTACTTAAATGCATCTGTGATCCATAATTAAATGCATTTACTTATCTCAGTTTGGATGGCTTTTCCAGGTCAGTTTGCTTGGTAGCTCACCTCGTATGGAGTCCATCAAATAACGGTTACAGAATCCAGGTAAAAACAAAAAAGCAATGTGAAATCATGGTAAAAGTATGCAGCCGCTATGTGATTTTCTCTTTTTATTTGCTTTTGAAAACACAATGAGTTGGGTTTAGGGAAGAGGGTAATGGCGAGGTCATATATTTGACACAATCTACGTTATTAAAGCACTATAGAAATAAAGAATAATTGAATTGAGTGCAGTGGTCCCTCACTATAACGCAGTTTACCTTTCACGGCCTCGCACTTTCGTGGATTTTTTTTGTGCAACTTGACATGCTAATTTTTACAGTGCATTGTGTTCTGTGTCCTGACTGGCTGGAGATCATTGTCAATAAATCTCCTCCATGTCCTGCTGTACAGTACAGAATACGTTCAGCTTGCTAAATTAACATAAATCTTCAATCGATAGCAGTGTGAGTTTCAACAAGGATGCAAAAAGGGTTGTAGCTGTCCGCAGGAAGACAATCATAAAGGGGATCGTACACCGGATGCGCCACGCTACCCAGCACCATGAATTTTAGAATTGTAAACATAGATTTATATCAGGTTGTGCACACCTACGTTGCAAGTCAATGACTGTCTGTGGTGCCCAGCTACTACTCAGGACACCACAGAGCGCCATCTGAATAGTTTTATTTTAAATAACATGGGAATGTGCGCGTCTGGTGTGTGGTACTTCCAACTGTCATGTGAGTGGTGCATCCGGTGTGCGACCCCCTTAAGGATGGAGTCTGCTTTAGCTTTGTGGGTCAGTGACTGCAGGATAAAGAACATTACACTGGATGCCAACATTAACCACACAAAAGCTAAAAAGCTTTATGAACCTTTTGCTGACAGCGATGAATTCTATAATACTCGACTCATTTTTCTATGAAGGTTTGAACTTTGAGAGTGTTTAAACAAGAGAGAAAAGTGTGAAAATGTTAATGTCTGTCTGAGAAAAGTGTGTAGTGAGGGGGGTTTACAGCCCTAAACATCTATAATAATTGTAAAAAAATAAAGCTGACTGCTTTGATTTCATCTATTGCGGGTTATTTTTAGAACGTAGCTCCTGCGATTGATGAGGGACCACTGTATTGCCTAGTATTATGAGTGTTATGCACAAAGGCTGGATTTGGTGGATTTGGCAACACAAGTTGCAAGCAGATGTTGCCAGAGCAACATATTTTGCGGTTTGCTTGCATATTCCCAATGAGCACGGGTTGGAATTTTCAATATAATTAAATATAATTTAAATATCATTTGAGGGATGTAAAAATAGCAATGGTTTGATTAGATTTTCTATTTTAAAGTTTTAATTTCCATAGTTTCTGACAATCCAAAAGGTCCACATATTAATAAATACTGTTATGAGAGCTGTTTTAACATTAAGATATGATTGAAGTGTCTCTGTTACAGTTTTGAAATCAACAACAAGCAGGTAATGACCACATTTCAATGATCTATTCTTAACGAATGACAATTACTGCCTCATTTATTGGAGAAATATTACTAGACGAAGCAAAACCTTCATGAAATACTATTAAAAGTGAGAAAAACAACGTCTCTGTGAGAACAAACACATGTAGCTTTTGCTCTGGATTTGTCTGCAACTCTTAGTCAAGGTTGTTTGGGACTGAAGATCATTGAATTCTTCACCTTCTTTGCAGGAGCGGTGCAGTAATTATGAGTCTCCGTCAGCAAAAGTGATTAACCTAATCACCTGTAATACTCCCAGAGCTCAGACGCCTCAAGACACGGCTCATTGAATACAGAAATGACAATTACATGAGAAGATGCAGAAAAGAGCAGCGTCACTCCTCCAACTATAGCCAAATCTGTACGCTTGAGCTGTAAAAACACCGCAGATTCACATTCTGCTGCTCCTGACCCTTAAAGATGACTTTCATTAGTGTAATTCAGTAGCGCAGCGGTATTACTGTAAATAATTACAGTAACAGAACGCTGAGATAGTGATCGCTGGAAAATGATAGGTCTATTTATTTGTGTATTGATTCCTAATAGGCAGTATAAATATATTTTGTTTCTTTACTGTTTTTTTCCTCCCTCCTCACTCGTTTCTCCTAAAAGCACTTAAAATAGACTGGAATGAGGAAGAGTGGAGGTATTGTGCATTACAAATATGATCATTTGCTCATGAATATTATGAATATGATGAGAGACAGTTCAGGTTCATTTGTCATTCAGCTCAGACATTAGATGGATGGATAGTTATTTGGTTGGTCAGTTGGTCAGTCGGTTGTTGGTCGGTCGGTTGGTCAGTTGGTTGATTGGTTGGTTGGTCGGTCCGTCTGTCGGTCGGTCAGTTGTTGGTCAGTCGGTTGGTTAGTTGGTTGGT
>NC_079435.1:59405773-59418273 GCF_903798145.1 Danio aesculapii | reverse complement strand
TTAACCTAGCTAAGCCTTTAAATGCCACTTTAAGCTGAATACTAGTATCTTGAAAAATATCTAGTCAAATATTATATTCTATGTAATATTTGTTGTGAATTATTATTTTTATTTATTTTTGCATAATAAATAGCAAATAAATAATGTGCACGTGCAAATAAAAATAACACATATAATACAGTTGTTATGATCACCAGCAGTGTTGCTCTTGCAGGCTGCTGGACAACACTCACATTTAACTGCACTACAAACCCCATCATGCACTTCACTCACACACCTGGCCTAGATCCCCCATGATTGCTGAACAGACACAGCTGAAGCTGTTCATGACTATTTACACAGACTGTTTGTACACCTCTCAAATACACACACATGGCTGAGTCTTGTTTAGTTCTATTGTGAACATTATAACGTGTTTTCCTAATATTGGCAAGTACCAAACTTTGCTATGTTTGTTTATTGTTTACGTTGTTTGCCTCCGGGACTCACCATTTGCTTGTTACTTGATCACGACTCTGGATTCCCTGTATACATCTGTTTGCCTCTGTGTTGACTGTTGCTTGCCTGACCATCTCTGTGTAGGAAAGTGCATTTGGATCTGCACTTCCTTGTCAGCGTCCCCTTCACATGACAATATTATGGATATTTTTAAGTAAACACAAATGAAATATACATGTTTAAATAAATAAAAAATATATACATAAATATTTTGTTTATATAAATATAAATAAATCATACTCCTGCTTGAATGAATGAATAAATGAGTGAATACAAATAAAATATAACATTTATTTATATTTAATTTATGTAAATAGCAATTGTATTTGTTATATTTTATATTTAGTTATTTGTTAATACTTTTAGAATTTCATGACATGTTAAATATGTAATTATAATTGATAATACAGAATTGATACATAATTATCATTGATATTATTGATGATTTTAAATTATTAAAGCAGTGAATTATTTTCATTATTTTTGTTATTTTTATGTACAAATACAATATATAAATACAAAAATAAGACAAATATTTACAGTAATGACATTGTAATGAATTCTGAGCATAAATAAGACTTTATCTTTGCTTTTAACTCTGAATAAAACACTATGTATTTAATGTGTGTTTATATTTATTTAATATTTACATTTATAGCCAGCATTCATTTTTCTCATATACACTTTTGGTAACACTTCAGATTAGGCCACAATTCTTGATATTAACTACTGCCTTATTACCTGCCTATTATTAAGACATGAACTGTTCATTAATATTTATAAAGTGTGATTTAATTCTTCATTTTTAATCTCATCCAATACCTAAACCCCACTTTTACCTTACTAACTAATAAACAGCTAATTAATGGTTTATTAAGCTAGTAATGTTAGTGAATGGTTTGTTAATACCATGAATTGTGACCTAAATTGTTACCAATATTTTTAAAAACATCGCTATACTTTATCATATATTGATTATCTCTATTTGGTAAGAATTGATCATTTTAGATTGATTGGGATGACCATGTAGGAGATAATATTGGCAGAAAATCTAATAAACAAATTAAAGGCATATAATTGCAATAAAGAAAACACTATAATTGAAACAAACCATTTTTTAAATATAATTTCCAATGATAAACAGCATGCTAACAGCATTCAAGTACAGTAATTGAACAATAAAAACAATTCAATAAAATTAATTGTCATTAAAGTACAATTCCTCATGACTGAATACTTTTAAAGTCATTATTCAGTCACAGGCTTAAAAAACACATGCAAATTCATTCATTCATTCATTCATTTTCTTTTCAGCTTAGTCCCTTTATTTTACGTTTACTCTTACTAACTAATATACTAATTAATTAAAAAGCTAATTAACAGTTTATTAAGCTAGTAATGTTAGTGAATGGTTTGTTAATACCTTGAATTGTGACCTAAATTGTTACCAATATTTTTAAAAACATCGCTATACTTTGTCATATATTGATTATCTCTATTTGGTTAGAATTGATCATTTTAGATTGATTAGGGTGACTATGTAGGAGATAATATTGGCAGAAAATCTAATAAACAAATTAAAGGCAGATAAATGCAATAAAGAAAACACTATAATTCAAACAAACCATTATTTTTTTTTAAATATAATTTCCAATGATAAACAGCATGCTAACAGCATTCAGGTACAGTAATTGAACAATAAAAATAAAAACAATTCAATAAAATTAATCGTTAACAAAGTACAATTCCTCATGACTGAATGCTTTTAAAGTCCTTATTCAGTCACAGGCTTAAAAAACATGCAAATTCATTCATTCATTCATTTTGTTTTCAGCTTAGTCCCTTTATTAATCTGGGGTCGCCACAGTGGAATGAACCGCCAACTTATCCAGCAAATGTTTTACACATATGCCCTTCCAGCTGCAACTCATTACTGGGAAACATCCATACACACTCATTCACACACATACACTACAGCCAATTTAGCTTACCCAATTCCCCTATACCACATGTTTTTGGACTTGTTGGGGAAACCGGAGCACCCAGAGGAAACGGTCAGCGTATCTTTTGGTCATTGGATTTTTCATTTTAGAAACAGATATTGAAAAACGAAAAATGAGATGTTTTTTTATTTTTGTTTTAAAAAGAAAAAACGAAAATTGAAATTCAGTGCGGTTTTTGATTTTCGTTTTTTAGTTATAAAAACAAACAAAAAAAAAGTCTCGTTTTTCTTTTTCATGGTGAAAAACGGAAAATTCCAAAATGATTTGATTTTCATTTTTTATTTCGAATAACAAAAAATAAAATCACCAGGAAACAAAAACGAATAAAGGCTTGTTTTTTTTTTTGATACCAGATAGGCCGACTCATTTACGGTGACGCAATGCTGCCACACACAGGTTAGCCTACTATAGGCGATTATTGTTTCCCACTTAATAATGTTATAAAAGGTATTTGTCTTGTGATAGCAGGATTTTGTTAATACATATTTTCCTCATTGAAGCCGGTTATATGGAAAAACATAATTGACGATATATGCATTACTTATATTGTTGAACAGTTTTCTGAAAATAAAGTTTATTATATAATAATTTCAATTTATGCATTAAAATCTGCTGCTATATTTGCACATGGCTAACTGAAATAATGGATAGTAGCGGTGTGATGACGCACGCACACAACTCATCTGCAATCTTAGTGATAGTCCGTTTTTAAATAACACGGGATGGTTATCAGGGTGTTTGTGCAGCATGCCTCCTTTCAGATAAAATTAATTATTAATTTTTATTGTAAAATACTACATTGAAATGTGCGTAATGAACAACTGTATTAATGCCTCCCTCACTCCCCCGGGAAGTGGAAGTATTATATTTTTTAACAATATTAAAACTTTCTTTTCAGAAAAGTCTATAGTAAAGCAACCTAATGCTTGAATGCAATGTCAAAATGAAGGTTGTTTCTTTTAAAGGGCACCTATGGTGAAAAATCTACTTTTCAAGCTGTTTGGACAGACATATGTGCATGTATGGTGTATAGACCGTAATATTGGGGTGATATAAACACACCCAGTCCTTTTTTTTCAATTTAACAACATAAAAACGGTGGACCAATTGAAGCGGTTTTCAGATCGACCGCAACTTTACGAAGGAGTGAGGTCTCCCCGCCCACCAAATTGATTGACAGCTGCGTGTATTAACATGTCTGGGTAGTCACGTGTATAATCATATTAACAAGAGAGGACGTACGCAAAGCAACCGGGAATAAAAGATCTGTTCAGTTCGCTAGGATCATCAATCATCATCAAATGTGATCAAGAGTGAGTTTCACAAGTTGAAAATGTTTTAAAACAGAGCATGTGTGTAATGAATTACAGCGATTTAGCTTAACTTCATCAGCACAGCCGCGTGTCAGAACAATTATAGAGGAAGATGCTTCAATCCCGGTTTGTGGACATTAAATTAGGTTTATTTTGTACATTAACATAACAAATATCCATACAGCAGTGGATATTGACCTGTATCATGTCACATATGCGTGCAAAAAGAGTGCAAAGCTAAACGCGCGCTCTGTCTGTCTGTGTGTGTGTCTGCTGCGGTGTGTGTGTGCGTGTGTATCTGTGTGTGCGTGTGCGCGCATGAACTTTGTGTGACTCATCGATGCAACTGCACAATAAATACTCATTGGTAAAGTTCTTACTGTAGTATTTCTCACAAACGCTACGTGAGATCTGCTTCCTTTAAATCTATCTGTTGTCTGATGCAGCCGAGGGAGGAGATTAAGGAACGCAGAAAGGCACGTAGAAACGGTGGGCGGGGAGGACTGGCCTTAAATGCGCAGTACAACAAAACCGCCACCCAGTGAAAAAAATGTATCAAATATAATCTTGCAAAAGGTATAATAAATAATCTGATGGGTGTTTTGAGCTGAAACTTTACAGACACATTCTGGAGACACAAAACACTTATATTAAATCTGAAAAATGGGCTAACCTAGGTGCCCTTTAAAACATGCTAACAAAAAATAAATATATAGCCTATAACTGGCCCTTATATGAGAAATATGTTGTCTTAATGAGGAAAATATGTCTTAACATAATCCTGTTATAACAAGAAAATACCTTTTATAACATTATTAAGTGGAAAAAAAGAATAGCCTATAGTAGGCTAGCAGGTTAGCATTGCGTCACCGTAAATGAGTCGGCCTATCTGGTGTCAGAATATAAAAAAACAGGTCTTTATTCGTTTTTGTTTTCTGGTGGTTTTATTTTTTGTTATTCGAAATAAAAAATGAAAATCAATTCATTTTTGAATTTTGCTTTTCTGTTTTTCACCATGAAAATAAAAAACGATTTTTTAATTTTCGCTTTAAAAATGTTAAAAATTTATTAAAATTTTCGTTTTTGAATTTTAAAACAACTCGTTTTTCAATATCTGTTTCTAAAATGAAAATCCACTGACCAAAAGATACACTGACCGAACCCACGCCAACACGGGGAGAACATGCAAACTCCACACAGAAATGCCAACTGACCCAGCTGAGGCTCGAACCAGCGTCCTTCTTTCTGTGAGGCGATTGTGCTACCCACTGCGCCACCGTGCTGCCATGCAAATGATGCATTATAACCCAGACTCAACATTGATTGCATATCCTGTGATGTGACTATTGCGAATGATCACACTGCGACATCGATGCTGAAACCATATATCGTGCAACCCTAGTTTGACCAACAATAAGATGGAGCCTGCAGGCCTGTTTCTGAGTGTGTTTGATTGTGTGCAGCTTCATCTCTCAGCAGGTTCTGGATCTGCACTTCAGTATAGTGAGATTTTAAAACATGCAATCATGCTGAACTGCACCTTACAATTGCAGCCGTTGCTCGCAATTTCAGCCCGCTTCTGACAGCAGTGGATGTTGATGCTGTTATTGAGGAACACATTGTTTTGTGTGTGTGAGTGTGTGTGTGTGTGTATTATACAATCTTCAGTCCATTTCTAGATGCTGCCATTAAAGGAATAGTTCATACAAAAGTGTAAATGTCTTGTTAATTTACTGAGTCATTCAAGATGCAGGAGACTTTTCTTCTTCAGTCGAACATTAAAGAATATTTTGAGCTGAATCTGTGGTGCTTTGTGATTCTTATAATGACAGTGAATAGTGACATGTTTTTAAAGTTGTGTTGTCTTATTTTTTAGTCCAAAATTAGTTTAACTATTATTTTCTAGGTCTTTAGGTTATTATATATATTATATTTGAGTACTGAATTAAAGAGGTTGGCAAAAATATTTTATTTTATTTTATTTTATTTTATTTTATTTTATTTTATTTTATTTTATTTTATTTTATTTTATTTTATTTTATTTTACTTTACTTTACTTTACTTTATTTTTTTATTTTATTTTATTTTATTTTATTTTATTTTATTTTACTTTATTTTATTTTATTTTATTTTATTTTACTTTACTTTACTTTACTTTACTTTACTTTATTTTTTATTTTATTTTATTTTATTTTATTTTATTTTATTTTATTTTATTTTACTTTATTTTATTTTATTTTATTTTATTTTATTTTATTTTAATTTATAATTATTCTTTTTTATTTATTACTTAATTTTTAATTGATTTACTTTAGAAGAAGGTTGCTGGTTCGAGCCCCGGCTGGATCAGTTGGCATTTCTGTGTGGAGTTTGCATGTTCTCCCTGTGTTCACGTGGGTTTCCTCCAGGTGCTCCGGTTTCCCCCAAAAGTACAAAGATATGTGATACATGTGAATTAGGTTGGCTAAAATTGTCCATAGTGTATGTGTGTAAATGAGTGTGTATGAATGTTTCCCAGAGATGGGTTGCAGCTGGGTTGCCGCTGCGTAAAACAAATGCTAGATAAGTTGGCAGTTCATTCCGCTGTTTATTAATTTCATTAATTTATTTTAATGAATCTTTTTTTTTTCTTAATTGTTTATTTAATTTTAAATGATTTATTTTACTTTTTATTTATTATATTATATTTATTTTATTCATTTTATTACATTTTTGTTTATTTTTTAATTAAATTAAGCGCTGTTTTATTTTATTAAACTTTTTATTTACATTTTTATTAAATTTACTTACATTTTTTATTTTATTTTATTAAAATTTGATTTTTTTTTAATTTAATGTACTTTAATTAAATTAATTTTTTTATTGTTTAATTTATTTATTTCATTATTTATCTATTCATTTATTTTATTTACTTTGATTTAATTTAATTTAATTTTTAGGAGATAATCAAATACAAAGCCTGTCTCGTGAAATATTAAATATGCAGCACTCAACATGAGTTATCATGAAAGACATTATTATATCGTCTCAAATGCACACTCACTCAGTCCAAATCCAGCATTAAAGCAAACGGTTGGTGTAGTATTTCGTCCAGTGGATCTGCAGTGAATTAGCTGATTGGAGTAGAAAGGTGAAAACGCTTGACTCAATGACCAGATGAAAGGTAGAGCTGTTAAATATGATTCAACCAGACAAACAGCGGTAAGAGCCGCTCATAAACACTAATGAAAAGAGACGCAGGACAGAAAGGACACTAACTAGGGCTGGTAAATCAGCATGGGCTGCTTGATTGCGGTGTTGGTTGTGTTTTCGTTGGTTTACATCATCCAGATATAATAATAGAGGCCTGTGGGAGTCACGCGCGTCCCGTTCTCTTCCTACAGATTCACTTTTATTATTCTGTCCAATTAAGAGCACTGTAAAAACACTCTTACAAATATCTAACCCAGCAAAAAATACAGCTGTAGTAATAAAAAGTACAAGTCTGGATGAGTAGGTAAAAAATAAAACAAAGGTTTAATATGCCAAGTTTGGAGGTAATAAAATAAAATAAAAAATTAAGTAAATAAAATTTAATTAATTCAAATTTACTGCCATGGAAAATGTATAGTGTTCAGACATGCATTGTAAAATAAAATAAAATAAAATAAAATAAAATAAAATAAAATAAAATAAAATAAAATAAAATAAGATAAAATAAAATAAAATAAAATAAAATAAGATAAAATAAAATAAAATAAAATAAAAATGGGGCTAATAATTCTGACTTCAACTATATATATATATATATATATATATATATATATATATATATATATATATATATATATATATATATATATATATATATATATATATATATATATATATTGTAACGCCACGCCAGCAGAGGGAGCCCTCGCCCGACTACTGACTCAGCTCCGCTCCCTCTGCGGCTACTTCCTGTTTGTGCTGTATTTCAATGAGTGCTCAGGCCATGCTTCTTTGCGAAGTATTGCCAGTTTACCTGTCGTATCAAGCGTTGTTCCTAGTGACTTTCTTGACTGCATTTCTGTGTATGATCCTGCCTGCCTTAACCACGTACGTTCTCTGCCTTTGCCCTTCTGATTTGTTTTGGACTGATTGTTGTTGCACTGATCTTCTGCCTGCATATTTACTACGTCTTCTGGATTTGCCCCTTTGCTTGTCGCTTGGTTTGGACTGCTTTCCTGTTACCAACTATTTGCCTGTTTATACGTTGATGTCTCTGTCCACCCTTTTAATAAACTTCCGCATATGGATTTTAACAAAGTCTCAGCATCCTCGTTACATATATATATATATATATATATTAGCTGCCATGGAAGTATTTAGCATTTTATTTAAAATGAATGAATAACCTATTGAATGAAAAAAAAGTAAATAAATATACTGTTTAGCAGACATGCATTGGCAAATAAAATAAAATAGTAAAAAAAATAATAAAATAAAACAAAATTAAATTGTAAACCTATTTGTATTTTTGCTGCAATGGAAAATTTATCAATTTCGTTTTGAATGAATAAATAAACATGGAAATAAAATAAAAAAAATAAAATAATGGCAACAGGGTGGCTCAGTGGTTAACATTGTCACCTCAGAGCAAGACAGTCTCTGGTTCAGGTCAGTTACCGTTTCTGTGTGGAGTTAGCATGTTCTCCCCATGTTGACGTGGTTTCTCCCACAGTCCAAAGACATGCAGGTGAATTGAATAAACTAAATTGGCCGTGGTGTATGAGCGTGTATGGGTGTTTTCCAGTACTAGGTTGCATATTGAAGGGCATCCGCTGCATAAAACATACGCTGGAATAGTTGGTGGTTGATGCAGATGATGCAGAAGGTTTGACAGTAAACGTTAAGAGCTGAAAAGTGAAGTTTCTGCTTGAAAAATCCTCCTGAAGGTCAGTATTGGGTGTCGAGCTGCAAATAAATCTCAAAATATATATGTCAAAAACACTGCGAAAACCCTCAGAGTTTGGAGATACTCAATCAAATATACAGAGTCTCATCAAATATTAAATGTGCAGCACTCAACACGAGTTATCATTACCGTGAAAGACATTATTATCCCGTCTCAAATGCACATTCACTCAATCCATATCCAGCTTTAAACAGAGGGTTAGTGGTGTGTTTTGTCCAGATGATCTGCTGGGTTTTGATGAATTTGGCAGATTGCATTGGAGAGGTGAAAGATGAGAAAAGATGAACAATAAACATTTTAAATAATTACTAATATGTTTTTAGTTATGTTTAAATGTCATTTTAAAGACAAAACTGCCAGCAGCGCAATTAAATTTGATATTTTCTAATTTTATGTTACTTTATTGAAGATTTATATTATCAGTTATTTTAAATTAATATCTCTTAATATTTAATTGAATTTATACATGAGTATTTTACTTTACAAAGCATGTCTGCCAAACAGTAGGTATTTATTTGTTCATTCATTCATTCATTCATTCATTCATTCATACGAAAGCCATACATTTTCCATGGCTGCTAAAATACAAATATTTTATTTTATTTTATTTATTTTTTTTATTTTACAATGCATGTCTGCCAAATAGTATTTATTCCACGTTCATTCATTCATTCATTCATTCATTCATTCATTCATTCATTCATTCATTCATTCATTCTTTCATTTATTAAAAATAAATATGATAAATGTTTCCATGTCAGCTAAAATACAAATAGGTTTACATAATCATTTAATTATTATTTTTTAATAATTGTATAATTTTTTTTACAATGCATTTCTGCCAAACAGTATTTATTACATATTTATTCATTTATTTATTCGCCACTGGCTCGCTTGGTTCAGGACTTGTAGAGCTGTTCATTGATTGATTTAGTGTTTGGACTTTCAGCAGTGAACATTAAACCAGACTCAACTGAACTAAACTGAATTTCAAATCTGAAAACTGGACTGACTATTGTCAGTCTACTAGAACTTCTGTGTTCAGCTGCTTTGACACAATCTACATTGTCAAAGCGCTATAGAAATAAACATGAATTGAACTGAATTGAATTCATTTCACTGCCAAACAGTATTTATTTATATATATATTTTTTATATTTTTAAAAATATATTTAAAAAAATATTTTTCATATTAAATGACAACGATAAATACTTCCATGGCAACTAAAATAGGTTTAAATTTAATTTAATTTAATTTACCGATGCATGTCTGCCAAACATTTTTTTATTCCACTTTTATTTATTTATTTATTTACTCATTGTATATGAAAAAAAAAAAAAAAAAAAAAAAAAATATATATATATATATATATATATATATATATATATATATATATATATATATATATATATATATATATATATATATATATATTTCAATGGCAGTGAAATTTATTTTATTTTCATTCAGTCATTCATTCATTCATTTTCCTTTGGCTTAGTCCCTTATTTATCGGAGTTGCCACAGCGGAATGACTAGCCAACTTATCCAGCTTATGTTTTACACAGCGGATGCCCTTCCAGCTGCACACCCATACACACTCATAAATGAATGGATGAATGACAAAAACAAAAAATCCTACTATTACTATATCTAAAAGTCCAGCTATTTTCCCAACATTAAATAAAAATGAATGAATTATTGACAAAAACAAAATAATCAATAAAGAAAATAAATAAATGAATAAATGAATGACAAAAAAATCCTAGAAGTGTAACTACGTTTTCACTGCATTAAATAAATAAATAAAATTTATAAAAAAAATAATGAATGAATGAATGAATGACAAAACCAAAAAAAAATCCAAAAAGTGTAACTATTTTCCCTACATTAAATAAATAAATAAATAAATATGAATGAATGAATGAATGAATGAATGAATAAATAACAAAACAAAAAATCTTAGTAGTCTATTTTCCCTACATTAAATAAAAATAAATGAATGAATGACAAAAACAATCCAAGAAGTCTAACTATTTCCCCTACATTGAATAAATGAATGAACAAATGACAAAATAAAAAACAAAAATCCTGTAAGTCTATTTTCCCTACATTAAATGAATGGATAGATGGGTGAATGGGTGAATGGGTGGATGGATGGATGGAAGGAAGGATGAATGACAAAAACAAAAATACAAACAAAAAGTCCTAGAAGAGTAACTTTTTTTTCTGCTGCAAATGTATTGAAGTTGTCATATTTCTTTTGTGAAATAATTACAAATAGAAAAGAAAGAACGTGTGTTTAATATGAGTCTTGGTTAATTTTGAGGATAAGCACAACAGAAACATTTAGCCAAAGTAAATGAACTGTCATTATTTATTTAGTGATTTTTTCAGTATCATCATCTGTTTTGATTATTTTTAATATCTTTTTTTGTCAATACCACACAATGGGGCTCACTTTCATTTTTGCGTTTCTCTTCAGCAGAATGTGGAGGAATATCAGAACGCAGACCTCATTAAAACTGCTCCGCTTGTTGCCTTTAATTGTAGACATTGTCCTTGTACTGAGCCCTACACACTTAAATAATTATAATGATCACAAGAAGAAGAAGACGACAGCAGATCTTTCCCTGGATAATTAGCTTTATTTCCTCCGGCAGAATCTCAGAGTTTTACATTAAATAATGAATGTTAAATCAAGCATGCGTTACTGGAATCTACTTTTTTGGGTGCTTTTGCAGATAGAGATGCGTAAACAGTAATGATCTTGTTATCGTTTGTGTATTTATGTGTGTGTGTGTGTGTGTGTTTGTTTGTGTGTATGTGTGTTGCGTGCATGATGTGATTGAAGACTTTTTTTTTTACGAGAGCAAATGAACAGCCTGGAGCAGAACAATCAGACTGTTGCCATTGGAAACGCTGCACTTTATGAAACTCGCCGCTGAGAATAAAACCACTTTGCCATGTTCACACTCATGAGGAATCGATAAACGCTGGAGTCGTGGAGGAACTTCTTGTTAGCGAGTAGAAGTTGAAGCTAATCATGTGAAGTTAACTCTGTAGGAAGCCCCAGCAACTTTAGTTAAGGAGTGAATTAATGTTTTTTTAAAGGTTAACGTAAATCCAGCCACATTCCAAAAATGACCAAAAATTTGAGTTGAACCAAAACAATTCTTCAGTTATTTTGGGGGGACAACTTAATTGTTTTATGTTTAATCCACTTAAATTTGTAAAAACAATGAAGTTAACTTAATTGATTTGTGTTGCAAGGGACAATATGAAAGTATTTTGTCAAACCCTGCATTTTTTACAGTGCTGTTGTTCTGGCATATTATGATGAGGCTGTTTGAAATACTTGATTCTGATTGGTCAGTAGCTACACTCAATAACATTTGCTCCTTGTTCAAAGTACTTATTTAAAATGAGCTAAAACAAGACATTTCTTGATTGGTTGGGGGACCGCTTAATTGTTCAATCCATGCAAATTTGTAAAAACTAACGAGTTAACTTAATTCCTTAATGTTGTCCCAACTTTTCCCAGAGTTGGGTTGCAGCTGGAAGGGCATCCGCTGTGTAAAACATATGCTGGACAAGTTGGCGGTTCATTCCTCTGTGGCGACTCGGGATTAATAAAGGGACTAAGCCGAAAAGAAAATGAATGAATGAATGAATGAATGTTGTCCCAACACAAATCAGTTGTGTGGAACCCAGCATTTTTACAGTGCATTTCAAGGTATCATATT
>NC_079435.1:59390773-59395773 GCF_903798145.1 Danio aesculapii | reverse complement strand
TTATTTACAACACAGTTTAATTCAGCCTTTAGGTTCGAGACTGTTGGTCATCTGGCAACCCAACACAATCTCACGGCAGTTCGTAACTTTTTGATTTAGTGGCTAATTCGTATGAATTCGTACGATCTAATTCGTACATTTTCGTACGATTTGCTCCTCCCCCAATGACGGTTAGGTTTAGGGGTGGGGTTAGGTGCCACGCCTCCTTTTTAAAATTGTACATTTTCGTACGACTGAACTCGTACGAATTCATACGAATTAGCCACTAAACTGACTAAACGTAAAATACTTACGTTTTCTCATGAGATCAGGCTGGGCAACCTGCACTTGCATTTGTTTTGATCCAGGAATGCAATACCTTGTTCATCCACTGGGTGTCAAACTTACATACTGGACCTTTGACAGTGATGAAGCTGTTTTTGCACTGAGTCTGAAGTAATCAAACACAGAACTTACTTACATTACTTCGACTATTTAAATCTAGCATATTAATAATGAAATCCAACAATTATAGTATCATATTGAGAGGTGATTTTAATCTCATGTCCCACCTGCAGGATCGCTGAGGCCCACTGGTTGAGGATCCCTGTATATTACGTTGCAAAAACCTTGTAATAAACTGCCAGTACGTTTTCTGTTATTTCACAGTCTAATTTCTCTATATATTAGTTCTTATACATTATATTACTTCAAACGAGTTGAATTTTCAACATCAAAAGTGGAGAGAGCAGAGATCCACATCACATAATGCAATTCACAACCCTAAATAAACAAAAAACCCTGTTAAAACACATTAAAACAGTTAATTGATACATATTATTATGCAGTGTGGCTTATTTATTGATTGCTTTTTAGCATTAATATTTTAAACAGTACTGCTTCAGGTGAACTAATTAGTTTTTTTTCATTAGCTGCAACTTCTACTACTAATTAAAATGAGTAAATTAGTTTAATACGGTTTTAACTTTACTTCGATCAATGTGGTTTTTAATCAGATATAAAGAAAAGAGCATCTGGTTGTTCAGTTTTGCATCACTGCAGGGTTTGCGCTTTAAATTCGCTTGTCTGTTTTACTTTCATGTGTGCTTGTTTGGGATTTCGCTATTGAATTCAATTGATTTCTTAGAGTTTATAGTACAACACGATGCACTGCTGCGGCATTAAAAGTTCAAGAGCAAAGTCCTGTTTGTATTCAGTGAAGCTCGGCAAATCAGCAGAATCACAGATGGAGTGTTTCAGCGGAAAATATTATAACGCAGCAATAATCAGCCCTCTGTTTCTGCTTATAAAACTAAAGTACTTACTGTGACATATCTATTTAAGTGCGGGGTATTATAGAGACTCTTTTATATTATAGAGCCCTAAATATCCATTTTATTTTTAGGCATGTCCTGATTGTGAATGCATGTAATCTAAGATGAATTTTGTATGTATATTGGTATATCTGAGCTGAGTTTGAGACAGAGGAGATCAGTAAAAGCAGGATACATGCAAGTCTCAATTTAAGAAGGAAGAAGGATGCTTATGTTATGGCCATCGAGGGCCAGATTGTAAATATTTTCACACATTAAATGACATGTAAAGATTATGAATATGTTTCCATTTAATTTAACATTGCCTTAAAAAAAAAGAAAAATTAAGTAAAATAAATACAAAATAAAATAAAGTGCATTCATGGTTGAACAACAATGGTATAATAAAATATGGCCAAACTAATATTAATATTAATACTAATAAAATAAATGCTTGCCATGTAATTATTTACATGCACAATATTGCAAATTGTATGTAAATATATAATAATGCATAACTTTTCGGTCATTTAAATTTGACATTCCGTATAATTAGATTTAAATTAAAATAATCAAATTAAATTGAATTAAAAATAAATAGAAATTATTTATATTTTTATATTTATAATAAATAAATTAAAAATAAAAATAAAATAAAATGAATTTCAAATTGTATGTAAATATATAATAATGTATAATCTTTTTGAAATTATATGCAATTTTATGTCGTTTAGCTTTGACATTCAATATAATTAGATTTAAATTGAATTAATAAAATTTATTTAAAAATAAATAAATCAATAAATGAAAAATGTAACAAAAATAAACAAATAAAAACACAATAAAATGAAATAAAATAAACATTAAAACAAAATATGACCATATAAACTAATAATAATACTGATAAAATAAATACATGCCATGCAATTATTTACATGCATGCAGTATTGCAAATTGTATGTAAATATATGATGTCTTTTTTTCTAATTATTTGTGATTTTATATCATTTAGCTTTGACATTCAGTATAATTCGATTTAAATTAAAATAATAATTAAATAAAAAAAATTACTAAAAATTATTTATAAATAAATAAACAAAAAAATAAACTAAATAATAAAATAAATTAAAATAAAATAAAATAAAATAAAATAAAAGTAAAGTACAGTAAATTAAAATAAAATAAAATAAAATAAAATGTTTTCATCGTTGAACAACAATGGTATAACAAAATATGGCCAAACTAATATTAATACTAATACTAATCAAATAAATGCATGTCATGTAATTATTTACATCCAGTATTGCAAATTGTATGTAAATATATAATAATGTATAATCTTTTTGAAATTATATGCAATTTTATGTCGTTTAGCTTTGACATTCAATATAATTAGATTTAAATTAAAATAATAAAATTTATTTAAAATAAATAAATCAATAAATGAAAATTGAACAAAAAATAAATAAATAAAAAAACAATAAAATGAAATAAAATAAACATTAAAACAAAATATGACCATATAAACTAATAATAATACTGATAAAATAAATACATGCCATGCAATTATTTACATGCATGCAGTATTGCAAATTGTATGTAAATATATGATGTCTTTTTTTCTAATTATTTGCGATTTTATCATTTAGCTTTGACATTCAGTATAATTCGATTTAAATTAAAATAATAATTAAATAAAAAAAATTTACTAAAAATTATTTATAAATAAATAAACAAAAAAATAAACTAAATAATAAAATAAAATAAAATAAAATAAAATAAAATAAAATAAAATAAAATAAAATAAAATAAAATGTTTTCATCGTTGAACAACAATGGTATAACAAAATATGGCCAAACTAATATTAATACTAATACTAGGCAAGGCAAGTTTATTTATATAGCACATTTCATACACAGTGGCAATTCAAAGTGCTTTACATAAACAGGAATAAAAGAAACAAGTATAAGAGAAATAAAAACAAATAATAGAAATGGTAAAAATAGAAATAAAATAAAATAAAAGCTGATAAACTGTGTTATAAAAGAATGAAAAAGAAGAGAAAAACATAGTAGTTCGATCTGTCAGACGTAGCACAGTGCTCATTCAGTAAAGGCACAGCTAAACTGATGTGTTTTCAGTCTTGATTCGAATGTGCCTACTGTTGGAGCACATCTGATCATTTCTGGAAGCTGATTCCAGCAGCAGGGGGCGCTGTTAGTAGCTGAAAGCCGATTCACCCTGCTTTGACTGAACTCTGGGATTTCTTATCTATTTGATCCTAAAGATCTGAGTGATCTGTTAGGTTTGTATTCAGTAAATACAATAAACCTGTTAGGTTTGTTAGGTTTGTATACTAATCAAATAAATGCATGTCATGTAATTATTTACATCCAGTATTGCAAATTGTATGTAAATTGTATGTAAATATATAATAATGTATAAGCAAATTACATGCAATTTTATGTCATTTAGCTTTGACATTCAGTATAATTAGATTTAAATTAAACAATTAAATTAAATGAAAAATAAATAAACTTTCATGTTTCAACAAAAGTGGTATAACAAAATATGACCATAAACTAATATTAATATCAATACTAATTAAATAAATACATGCCATGTAATTATTTATATGCATTCAATATTTCCAAGTATAATTGGGTTTAAAATAAAATAAAATAAAATAAAATAAAATAAAATAAAATAAAATAAAATGCATTTATGGTTTAGAGAAAATTGTAGAACAAAATATAACGCTAAAATCTAATATATCTATTATATTTGTTGTTGATACAGTATATTTACCAATAGTTTCTTTGGTATTTTACAGTGTATGTCACATGCAGCATCACTTGTTTTTGTACTTTACATCTCCCAAATACAAAACACACCAGTTGTACATTAGTTGTTGTTGTGTAACAGTGTAAATTAGTAAATCTGTCCTCATGCGACTCTTTAATCAATCAGAGATGTACTGAAGTAGGTTGAGTCCTCTGTACCAGTGCTTTCCCAGGGGACTAGTAAATGTAACCCAGATCTGAAGGGTCATGCTCTGTTCAAGGCCTTCGCTTCTTCACATGTACTGTATGTATGTTTTTATATAGGCTGGTGAAAAATATATTACTGTGCCCTTGGCCTGAATTGATATTTTGAATGAATTTGTAGTGTTCAGTCGATCAGTGTAGTTTCTCTGTGGTTTCGTGATTTCGTGATGTGCGATTGTTACTTTTTTCCTGGCAAATTATATATTTTTGGTCTTTTTCATTTATAAGATAAGTCAATTGACAGTGCAGGATGGATAATCTGACATATTTCAATGAGTCTTTAAAGCAAAAACCTTCAACTTTTCTGCCATAATGTGACAATTGTTCAAGTGCAAGATGATATTCAGTGTGATCAAATATAATATTGGACTGTACTGGAGCTTTCACACTATAATGGAGCCAAAACTAAAGGCAGGATTGCCAAAACAAAGCTGAGAGATGTTGATTTGGATATTCGTTTTGGAGCCAGATGGTTTTAGGTGATTTTAGAAGTGATAATTTAGTATATAAAAAAATGACACATTTTTTTTTAATAATTAATAGATGATTAGACAAGGAACTAGTGTGAAAAGGGGTAGTTCACTCAAAAATGACATATTTTTAATTATTTACTGTTTGGTTTTTAAGGGTTAAGCATTAGTGTTACTTATTTATTCATTC
>NC_079435.1:59275773-59380773 GCF_903798145.1 Danio aesculapii | reverse complement strand
TTGCTGCCAAAGGTGCATCAACAAAATATTGAGCAAAGGCTGTGAATACTGATGTGCATGTGATATATATATATATATATATATAAATTTAAATTTTGGAGGTAAATATGATTTGGACTTGTTTCTTTCAGCTTTCGTAAGATCCTAGAGTTGCTGCATGGATCTCTTGAGTTGGAACAGTTCTTAAGGCAATACATCATCACATTATACACAACGTTTGCATCAGCGTACAGTATATGGCCTATAGGTTTCATCTCTCCGGGGATCATATTGATGCTTTTGGATCGCAAAGTTTTGCCTTGTGCATCAGAATCCAAAACGCTTTGTTGGTAATATAAACTTGAGTTGGCTCGGCATCTTGTGTTTTTAAACTGACCCTCTGAGAATTAACAGCCCGAGACTTATGATGTCTAAAACACACTGTGAAGAAGATGAAAATTCTGACCTTGTGTTTAATGTGTTTGGCAGGCAACTTGGCTCTGTTTGTCCTCATTTGGATTAGCTGCTTATAAAACATGCTCCTGCATTTACCCTTATATTACTCGAGTCCTTGAGGTTATTAATGAAAAAAATATCAATCAATAAACGCAGACATCGAGTGGCGAGCCAATCTCATTCCTGATAGATAGATATGTATTATGTTTATCTGTGTATATATAAAAATGATTGACTGAATGAAGCGTGTGTTGATGGTCAAGGATAGACTCAACAGAATGAACAACTGTTTGCATTGAGTCTGTGCTGAAATTGAGTGCAATTTAATCAGTTGCTTTAAAATAAATAGCTGGAATGAACGTTATTTAATATCTAAACAGTTTCTTTCAGTCTCAAATTATTATGCTCAGTAAATGAGTTCACTTCCATTCAGGCTGATATTTACTGCTGTCCTTCCTCCGACTGCACACACAAAACCTGAACTTCACTACGTTTATTTCGATCTATAGAGAGAATCATGAAGAACTCTCCCTCTCTCAATGTAAAGAGGCTTTAACACAGCTAGACCGTATGCTAAAAACAACACTGAATATGGCAGCATGTAGAGTAACTGGTGTTTTATGTGTGAAGATATGCCTGAACGGTAGATTTATATTGCCACCATCTCATATCCAGAGGCATCAGAGTGGCAGATCAGAGTCGGGATTGTGAACTGATTGTAACGTTCCTCTTTCTGCTGCTCTGGGGAAACACAACACTCACAAAAGCATCACTGAAGGAAAAAAGAGATACATTTACTCTTTTAGGATGCATCTGATCATGCATTTTTTTATTATGGAAGGTTATGTCCACAACAATAACAAAAGAAGTAATTATAATTCGTGCCCCCAAATTCAGACTTATAAATTGTAACATTTGCACTGGATTTATTTATTGTTATTATATATATATATATATATATATATATATATATATATATATATATATATATATATATATATATATATATATATATATATATATATATATATATATATATATATATATATATATATATATATTGCAATTATTAACCCTCCTTTGAATTGTTTTTCCTTTTTAAATATTTCCCAAATGCCATTTTCTAGTCATATCACACAGTCTCTGGACTTGCTGCATCACAGAGACCAATATTTTAACAATTTACAAAAAATGTATCCCTTTCTGGCCATCGGATATTAGTCATGGACATATATATAATATCAGAGTTATTAGCCCCCCTTTGTATTTTTTTTCTTTTTTAAATATTTCCCAAATGATGTTTAACAGAGCAAGGAAATGTTCACAGTATGTCTGATAATATTTTTTTTCTTCTGGAGAAAGTCTTATTTGTCAGCTAGAATAAAAGCAGTTTTAAATTTTTTAAAACACATTTTAAAGTCAAAATTATTAGCCCCTTTATTTTTTTCCCCCTTTTAAGCCCCTTTAAATAAACAGGGGGGCTAATAATTCTGACTTCAACTATGTATATATATATATAGTAATTATACTTTTTTACCACAGAAAGCCCTTAAGTGGAGGCGTCATGCTGCAGGACTGAATAAACACAAGAAAAATCTGAATCGAGAGTAACTTAATTGACTGTAACTTGTCTTGTTGGCATTTAAAATATCTTATTTACTTCTCATTTGGATCCTGCAACATTAATCTGACATTTAGCTAAATGCAGCATGTTTGCTAAACAGTGTGTTCAGGTTTTGGTAATTCATATTCTGCTTTTCAATTTTCAAGGATCCATGAAATATGACTGTTGCATATTTAGAAAAAGAGTTGATGCAAAGGATATTTTTTTGGGGGAAATATATAAATAGCACAACTAAAACAAGTTGGAAAAACTCTAGCAATGTCATAAAACATGGTAGCATTATGCTACACCATGTTAGCAAAGCGCTATGATATTAGTAACATGAAATCTGTGTTCTAAAATATGTAGGCAATGTCATAATAAAACGATAAAGCATGGTAGCTTTGTGGTAAATCATGTTAGAGCATTTGTTAAAATTGAGCTCTAAAATGCTAAAATTTGCTAATGATGGGCTACACAATATGTTGAAACATTCTAGTAATGGGCTAAAGCATGTTATGAACTTTCTAAAACCTGCTAACATGAAAATATGCTGGAAATGTGCAATCAACAGAATAATTTTAACTTTAGCTAGCACTTTTAACAACTTTTCCAATATGGTAAAATGTGGTAGCATGCTAGCAATATGTTAACACATGGTGTCAATGTGCTAATATATATATATATATATATATATATATATATATATATATATATATATATATATATATATATATATATATATATATATATATATATATTGTTCAGTTCAGTGTGATTTACATTTCACTGCTAAAAGTCCAAACACTGAAGAGTAATCCATCGATGGGCAGCTCCACAAATCCCAAACTAAGCTCAGTTGGGCACGACCATTACTCCTCTGGCCAAACTTATTGTACAGAGCTGCAGTCTAGGCACCGGAGGCTGGAGAATGCTGGGTGTCCATCGTGGAGAAGCTGCAGGTGTGAGTAGGGCACCAGTGGGAAGTCAGGCTGGCCCACGGGATCAATTTGAAGACTCGTCTGTCACTGGGGTCTTCAGAACTCTCTTCAGGAGAGTCTCAGGCTCTCCACTCCTTCAAGAACACCACATCAGCTGCTCAGGATACGGCCTGGTCCAGGATTATAGAGACCTTGGCATCATTTCTTCACAGGTCTTGAATCGCATCAATGGCGCTGCACAATCACAGAGGCCTCGGGATGAGTATGCCCAGGTGGAAATAGAGCATAAAGAAAATAATTAGCATAGCTGCTGTTCCTAGTCTGTTTAAACACAAGATGAAAAAAAAACATTTATTTAAAATAGATTAGCGATAAGCTAACAATAAAACTTTGCAATGTGAAGAAACCGTATTTGCAACATGCTAAATCAATGGCAACAATGTGCTAAATGATGCTAACGGTGTGCTACAACATGCTGGTATCATGTTAGCGATTATCTAAAACATGTTAGCAGTATGTTAAGCGGATACTCTTGGTTGTTGTGCGGTGTCTGTGGTCGCTGTGGGCTGATTTCTGGAAGTGTGTGTGGACTGAAGGTGAATGAGTTTAGGACAGACGGATCCGTGAGCTGATGTGGGATCAGTGCACTGTCACACGTCCTGTGTGTCTCTCAACACTCCTTTAAATCACTGTCTGGGGCTTCACTGCCACAATCAATAGCAGTTCATTTCAGTCCGTGTGTGTGTGTGTTTGGGTGTGTGTGAAAATTTGTACCTTAAGCTGTAAGTATATAGCAATTGTTGGTTTAAAGTTGGTGTGTTCTCCATATATTCATAAATGACAGATTGAAACTAATACATCATCAAAGTGTTTTGATTGTTTAATAATAATAATAATAATAATAATAATAATAATAATAATAATAATAATAATAATGAAGAAATTAAGTTATTGAAGACTGCACTTAGAAAATTAGGAAAGAATTGTTTTCCTAATTTTTCCTGCTTAATGTTTTGTTAATGAAAGCATTGTGATTTTTTTTTTCTGGCAAATGTTATTTTTATTTTAATTAATAAACTGTATTGAACATTTGTAATAGATTGGTAATAATTTGATTATTACTATTGCTTATCTATATAGTTATCTATCATAATATGTGTAATGAAGCCGGCCGTGGCAACAGAGATGGAGTTCCATGTGCAGCTTTATTTCAGGAACAAAACATTAATAGCAAAGGCAATCCAAATAGAGTAGTCCAGAAACAGGCAAATGTCAGGGCAGACAGAAAACTATCACAATCTATAAACAGTTCAAAAACCAGACAGAGTGAAACAAGGAACATGGAACAATACTGAGCAAAGAATGAGTGTGTCTGTGGTGCTTTAATAGTCCAAGTAAGTGAGAATGTGTGTGAAATCAGGGGGTGATCTAGATCTGGTGTGTGAGTGCAGGGCATGATGGGGTTTGTAGTTCGGTAGAATGACAGCGATTGTTCTCCAGCAGCCTGCAAGGGCAACACTGCTAATGATCATAAAAATATGACTAATAATTTGATTATCTATCTATCTGTCTGCCTGTCTGTCTGTCTGTCTGTCCGTCCGTCCGTCCGTCCGTCCATCCATCCATCCATCCATCCATCCATCCATCCATCCATCCATCCATCCATCCATTCAATAAGCTTCTCCTGCTCACCAAGGCTGCATTTATTTAATCAAAACTACAGTACAAATTGTAAAATTGTGAATTGTTATTGCACTATAAAATAACTGTTCAAAAGTAGTTTATCATTTAATTTATTTTATATTATTTATTTAATTGAATTTTCAGCTTAATTACTCCAGTCTTTCAAGTCACATGATCCTAATTGTTATTATTATTATAATTACGATGATGATGAATATTGTTATTAATTCATTCATTGATTCATTTTCTTGTCGGCTTAGTCCCTTTATTAATAAGGGGTTGCCACAGTGGAATGAACCGCTAACTTATCCAGCATATGTTTTACGCAGCGGACCCCCTTCCAGCCACAAGCCATCACTGAGAAACACACTCATTCATACACATACACAACGGACAATTTAGCTAACCCAATTACCACATGTCTTTGGACTGTGGAGGCAACTGGAGCACCTGGAGGACTAACTCCACACAGAAATGCCAACTGACCCAGCCGAGGCTCGAATCAGCAAACTTCTTGCTGTGAGGCTACAGCACTACCCACTGCGCCATCGCATCACCCATTATTAATATTAATATTAATAACGGTAATAGTCATAAAAGCAATAATGACTGGAGTAATAATTTAATTCGATACGTCATACAATAGGAAATCAGTAATTAAAAATTTTAATAAATATTTTTTTAAAATTTCACATTTAATAAATGCCGCCTTGATGAAAAGAATAATTTTATATTAAAAAAAGAAAAAAGTAGTGTATATACAGTTGAAGTCAGAATTATTAGCCCCCCTTTGAATTTTTTTTCTTTTTTAAATATTTCCCAAATGATGTTTAACAGAGCAAGGAAATTTTCACAGTATGTCTGATAATATTTTTTCTTCTGGAGAAAGTCTTATTTGTTTTATTTAGGCTAGAATAAAAGCAGTTTTTATTTTTTAAAAGACATTTTAAGGTCAAAATTATTAGCCCCTTTAAGCTACATATTTGTTTTTCGACTGTCTACAGAACAACCCATCATTATACAATAACTTGCCTAATTACCCTAACCTGCCTAGTTAACCTAATTAACCCAGTTAAGCCTTTAAATGTCACTTTAAGCTGTTTAGAAGTGTCTTGAAGAATATCTAGTCTAATATTATTTACTGTCATCATGGCAAAGATAAAATAAATCAGTTATTAGAGATGAGTTATTAAAACTATTATGATTAGAAATGTGTTGATAAAATCCATTAAACAGAATTTGGGGAAAAAAAATAAACAGGGGGCTAATAATTCAGGGGGACTATTAATTTTGACTTCAACTGTATATTCATTGCATGTACATATGCACTTATCTTTAAAATATCAAAAATTAAATATTTAACTTTTTTTGTTGACAATCATTAATACAGACTGTAATGCTATATTGTTATGTATTAACCATTCTAATCATAGAGTAAAATACTGCTAATATTTTCAAAAGCATATTATTATGTGTATTTATTTACATATTTGTATGTATGTAAAATTGCATGACTGTCTGTAAACATTTCAAATGCACTTGAGATCCTTGTGATCCTTAATCAACACTAATTCCCATTTATTCACTAATTTCGAGCCCAAACATCAGATCAGATCAGCCATCTTCAGGACTCTAAATAGTCTATTTTAATACATATTTTAGTTTAGTTTATTGTTGAAGCACAGGTGAAAAGTTTCCCCCGTGTCTGTGAGCCAATCTGAATTCTATGAATGTGTAAGTACAAGCTAAAACTTGAAGTTTCCACCATTGTTCAGCGTCTCGTCCTCAAGCACAGAAGACTCTCAGAAGTGTTTTCTTTTTCCCTCGTGTTTCACACCTGACACAACAAACCTCAGTGTCTGCTTTTACTCCAGTCAACACCGGGCTCCTTGATGAAAGTTTTCTTAAAGCTCGAGCGCAGGATGAAGTTGTGCTGAAAATAGACGGGGAAACGACCTTATTATCCTCCACATCTCTTCAGTCGAATGTTCCTGGTGTTCGAGGGAAAAACTTTCTCCTCCATTTGTTGCTTCACAGAGGAATCTCTTTATTCGCACCCATTAGACTTCACAGAGCAGACGAGCGGCCTGCGGTTTATTCACTGTAGGATGTTATAATTGAAGTCAAATCTGACAGTTCATGGAGAGCTGGTGTTTAATGAGAGAAGTGAATCATAGGAATATCACAGACCTGTGGGTTTCTTAACCAGTGGGTCGTGACACGGAGATGTGCTGAAGATCTAATGTGGGCTCATAGAGTCACTAATGCAAAGAAAACACCTCACGTACAACTGAAGTCAAAATGATTCACCCTCCTGTGACTTTTTATATTGTTTATTCAAATATTTCTCAAATGATGTTTAACAGAGCAAGGAAATTTGCACAGTAGTTCCTATAGTGTTTTTTTTTTGTGTGGAGAAAGTCTTATGTCTTTTAGTTTGGCTAAAATTTCACATGAGGGCTAAAAATCTTGACTTCATCTGTATATTCAATTCAATTCATGTCTATTTCTTTAGCACTTTTACAATGTAGATTGTATCAAAGCAGCTTAACATACGATGCATTTACACTCACTGTTCAAGTGACTCAATTCTCACAGATCGGATATGGCCCATGTACATGTAAGCAGGAACAAATCACATGGATTCCGATTTACTCAAATCAGATTCAGGCCTTGTTCATATGTGGAAATTTATCCGATATGAATCGGATCTGTGTTCTTCTGTCTGTAGAGTAAGCAGGTCGGATTTTCACCTGTCGATGCGAGTCGCGCGTCGTTAAAAACCATAGCGAATGACATCAAGTCCGACACTTTCTTTTCAGAACAGAGTCCCAAACCCTAAATCTCATACACGAGGACTTAAACAGCTTTCATATTGTCATATAGCACAGGTTTTTAAGCTAGTTAAAGAGAGCAAGAGAGCGCAATATCCGCCACGTAACCAATATAAACTAATATAAAACTAGCGCATACATCTCCTGGATAAATCACGCCATGGACATGACATTAAGATGCCTAAAGGTTTATAAAAGGTTTATCAAAATAAGATGGACAAATGAGAATCTTTCTGTCATAAACTATAGTAAAACAGCTTGTCAAAAGCTGCGAACAGATTACATACAGGAATAGAGAAAAGAGCACTCTTTAATTATCAGCTGTTAGTCAGCGCCCGCTCTTTTTTTCTTATCATTGCGCCTTTGCCGTGTGCTGTGTAAATGCAGACGATCGGATACGAGTCACTTTTAAAAGATGATGCAAGCAGATTATCAAAAAAATCGGATACAGTCACAAAAATTGGAATTGACCATCAAGATCTGCAGTGTAAATGCAGCCATAGAAGTTCTAGTAAATGTGAACTGTTTCAGTCCAGATTTCAGAGTTGAAGTTCAGTTTAGTTCAGTTCAGTTTGGTTTTATTTTCACTGCTGAAAGTCCAAACACTGAAGAGCAAATCCATCGATGTAGAGATCTGCACGGGACTACTTTATTTGTCCCGCTCCCGCAAGGTTTTATTCCACACCCGACCGCTCCCGCCGTATAATCTCGCAATGACTCAAATCACTTATTAATAAAGTGATCTGGAATGGCAAAGAAAGTGTTCTTGCAGGACTCCCAGAGTTCATCAAGATTCTTTAGGTTCATCTTCAATGCCTCCTCCTTCATCTTACCCCAGGCATGCTCAATAATGGTCATGTCTGGTGACTGGGCTGGCCAAATTCTGCAGCACCTTGAGCTTCTTTTCTTTTTTTTGATGTGGAGGCTGAAGTATGAGAAGGAGCGCTATCCTGCTGCAGAATTTGCCCTCTCCTGTGGTTTGTAATGTAATGGGCAGCACAAATGTCTTGATACCTCAGGCTGTTGATGTTGATCATCCACTCTGCAGATCTCTCGCACATCCCCATACTGAATAAAACCCCAAACAATGATTTTTCCTTCACCAAAATTGGCTGATTTCTGTGAGAATCTTAGCTCCAATCGGGTACCAGTAGGTCTTCTGCAGTATTTGTGATGATTGGGATGCAGTTCAACAGATGATTCAGCAGAAAAATCCACCTTCTGACACTTTTCCAAATGATCAACAAGAAGTCAAGTTATTATTTGTTGATCTTACAACTGGAATCAACAACAAGACTTTTGTCAGAGAGTGTAAATGAAGAAAAGAATCAACCAACCAATTAAACGTAAAGTAAATTAATAAAACTTGAAAAGTTTTAATATTGAATGAACAAATGATTAAACAAATGAACAAATAAATGAATGAACAAATAACAAAGTGAATGAATTATGTAAGAATAGGTTTTAAAACCACAGCGGTTCGAACTGTAGTTCTGCCAAGTGACTAAAAAGTTATCAGTATTGATGGTAAAAAACTACATTCTAGTCAAACCATCCTTCTGCAATTTTATACCAAAAACAGAAATAAGGGCAGTATTAATAGCTATAAATGTGGGAGAGCGTTGATATCATGTGATTGTATTGTATTGCAATATGGAACAATTAAATGTTGATGTTAAATCAAAAGTAATTCACAAAAAATTAAAAATAAAATGATTTAATGACAGTAATTATCTATGGTTACGACTGAATTAATTACGAAATAACTGTATAAAATGATCAAATATGGAATGATAAAACATATGATATAAATTGTACCCAGCTTAAATGTAAAATTAAAGTTACCAGAGGTAGAAGGAGAGAAACAGGGGAGGGAGAGAGAGAGACAAAGAGAGCAGCCCCTAAAGTTAGCCTGATTGCAGTAGAGTCAGAGAAGATTTCAGAGGAGGAGAGGAGCAGAGCAGGAAAGCAGAGCAGGAAAGCAGACCAGGAAAAGACAGCCCAGGAAAAGAGCCAGAGCAGCGTTTTACCACCTATTTTGTATCTTTCTTGACCATGTGACTAAAGCCCAAATGCTGAGACATTCAAACTGACCAATCAACATGTGAGCACATCGTAAAACCCCCAAAGTCCACATATCAGGCCCTGATCTTAACAGTATCTGCCTTTGGAGTCAGTATAGACCCTCTTGAGTCAAAAAGACATGTTTTGTCATATAAACAAATGCATATAATAATTTAGCCTCTTACAATTACATGATGACCAATGACAAAAAAAAAAAAACTAATGACTGAATTAACGAATAAATGTGCACATAAATTAATAAGATAACAGTAATTTATGGTTGGGTGGTTTATTTATTTGTGAGCTTGTTTGTCTATCAATAAATACATAAATATATGACTCAATCAATTATAGATGGTCTTAATATCTGATATGTTGAATAGTTGCTTTACTGTTAAATCTGCTGTTGCTTTTTCAGTCAACATCAGGATAAGTCCCATTTTTAAGTGGAAAAGAAGTTATTATTGACCTCCTCTATAACCCATGGACTATTCATTTACCAACATAGCAAAATATGATGTGACATTATGTGTGTGTGTAACCTAATCAATATTCATGAGCCGAATGGTGTTGTACTGTCACAACAAGCTCATGGTTAATACCAGCTCGGAAAATTAATTGGCAGAAATGAATAAGCAGTTACGTTTTTAATTTAGCATTTACAGTTTCTGCAAAACCCTCAACAGTTGCTGTAAAACGGGCTATAATGAAGCGAACGCAGTTTACAGCAGCGTCGATGTGGAAAGATCCAGAAAGCAATGAACGCTGTGATCAAGTGTTATGATTCGGAAGAGCAGCACTCAGGAAATGAGTTTCATTTCATATGCTGCTGCCCAATAAATCCTACCCAGTTTTATTAATAATTTGCTGTGGCAGCTGAGGTTACGGATACAAGACAATCGCTTTTTTCATAATAGTAGCTTCGCTTTTATCCCAACCATCTGTGCATTAAAGGGATAAATGTCATCCCAAAAGATGAAAAATCTGTCATCCTCCACTTGTTTCAAACTTTCGTCACACTTTACAACAAGTTTTATTAGTTCATTCATTTACTAACATGAACTAGTTATGAACAATACGTCTACATCATTTATTAATCATAGTTCAACATTTACTAATACATTATTACCGTACAAGTTCATACTTGTTAACATTAGTTAATGCACTGAGTTAGCTAACTATGAATGACTCTATTTTCATTAACTAAACTTAACTAGCATGAACAAATACAAAAACAACCTTATTGTAAGGTCTTACCCAAACTTTTATAAGTCTTTTTTTTCTTCCTGTTGAACAAAAGCTATTGACAACCCAGGCTCATTCTAAGAAGGTAGTCTCGTGGACGTTTCTGGAGACCGCGAAATACATCCCGGGAGGTACGTATTTTTGCAGTTTTTGTTTCGAATCGGCGAGAGGCCGCTGTGCGCGCTATTTCCCGCGCCGTTCTCGCGTAAACCCGCTGGAGGCCGCTGTCGAACGGCCTTCCGCCTGTCTGACTGGATGACAGAATGATTGACCGTACGACCGGCCAATCGGCTGACCCACCTTCCTCCATCCCTAAACCCAACCAACGACGATTCACAAAAGCCGTCCAGAAAAAGAAAAGCTCTCGTCTGATTTTTACCACGTTTTCGGATTTTGATCACATTCTCACCCTGTGACGAACTTGTTCGCTTCATTTTTTGGATTTTGTTTTCTTACCTGATTTCTGGAACCGCTCTTCCCCGGACTCGAACCCTGTCGTCGTCGTGGTCAGCCCCTCTCTGCGCCACGAGTCCGCCAAAGTACACGAAGAGCTAACCGGACAAACTGGTTGCAGCGGGAAAGCCCTCCACACGGAGGCGAGAGGCCGGCCGGCAAGCGCCGAAAGGAACGGCGTCACACCGCCCGCAGCATTCGCTTAAAAAAATTAAATGCAGCTGTACGTACCCCCGGCTACGTATTTCGCGGTCTCAAGAAACGTCCACGGGACTACGTTCTCAGAATGAGCCTGGGTTGGCTATTGACGTGCATACAGTAGTATTTTTTCCTACTATGGATGTCAGTGGTAACCAGTTTCCAACATTTTTCAAGATATTTTCTTTGAGGGATAGTTCACCCAAACATGAAAATTACTCATTTATATTCACCCTTTCCAAATCAGTTTGAGTAGAAAACAAAAGATATACAGTACTGAAGAATGTTGGAAACCTTCCATTGACTTCTATTGTATTAGTTTTTCCTACTACTGAAGTGGTCTTCAGCTTTCTTCAAAATATCTTATTTAGTATTCATCAAGGTAAAGAAAAGAGAAAAAAGAGGAAGAAACTTACAAATGTTTGGAACAAATGGAGGGTGAGTAAATGACGACAATTTTATTTTTGGAGTGAACTGTCCCTTTAAGAAGCTTGATTTTGATTTCATGTTGACTTGATAGGTTTGAGCTGGATTTCTTCTCACTGCACTGCAAACAAATGCTTTTCATTCTTTGTGTTTTTGTCTTGTTTCTAGTCCAAATATCTAAACAGCATTTTCTAGACAAGCAGAAAAATATTGCCTTATTTTAAGAAATAAGATTTTTTCTTTTACCTTTGGACATAAGACTATTTTACTTACCCCATTGGCAGATAATTTAGCTTGTTTTAATGAAAGACTTAATTAATTTGGGCATATTATTTCTTATACTTCACCCTTTTAGCTATTATGAATTTGTGTTTTATGTTGAACACAAAATAAGACGTTCTGAAAAATGTTTGAAATCAGTAGCAATTAACTTTCATAGTAGGAAAAAAACACCAAGTCAACTTCTGTTGGTTTGTCACATTCTTCAAAATATCTTCAACAACAACAAAAAAGAAACATATGAATGTTTGGAACAAAAGGAGGGTGAGTAAATAATGACAATTTTAATTTTGGGGTGAACTGTCCCTTTAAGAAGCTTCATTTTGATTTCATGTTGACTTGTTGGTTTGAGCTGGATTTCTTCTCACTGCACTGCAAACAAATGCTTTTCATTCTTAGAGTTTTTGACTTGTTTCTAGTCCAAATATCTAAAAATTCTTCAATCAACAAGCATTTACTAGATAAGCAAAAAATATTGTCTTGTTTAAGAAATAATATGCCAAGATGAAGTGAGTTTTTATTTGGAACAGGCTAAATGATCTGCCAATAGGTGATAAGCAAAATAATCTAGTATCTGACATAAGACTATCTTGGTTACCTCATTGGCAGATTATTTAACTTGTTTTAATAAAAAACTTTATTATTTTTGGTTTATTATTTCTTAATTTTTGCTTGTCTTGAAAATACTTCTTGATTTAAGGATTTTTAGATTTTTGAACTTTAGAAACAAGACAAAAACTCAAAGTGAGAAAAGCATCAAGAAAATGCCCCAGTTAAAAATCGCCAGCGCCCCAGTAACTGCTTTGAGCCTATGATTTACTTTATATGCAAGAGTGGTAATCTCAGAATAAAGACGTTATTCTCTATGTGCAACTGAACCAACGCTGGTGAAAGCAATGTAGTTTAATCAAAAAGCAAACTGACGCATGCGCATCCCGGTTGTTGATGTGCACGCCGAAAAAGTATGTCTCTGATGCGTTGTGAAACCGGCATAACAGCCTTTAATGCAGAGATGTCTGCACACAGTGAGTTTTGCAAGTCGACAAATCTAAAGTTGAAATAATATGATGATGATCCTATTTTGACAGCATGGCTTGTCATAGATTATTTTGTCTGAAGCAGAAAGGAGGGATGACGAGTCAGGGAGGTAAAATTACACCTAATTCTCCACCATGTGTCAAGTAAGACAACACATAATATAACATATTTATAGTATTTCATTCTAATGAAATTAATATTCATGCAAAATACTTCTTAAATGATCTTAGCATATCACTCCAGTTGTGCCTTTACATTGGTTTCCAGTTATTCAGGATTGATTTCTGTTATTAATTTAGAATAATAATTGTATAATAATACACTTATTTATAATCATGAAATATTTTTGTATTATTAATAAAAATATTTGTCTATGTGTGTGTGTGTGTATATATATATATATATATATATATATATATATATATATATATATATATATATATATATATATATATATATATATATATATATATATATTTATTTATTTATTTATTTATGTATGTATTTATTTATGTATTTATTTATTTATTTATTTATTTATTTACTTATTTATTTATTTATTTATTTATTTTTATTCTGTTAAAACAAAACAAAGATATTTTGAAGAATGTCAAAAACCAACAGCAATTGGTTAATATAAAATAATTTATATTAGATTATATAATCAAGACAAAAACTAGAAAAGCTTTAAGAGTGCAGTGAGAAGAGATCCAGCTAATACCAAATCAAGTCAACATGACATCAAAATTAAGCTTCTTAAAGGGACAGTTCACCCCAAAATTTAAGTTCTCATCATTTACTCGCCCTTTATTTGTTCCAACTATTTGTACGTTTCTTATTTTCAAGTCGAACAAAAAAGAAGATACTTTGAAGAATGTTGAAAACCAACAGCAATTGACTTACAAGAATTTATATTAGACTATAGAATCAAGACAAAAACTCAGTGAGAAAAGCATCAAGTGTGCAGTGAGAAGAGATCCAGCTAATACAAAATCAAGTCAACATGACATCAAAATGGAGCTTCTTAATGAGAAAGCTCACCCCAAAACCAGCAGCAATTGACTATATTGGACATTTATATTGGACTATACATATCAAGAGAAAAACTCAAAGTAAGAAACACATTTTTTTGCAGTGTTTCTATGATACGGCACTTACAGTACGTTCAGGTATTGACCCAGATGAAGCTGTTCCCAGATCAGCGTTAAAGCCCCTCCTGCGGCTGTATTTTGAGTCAAGGCTGTTTAGCGCTCAAATCCTCCGAGTTTTGCTCAAAGCTATTATCAGAGGTGTTCAAGAGGCCGGTCAAGGTCAGCAGAACATGTTGACATATAATGCATTAAATGAAGAGGCGTTTAAGATGGATTAGTGCGGAATGATAAATGGTTGGGGGCCGAAAAACATGATAAATAGACAGAAGCCAGAGGGGCCAAACCTGCTGGTTTCAGAGCGGCCCCGTGGTATTAAAGCGGGTCTGGACGGGCTCCAGGGGAGAGAGGTTAAGTCCAGCAGTCTTGCTTATGTCAAAGAGCTGGAACCGAGCCAGTCGCTTTATCGACAGATGGAGAGGGAGAAAGACACGGGTTTGTGCGCAGGCATTGTTTCAGAACGAGCTGCAATCAGGAGCTCTTCATAAAGGCCTGATAGAGCTGTTCAACTTTGACAAAACCTGCAGCATCAAATCCTGCAGGTTTCATTTTGCTGTTAATTATGCAGTACAGGCTCAATGTAAACATGTTCCACTGCCTATATTATTGGAAACATAAATATGTTAGATTGTATATGTTCCGTTGCACATTTCAGATGACAAATATACTAGAGGTTGCTCTCTGCATTTTTGCAAATGCATTGCTTACTGTAGTAAAATTTCAATTAAAAGCCTGATACATCTGCTCTGCTTTGACAAAACGTTCAGCATCAAGTCCTGCAGGTTTCATTTCTGTGTTATTTATGCAATCCAGGCTCCTTGTAAATATGTGCCTCTACAATATTTGTAAAACGTAAACTTGTGCCTCTGCCAACCATTTTTGCGAAATGTAAATATGTTGCCCTGTGTATGTTCCATTGCACGTTTCAGATGACAAACCCCCTAGACGGTGCTAGTTTTTGCAAATCTGCAATACATTTCTTATTGTAGCCAAAGACTATTAAAAAATAATTCAAATTTTGATTAAAGGCCTGATAGAGCTGTTAAATGTGAATAAAAATATGCATATTTTAAGACGGATGAGGAGTGAGGGGGTTCACACTGCATATGATGATAACAGGACCAGAGAGAAAATGAGTGCTATTTCTGCACAGACTTTTAATTTAATTTCTAGTAAGCCAGCTCAATCAATCAACCATCCAACCAACCTACACAACCCAACCCAACCCAACCCAACCCAACCCAACCCAACCCAACCAACCAACCAACCAATCAACCAACCAACCAGAAAACCTTGCTACCTACCTACCTGGCAAGCAAACAACCAACCAACCAACCCAACTCAACCCAACTCAACTCAACCCAACCCAACTCAAACCAACCTAACCAACCAAACAATCCACCAACCAACCAACTCAACTAAACCTAACCCAACCAAACAACTAAACAGCCAACCTACCAACCAACCAACCCAACTCAACCCAACTCAACTAAACTCAACCTAACCCAACCTAACCTAACCTAACCCAACCCAACCCAACCAACCAACCAACCAACCAACCAACCCAACTCAACCCAACCCAACCCAACTCAACTCAACTCAACTCAACTCAACCCAACCCAACTCAAACCAACCTAACCAACCAAACAACTAAACAACCAATCCACCAACCAACCAACTCAACTAAACTCAACCTTAACCTAACCTAACCTAACCCAACCCAACCCAACCCAACCAACCAAACAACTAAACAGCCAACCTACCAACCAACCAACAATAATTTGAATTTTGATTAAAGGCCTGATAAAGCTGTAAAATGTGAATAAAAATATGCATAATGATAAATTTTATGGAATTTCATATAAAAAATGATCAAATCTATATTTACACACACTTTATAAGTAAATAGACTCAATTTGTGCCTCTGTCTAGATTTTTGCGAAATGGAAATATGTTGGGTTGTGTAGTTCCGTTGCACGTTTCAGATGACAAATCCACTAGAGGGCGTTGTCTAACTTGTTGCAAATATGAAATACATTACTAACTGTAGTAGAGCTGTCAAAACATAACTAGAACTTCGATTGAAGACCTGATCTGTTCTGCTTTGACAAAATGTGCAGCATTAGAATTTGCATTATTTGTCAAATTTATATAAAAGAGACACATTTGTATGTAAAAACTTGCATTCATATTTTCATATTCATATTCATAGTCAAGAGGCCGAGGCATGATGATGACGTAACCGACGTTGTTTGTTTTTGTTTGCTTGATCTGCATTCCAGACAACCTGACATTTTAAGTTTTCCTACTTTCTATTTGGAAATAACGTCTAGAAAGCCGCTACTTTTTTATTATCATTATTTTTTTTTACAATTTTTCCAAAATGTATTTATGTTGCGTTGTTTATGTTTCGTTGACAGATCCACTAGAGGGTGAATCTCCAAATTAATCATACAAAGGAATAGAAAATATGTGTTTCAGTGATTAAAATGAGTGACATTGTCCAAACACATGATGGTAATTATAGAATTTGTATATAAAAATTCTATATATAAGTATATGCATATGTTTTATAGATGTCTATACAATGATGTACAAATTGCATAATGCATAATGAAGGCACAAAAGTATTTTTTTAATAACACATTGTATTGTATACTGTATTTTTAGAAAGTTGACACTCCAATCTCCTACTGTATCTTCTTCTGAACCGCTTAGGTTATGAAGAAACAATAAACTGATAATCCTTCCTCTGCGGCTCTCTCTAAGAAACAACACTTACGCACACCGACATGTGAAATGTGCAGTTTGCTCAACGTGACAGCTCCTAGCCCTTTGCCATTTATTTTTTCACCTGATCCAAAAAGTCAATCAATCCCTACCCCGACCTTTCCATTGCTGACATCATCCCGTCTTTCTGTTTCCTCAGAGGTGTGAGTCTGTGCAGAAGGACTTCATCAATAGCGCTGTCTCATGCTGAGTTCCTCCCACTGCGCTTAAGTGCTCGCATTTGCCTACTGTTGTGCGTTCACATGGAAGTTTGTGTCTCCAAGATCCCAGCAAAAACCGCTCTTATTAAGCATGGGGCGACACACTTTCCACTGATTGCAGAGAACAAATATTAAAGATAGCTGAGATAATAATAATTATAATAATAATAATCAACTTTATTTTATATAGTCCCTTTTAAAGTAGCATCTTTTACAGGTGCATTACAGACATATAAAATGTGCAGTTGTAAAAGATACATACAAGGATGAATCCAAAAAAAGCAATCAAATAATTAATTAATTAAAAACACATATAATAATAAAATAATAATAATAATAATAATAATAATAATCATCATTATCATCATCATCATCATCATCATCTTCATCCTCCTCCTCCTCATCATCATCATCAAATAAAATAATCAAATAAGAACTAACCTTAAAAGGTAAGACGGATGAGGAGTGAAGGGGTTCACACTGCATATGATGATAAAAGGACCAGACAGAAAATCATTGCTATTTCTGCACAGACTTTTAATTTAATTTCTAGTAAGCCAGCTCAATCAATCAACCATCCAACCAACCAATCAACCATCCAACCAACCAATCAACCAACCTGCACAACCCAACCCAACCTAACCCAACCAACCAACCAACCAACCAACCAACCAGACAACCTTGCTACCTTCCTACCTGCCAAGCAAACAACCAACCAGCCAACCAACCCAACCCAACCCAACTCAACCCAACTCAACTCAACTCAACTCAACTCAACTCAACTCAACTCAACTTAACCTTAACCTAACCTAACCTAACCTAACCTAACCCAACCCAACCCAACCCAACCCAACCAAACAACTAAACAGCCAACCTACCAACCAACCAACCAACCTTCCTACCTGCCTACCTACCTACCAACCAAACAACCACCCAACCAACCAACCAACCAACCTACCTACCAACCAAACAACCACCCAACCACCCAACCAACCAACCAACCAACCAACCAACCAACCAACCATCCAACCAACCAACCAACCAACCAACCAACCCACCAACCAACAAACCAACCAACCAACCAACCAACCAACCAACCAACCAACCAACCAACCAACCAACCAACCAACCAACCAACCAACCAACAATCAAACTAATCAGTCATCCTTTATTTTTACAGCACCGAATTATCTCAGACTGGTTTCTTGAACATGACAATGAGTTCACTGTACACAAATGGTCTCCACAGTCAGCAGATCTCAATCCAATACAGCACCTTTTGGATGTGGTGGAACAGGAGATTGGCATCATGAATGTGCAGCCGACAAATCTGCAGCAACTGTGTGATGCTATCATGTCAATAAGATCAAAATCTCTGAGGAATATTTCCAGTACCTTGTTGAATTTATGCCACGAAGGATTACGGCAGTTCTGAAGGCAAAAAGGGTCCAAATTGGGACTAGTAAGGTGTACCTAATAAAGTGGCCAGAGAGTGTATACTATTTATATAGCTCAAGCACTTCCGATGAACCGTCATGCCATTATAAACTTTCTTTAAAAATCAATGATCTTCACAGCCTGATTGAGATACATTATAAAGTGGGTCTCATACCAGACAAGAAGCACTGCAATAAATTACTTTGTTTCGCACCATGTCTTTAAAATATGGACATTTATTTTACCACAGTATTTTCAGTGAAGTTTTTATTTCACATTTTAATTAAATTACATTATCTATGCTATAAAAGAAACCTCATGAAATTGAAAATCTCAAACTATCAAACCTATCATTTTTATTATTTGTTATTTTTATTTCTTATATTTGTATTTGTTTCTTTAATTCTTGTTTATGTAAAACACTTTCAGTTACCATTGCATATGAAATGTGTTATATAAATGAACTTGTTATTACATAATATTACCCCATTAAGATCTCAATGCAAGGTTATTTTTAAGCTGCATCCCAAATGTACTCAAATGCAACCAAAACACTTCATATTTGCTTTAGAATTACAGGAAATCCAAGCACACAAGGCCGTCTCTAGCTGTATTTGCTGTGTGTATTAAATCCCGGCCCATATATCCCACTGATCCACATTGAGCTCAAACAGTCATGCCTGCGAAACGCTCCCATTCATTTTCTCCTCTTGACGTGTGATTGGCTACAGAGGTTTTCCTGGAGAGGTCACTAGAGACAGACAATATTACTCCGCTGAGAGGCCAGACAAGCTGTAGAACAAAAGGTGATGTCTGGGTCATCTTGATTGTAGCGAGACAGCTGCTCATCAAATCACGGCAGATTTATTAGCGCTTTTCTTCTCTGCTGTGACTGACATGCGCTGTTAAGCTATCATTCAACTTAAAAGCACCAGATAACGCTGATAATATTGCATCTAAGATGGATGGATTGCATTGCATCTTTTAAAAACTAGTCACAGGGCATTGCTGTGCAGTTAGTTTGACTTTGCTTTTTATCTTTTCTATATGCACAAACTGATGTGTAGAACTCACGAACCTTGCTTCCGACCAAACATGCTATCAGGTGCAATTAATCAACATTTAATTTAAAGGGCACCTTGGTTAGCCCTTTTTTTCGGATTTAATATAAGTGTTTTGCGTCTCCAGAATGTGTCTGTAAAGTTTCAGCTCAAAACACTCATCAGATTTTTTATTATACCTTTTATTAAAGTCCTATTTATACATTTTTTCACTGGGTGGCGGTTTTGGTGTACTGCTCCTTTAAGGCTAGTTCTCCCCGCCCACCGTTTCTACGTGCCTTTCTGCGTGCCTTAATCTCCTCCCTCAGCAGCGTCAGACAACAGACAGACTTAAAGGAAGCAGATCTCACATAGCGTTTGTGAGAAATACTACAGTAAGAACTTTACCAATTACCCACACACACACACACAGAGACAGACAGACAGACAGACAGACAGGGCGCCCGTTTAGCTTTGCACTCTTTTTGCACGCATATGTGACATGATACAGGTTAATCTCCACTGCTGTTGGATATCTGTTATGTTAATGTACAAAATAAACCTGATTTAACGTCCACAAACCAGGATTGAAGCATCTTCCTTTATAATTGTTCTGAGACGCGGCTGTGCTGATGAAGTAAAGCTAAGCTAAATCGCTGTTATTCACTACACACATGCTCTGTTTTAAAACATTTTCAACATGTGAAACTCACTCTTGATCACATTTGATGATGATTGATGATCCTAGCGAACTGAACAGATCTTTTATTCTAGGTTGCTTTGCGCACGTCTGGTCTTGTTTATAAGATTATGCACGTGACTACCGGACATGTTAATACGCAGCTGTCAATCAATTTGGTGGGCGGGGGGACCGCACTCCTACGTAAAGTTGGGGTCGATCTGAACACCGCTCCAATTGGTCCACCGTTTTTATTTTGCTAAATTGAAAAAAAAGGACTGGGTGTGTTTAAATCACCCCAATATGACGGTCTATACACTATACCTACACATATGTCTGTCCAAACAGCTTGAAAAGTAGATGTTTCACCATAGGTGCCCTTTAAATTTCGACCTCTTATGACTACACTGTAAAACCCAATAAGTTAAGGTAACTCAAACCATTTGAGGAAACCGATTGCAACAAACCATTTAAGTTCAAAAACCAATCCTAATGAGTACTGTGAACTTAATCCATTTGAGTAAAAGAAGCAATTTGAGCACAGTAAAACCAAATAAATGAAGAGAACTCAAACCAACTGAGTACTGTAAAACCCAAGGCAACTCAATTCGTTTGAGGAAACCGATTGCTACAAACTATTTGAGTTAAAAAAGGAATCTATATGAGTGCTGTGAACTTGAAGTAATGAGGTATTTAATTAACTCATGTATTTGTTATGTCATGTAATTATTGTTGGATAAATTAACAAAATATGTAACTAAACATACCTTATGCCTCTTCAGAGCGGAGATGAATAAATGTATAATATGTAAATCTGGTATTTTGCTTCCTGAGGACAGTTAGCTTGTGCTGTCGTTGTCCATTAACACACAGTAAACAAGTTGGCACTCGTGTTTTCAAAATAAAAGTCCCTCATACATAGTAAGTGAAATCTATGCTTAAAAATAACGAAGGGAGGAAAATTATCGTTGTTGTCTCACTAGAAAACGTTGTTGCTTATCAAACGAAGCATGAGGCATGCATATTAGTGATCTCAGAGCTTTCTTATATTCTCAAAGCTGATGACATGGCTGCTCATCAGGTCCGGATGAATGACCCAAATAAGGCATACATGCAAATGTGATGGGCATGGCCATGAATCTCGTCACAGTTTGTTTTGTCTTCTGATTGTTGTCCACCGGGGTTTTACACTTATGGAATTTACATGAGAATGAGGAAACAGAGGTGTCTGAGGTATGCCCGTGAGGTATATTCACAGTATGCCCATTTCCATATACTGATCTTTTATTATTCTAGTATGCTTTGGTACCTTTAAGTAATGATACTTTTACTTGAGTATGGTTTTTCAATACTCTTTCCATCACTGTGTGTACAGAAAGACATTACTAAGTAGTTGCTAATTGTTTTTGTCCTAGGGTGTTGCTATGCAGTTGTTCTGATGTTGCTATGTGGTGTTACGAGTTATTTTTTCAAACTTTCCATATTTATTTGTCCTTTTGTTGGTAGCACAAGAAGTGCCTCAAAAATATAATGCAGGATTTGTTTACTGCAGGCAAATTTAGGCCAGAGCTGCCAGTAACAAAACCTGTCCAATTTCTGCAGGATCCACTTTACCTGAAATCATGTTCTGTTAGGCAACCCTGGTTTAAACCTTGTTTGTTTCCCTTCAGCTCCAGTAAAATATTCTGAGTGGTTTTTGGACAAAAACTCATAGCGGTTGCTTAGAATTTTGTGTTTGGCTGCTGGGCAGTTCCTAAGGTTGTCCGAGTGGTTGCTGGGGTGTAAACTCTGATAACACAGTGTGGAATAATCTGATTAAAATTCATAAGTGCACAGCAGCAGGCTGAATACAGCATTGGTGACTCTGTAAACACAAATTTTTCATTTTATTTTTTATTTCTTAGTTTTTTTTTTTAAGTTTTAAGATTATTGCTTATTTATAATTATTACTTATAGTTAATTGCTTATTTAAATCAATTTATGTATGCCCATTGTAAAAACTGAACTGAATCATTTAGTTTGTCCATCTCTGTTAAAATTAAGTGAATTTGACAGCATACCTACTGAATATGTATATTTCTTTTTTTTTTTTTTTTGGCTTTCTTTGCCTTTATTAGATAGGACAGTAATAAGACAGGAAGCAAAGTTGGAGAGAGAGAGAGGGGGTAGGATTGGGAAATGTCCTCGAGCTGGGATTTGAACTCGGGACGCCCTGAAGTGCAACTACACCATGTGTCGGCACGCTAACCACTAGGCTATTGTGCCGACTGAATATGTATGTTTCACAAGGAAATATAACTATTTCATGCTCTGTCAGTTTAGTGGCTCATTTTTACAAACTCATAAGATTTTAGGTGTTTTCAGAATCTCTAGAGAAACAATTGTGATTCGCTAATGATTTTACAAGAAAACGTAAATATTTTACATATTGTCAGTTTAGCGAATTTTTGCAAGTTCAGTCTTATAATCTTTTAAAGGAGCCATGGCACCAAACTCCACCTCTAAACCCAACTGGGATGAGCAAATCTTACTATAATGTATGAATGAGAATGTACAACATACATGTGAATTAGCCATTTAATCAACAAGTTACGAATTGACACAAGAGTGTTGTAACTTTTGAGAATAGATTTTGCTAGAGAAACAATTGTGATTCGTCAATGTGTTAATTTTTTATGAGGAAACTTAACTTTTTTATGTTTGGTTCATTGCGTTCACACTGCAGCCAAATGTGATTTCAGATTTTTTTTGCCCACATGTGACTCAGGTAATGATAGTGTGAACAGCCCAAACCGCATGGAATCTGATCTATTCAGGTCAGATCTGTGCCACTTTCATATGTAGTCTTACATCAGAAACAGATCTGATGTTTTGCAATGCGACCGCAGTGTGAATGGTTATGTCGGATTTCATGTGACTTTTACATAATCTTCAAGTGACATGTGTCATCATTCTGTGCTGCAGACATCATCTACTCCTCAGGATCACAGTAGAATAGCACACATGGTGATTATTTTACCACAGAAAGTTGGTTGTTCATTTTGAAAAAGATTTTAAAGGCAAAACTGGTGCTTGTTAACGATTGAGGCACGGGTTGATCACGAAGCTGATGAGCGTCGTGCGTGTTGCGGATAGGGGATCCGTGTGCAAAGGAGGGAGAACTTTCTCTCAGAGAGAAAAAAGGGCAGGTGCTTGAGCACCCAAACCCCCCTTCTGTACGTGTCTGCTGTTTATAACGAAGTAAAATGAAATAACTCAGCAAACGGAGATAAAACAACTCCACCTTCACAGTTCAGTCTGCGGCTGCTCATTAACCCTTGATGAGTACACCGGTGGTCAAACAAACGTGCACCGCGGTTGTCATAAATCACAAATGATCAGTGTTTTCAATCACAAGTGACTTATTTTAGATTTCAAATGCCAAAATACACATTAGTAGTAGCAGAACAATCATTTACAATTCATGAAATACACCACGGTTGTCTGTGAAAATGGCAATAATCATATAAGCATGATCTGACAACGTGCTTACTTCATACAGTATCACGTGTGCGTAATTAGACATTTAGTACTGTCCGTAACTGTGGGTCCGTTTAGGACCATGATCTGTTCACACTGCAAATCTGATATTGCCCACATTTATAAGGGCAGTGTGAACAGCCATGCAAAAAAATCAGATCTGAGAAAAAATCAGATTTGAGCACTAAACCTGGCAGTGTGAACGTAGCCTTAGTGGCTAATTTATACGAATTCATACGATTTCAGGCATACAACTTTTAAAAGGAGGCGTGGCACCAAACTCCACCCCTAAACCCAACCGAGATGAGCAAATCATACTAAATTGTATGAATAAGATCATACAAACTGAATTAACAACTAAATGAAAAAGTTACGAATTTTTATAAGATAGAGTTGGAACTTTTGAGGATCAATTCAGAATCGCTAGAGAAACAATTGAGATTTGTCAGTGATTTTTTTTTACGAGGAAATGTATTGCAGTTTGTCAATTTAGTGACTAATTTGTACAAATTCTGGCATATGATATTTAAAAGGAGGCGTGGCACCAATCCCCACCTCTAAACACAACTGAGATCAGCAAATTATATTAAAATGTACAGATAAGATCGTACAAATTTACACGAATTATTCAATAAATCAGAAGTCATAAATTGCCTTGAGATACTGTTGGAACTTGAGGATCGATTGATAGATTGATTGATTGATTTTATTTGACAATTCTAACAAAAATATACAAACAAGTCCAGTTAGACCAACTCATACATTATTTCAAAAACTGTTGAGGATAAAGTACACAAAAAAGCCACAGGCTTATTTCCATTGTGGTCCTTGATATTCTTTAAAAATGAACGAGCAAATCATAAATGGAGTGCAAACATCATCAGCTCAGCAACTCAGCGCAATAAAATCCTCAACGTCAACTGTAAAACCACCACTTTTTAATTTCCCTTTTAAAAACACTCTCAATTTGAATCTCTTTAAAAATCGTGGGCAAAACATTCCAAGCAGCAGAGCTCGTACACAAAAAATAATTCCTACCTGATTCACTCTTAAATCTATATGGGTAAATATCCCTGCTACGTGCTCTTGTAGAACGACAATGTACCTCACTAACTTAAACATAATAATTAAGAAAATATTTTGGGATAATTTTCTTTCAAATCTTAAAAACCGTCACTAATTTAAAAATTTTTACCCTATTCTCAACTTTTAAAATATTACTTTGGCTATAATGTTCATTATTTAAATGTGTCAGTGGAGGTTCTTTCATAACAATTCTACACAACTTATTTTAGGCCGTCTGCAATTTATTGTTCATTGTTTTAGAACTACCGCTGTACCAAAAAACTGCAGCATAGTCAAAGTATGGCTGCACTAATGCACTTGCTAAAATTTGTAAAGTTTGGGTCTCTAGGAGCTCTGCCTGTCTTGCTAAAAACCTAATTTTAGAACAAATTTTAGAATGGACTATAACAGCCATCTTTTCACCTGTCAAATTACTATCTAAAACACAACCCAAATATTTCAGAATTGCATTTATCCAGTTTTTTTTATTATTAGGAAACATAACTATTTTACGTCTTGTAAGTTTAGTGGCTTGAGTTCAGATTTTTAAAAGGAGACGGGGCACCAAACCCTACCCCTAAACCCCACAGAGATGAACAAATCATGCTAAAATGTACGAATAAGATCATTCATACAAATTATTCAATAAATCAAAAAGTTATGAATTGTCATGAGATGGAACATTGGATTTAGAATAGTAATTAATTCATCATTAATTCATTTTCCTTCAGCTTAGTTCTATATTTATCAGGTATTGCCACAGCGGAATGAACCCCCATGTATTCCTGCATATGTTTAATGCAGAGGATGCCCTTCCAGCTGCATATTTTATACAGCAGATGCCCTTCCAGCTGCAACCCAGTACTCGGAAACACCCACACTGGGGGAAACCGGAGTACCCGGAGGAAACCCACACGAATGCAAGGAGAACATGCTAACAGAAATGCCAGCTAACCCAGGCGAGACTCGAACCAGCGACCTTCTTGCTTTGAGGCCACAGTGCTAACCACTGAGCCACATTGCTTCCCTGTGATTCATCAATGAAAACAATTATTCTCCCACCTCTACAATGCAATGGATAACAAAACATGGCATCTTCTCACACATATTTGTCTTGTGGTTAAATAATGAACATCCACTGATCAAGCAGGCGCTGCTACTCGGAAAAAAAAAACCTGTGTAGGAACCAGTGAAGAAGACGTGAGCTGAGGGTTTCTAACAGTACATTATCAGCCGTCTCGACAGACACCTGTAGCGTCCCTGACCCGCCGTAGATAAATCTTGAGTGCTTCTAAAAGCCTGATTCTCCTTTTGATTCATTATCTGCTTCATTATGAAGCACATTGAGCTCTGGCATGGCTTTGACAGGCCGCACAGGCGCAGAAACCTCTTCAAGATGAAGGAGACTCGCTGTTCTCCAGCTTCATCCACTCAGATCTGTGCTTTAAAAGAGCTCCTCTTGTGCTCTATTAGCATTAGCGTGACAGCCTCTCAATGAGGGGGTTTCTTGAAAATTCACAGGGGTAGGCCTTCAATGAAGTTTCTAAATTTCTCTGACACTGAGATAGAGAATACAGTGAGAATAGAGACCCTGATGCACAAAAAGACACAAAGGAAGAGCACATTTTGGGTGACGTCTCATTGGAGAGGTCGAGAATAAGCCGTAATTTGCTTGAAATGACGTTATTAGATTTTATTGTGAGGTGTTTCAAGAACGCTCCACTTTCCTTTTCACAGTTTCTCTTGTGCCAAGAACAGACTGAGCCTTGATATTGCATGATTTGGGTTCAATGGAGATTCAAAGGCTTTATGAAAACAAGAGAATGAGCACGTCGGCTGATGTGTAATGACTATCTGGACATATTCATAATATTCTGTAAGAAAGAAAAAGATTTTATCTGCTCAGAAATTATGTTAAGAACAAGGTTTTCATTTCAAGAAGCAGTAAGGGTTTATAAATGTTCAAAGATAAAGCTAGTAGCATCTATAAATCAGCCTGAAAATTAAAAATAATGTTCGTAACGGTCCCTTGAAATGCTTATGAATGTGCAGTTTTTTATTCAATGTTTGACGTAATCTCAACCGAAAGAGATGGTGGGGCATAGTGTAGCTCCTCCTCTTTAAAAAAAAAATAAACAGCCAATAGTGTTTTGCTCTATCACAGCTCTGCCTGTGAGAATGGTTGAGCTCAGGTGCATCAAATAAAAAGCCAATGAGAAGCATCTTGAAGGGGGCGGGGCATGTCAGATATTAGAGAGTATTTGATTGGTCGGAAGATTTGATGAGAAACTGCACTGTAAAAAATAAATTGTTGAGAAAACATAATAAATAAGGCAACTTGAGGCTGGAAGAACTTTGAGTTGCCTCAACAGCTGTTGTTGAGTTCTTCTCAGTAACAATATTTGTTCAGTTAACATAATTTTGTTTATTCCTGTAATGTTAATTATTGTATTTTACTTATAAAGATCCTCTTGTCACATCAGCTAAACTAACTGTCAGACCAACTAAATGACTGATTTATAAAAGAAAATAATACATCCACTAGTAGAGTACTTATGATTATGCATTCAGTAACAGTGTGTTGTGATTCTGTGTCTGATCTGTTTTTTTATTTTATTATTATTATTATTATTATTATTATTATTATTATTATTATTATTATTATTATTATTATTATTATTAATTAATTCATTCATTCATTCATTTCCTTTTCGGCTTGGTCCCTTTATTAATCTGGGGTTGCCACAGCGGAATGAACCGCCAACTTATCCAGCATATGTTTTACGCAGCGGATGCCCTTCCAGCTGCAACCCATCACTGGGAAACCCATACACACTTATTCGCACACATACATACACTATGGACAATTTAGCCTACCCAATTCACCTGTACCGCATGTCTTTGGAATGTGGGGGAAACTGGAGCACCTCGAGGAAACCCACGCAAACGCAGGGAGAACATGTAAAGTTCACACAGAAACACCAACTGACCCAGCCAAGGCTTGAACCAGCGACCTTCTTGCTGTGAGGCGACAGCACTACCTACTGTGCTACTGCGTTGCCTATTATTATGATTTATTTATTTATTTGTTTATTTATTTTGGTCTGTTCTAGACTCTGTGTTTTTTGTTTGTTTTTTGGAAGATTGATTACAGATTTGACTGTATGATGATTTTAAGACCAACTGAGCATGGTTTATTTATAAAAAAGAAAATTACGAATGGGCTAATAATGGAGATCTCGATTGATTTTGCATACAGTAACAATCTGTGTAGACTGTAAATGTAGTCAGATTTGATTTTATGATGATTTTAAGACCGAATAAACGACTGATTTATTTAATTTACATGATTCTGCATGCAGTAACTATCTGGTGTGTGTCTGTGTCTGAGCTGTTTCTTGTTTTTGGTCAGTTCTAGACTCTGGGCTTTTGTTGCATTGAGTTTGTTTTTTGGAAGATTCATTCATTAATTTTCTTGTCGGCTTAGTCCCTTTATTATTCTGGGGTCGCCACAGCGGAATGAACCGCCAACTTATCCAGCACATGTTTTACACAGCGGATGCCCTTCCAGCAACAACCCTTCTCTGGGAAACATCCACACACACTCATACACACTTATATACTATGGACAATTTAGCCTACCCAATTCACCTGTACCGCATGTGGACTGTGGGAGAAACTGGAGCACCAGGAGGAAAACCACGCGAACGCGGGGAGAACATGCAGCGACCTTCTTGCTGTGAGGCGACAGCACTACCTTCTGCGCCACTGCGTCGCCGTTTTTGGAAGATTGTAAATGACTTTAAGACCAACTGAACATGATTGGTTTATAAAAGAAAATGGCTGGAAGGGCATCCCCTGCATAAAACATATGCCGGAATAGTTGGTGGTTCATTCCACTGTGGCGACCACTAATAAATAATGGACTAAGCCGAAGGAAAATGAATGAATGATTTTGCATGCAGTAACAATCTGTTGTGATTCTGTGTCTGAGCTTTTTTAAAAAATGTTTTGGTCTATTCTAGACTCTGGGCCTTTGTTGCATTGATTTGCATTTATTTATTTTTTTTTTGCATGATGACTTTGTAGCAACAAAGGCACCAGATCCGCCACACATGCTCAGATTGCTGATGTTCCCAGGTGAGCAGCTCTACCTCAGTGATCAGCATTCACATCAAACTGCAGCGTCATTCAGTTCAGCATTATGAACGCACTTTATATTTAAGGTGAAGCATCCTTATATAAATAAAATGCACTGATGCATGCATGGATTTGTGCAGAAGTGGCACACTCATTTTCACTTTCATTTGTATCAGGGAAGTTTGATCATCATTTTCATTTGTATTAAGAAAGGATGCTTTGATTTAAAGACTGCGATACAATGCAGATATCTGAAGGACTCCCTTATTGAGTTCATCTTGTATATTCATTTCAAAACCACTTTTAATGTTGATGAGCATCTGCATAGTGATCTCACTGCAAGAAGGTCGCTGGTATGAGTCCTGGCTGCGTCTGTTGACATTTTTGTGTGGAGTTTGCATGTTCTCCCTGTGTTGGTTTGGGTTTCCTCTGAGTGCTCCGGTTCACCTCACAGTCCACATGCAAGCGCTATAGGTGAATTGGATTAAGTAAACTGGCCATAGTGTATGAGTTTGTTTGGGTGTTTCCCAGTACTGGGTTGCTGCTGGAAGGGCATTCACTGCATAAAACATATGCTGGAATAATTGGCAGTTCATTTTGCTCTGGTGACCTCTGAAATAGAGACTAAGCTGAAGGAAAATAAATGAATGAATGAATCTGCACATACTTTTAATTTTGAGTTTGTTTTGTGCTTGACTCTTTATTTTGCATTGAGCAATGACAATTTATTTCAGTAGGTAAAATTACATATCATCTATATTTACAGGATAAACGTTTATCATCAGTTATTTAATCAATATGTGTAAAAAAAAAGACTTACATTTAATAACCAATCAGACATACTGTAGATCATTATATATACATATATATGATCTACGGTATGTCTGAATATATATAAACAGTTGAAGTCAGAATTATTAGCCCCCCTTTGAATTTTCTTATTCTTTTTTAAATATTTCCCCAAATGATGTTTAACAGAGCAAGGAAATTGTCACAGTATGTCTGATAATATTTTTTCTTCTGGAGAAAGTCTTATCTGCTTTATTTTAGCTACAATAAAAGCAGTTTTTTAATTTTTTAAAACCCATTTTAAGGTCAATATTATTAGCCCCTTTAAGCTATATTTTGTTTTCAATAGTCTACAGAACAAACTATCATTATACAATAACCCTAACCTGCCTAATTAAGCTAATTAACCTAGTTAAGCCTTTAAATGTCACTTTAAGCTGTATAGAAGTGTCTTGAAAAAAAAAATTATCTAGTAAAATTAGTTATTATTTATTAAAACTATTGTGTTTAGAAATGTGTTGAAAAAAATCTGCTCTTCATTGAACAGAAATTGAGGAAAAAAATAAACAGGGGGGCTAATAATTCTGACTTTAACTGTATACATATATAGTTCTGTTATAGTTTAGTTCTGTTCAGTTATTATTGTTATTATTATTTTACTTCTGAAGCATTCAGGTTTGTTGTACACTTTAAGAAATGAGAAAAAAGCCCTGGCAGCTCATTATCTGTTTTTTGTACCGTAATTTGCACAACCAACCCAGACAATATGTTGTTTCAGACTACTTAAAATGTCAATAAAAGTCACATTGTTAAAGTACAGAGTAAAATATCTAACACTAAATATAGTCTGATCAGAGATGAAACTCCTGCAATGCAGCTCTAGAAGAAACAGAAACAAAAACGATTAATCATAAACAATGGAGATTTTATATTTCTATGTATTTATATTTTCATATACAGTCAGTCAGTAAATACTATATATATTTTAATAGAAAAGAGAAGTTGGAAAATCAGCTAAAACATTTTCAATTGGAAGCCATAGAAAGTCAAAACTATGAAAGTAACCATGTAAGTTTATATTCTTTTTCAAACATTTCCCAAGTTATGTTTTCACAGGGCGCCGTAGTGTATGTGTGTAAATGAGTGTGTATGGATGTTTCCCAGTGATAGGTTGCAGCTGGAAGGGCATCCGCTGTGTAAAATATATGCTGGATAAGTTGGCGGTTCATTCCGCTGTGGCGACCCCAGATTAACAAAGGGACTAAGCTGAAAAGAAAATGAATGAATGAATGAATGTTTTCACAGTGTACGCTGTAATATTTAGTCTTTGCTTTATTATTTTATTTAATTTTGGCTGGAGCAAAGGCAGTTTTTGATTTCATTATTATTTTTATGATTTTTTTAAAAACATTTTTAAGCATTATATTATTAGCCCAAGGGTGGAACGGTGACTCAGTAGTCACAGCAAGAAGTTCACTGGTTCGAGTCCCGACTGGGCATTTCTGTGGAGTTTGCATGTTGGCGTAGGTTTCCTCCAAGTGCTCCGGTTTCTGCCGGAGATTGAGTGTGTATGGGTGTTTCCCAGTACTGGGTTGCAACTGGAAGGGCATCCGTTGCGTAAAAAAAATACATGCTGGACTAATTAACTGTTCATTCTGCAGTTTTGACCTCTGAAATAGAGACTAAGCTGAAGGAAAAAAGGATGAATGATATTATTAACCCCTTAAGAAAAATACAGCACAAGCCACAGTTGTTCAATACCTCACCCAATTAAAGTTAAGCTTTTAAATGTCACTTTAAGCTGAATACTAGTACCTTGAGAAATATCTAGTCAAGTATTATGTGCTGTCATCATGACAAAGATAAAAGAGAGCAGTTATTAGAAATATACCAATGTATTGAAAAAGCGTTCTCTTTCTCAAACAGAACTTTGGATAAAAATAAATGACAATTTAACTGGAAGTCTAATAGTTCTGACTGTAATAACTCTAATAGTTCTGACTGTAATAACTCTAATAGTTCTGACTGTAATAACTCTAATAGTTCTGACTGTAATAACTCTAACAGTTCTGACTGTAATAACTCTAATAGTTCTGACTGTAATAACTCTAATAGTTCTGACTGTAATAACTCTAATAGTTCTGACTGTATTTTATGAAATCATCTTAAATCAATTCAGGAGCTCTAGCAATGGCATAAACAGAAACCAAGTCTGAAATGGCAAATGACATCATTAATGAATCTTAAAATGCATAAGAATGTATAAATATGTTCCTGAAATCCTAGTTGCATTTGGAACCGTCAATCATAGCAGTGAATAGAGAATGTTTCCTACACATGAATACATGCATAATGTGCTGCCCAAGAGAACACTCTCTGTGCCCATTCAATACTGTATGCCATTCAATATGTGTGCCAACCAGCCCTAATTACTGTACCATATTCATTCATTAACAATTTGATCATATTTGATGGGTTAAAAAAATAACGAGTCATTTTAAGCAGTCTCGAATATGGAAAGCATGATTAAAATCATACGATGGCTTGTGCTATTTTGGTATGTTTAAAAGTTTCCTAATGAATTCCATGTGGAAGGGTGAAATAAGATGTTTTGGGGATGCGCTTAATTGGAAACATTTCTATATTTGTTGGAGTACAGGTGACTCAAAGTTCGCAATTACGCTGTTTGCTGGGGTTTTAATGAGATATGAATATTAATTTATTCGCAGTTCTGCATGTATTAGGCTGTCATCTTGCTGTCAATAAGACTGCATTAGTGTCCTCTGCTTTTTCAGAAAAGCTGGTTTTGGAAATATTTATTTGTATTATTAAGATATTTTTATTTTATTGTTGGAAGGCATAATCCAAACCAACCAGATGAGAGCTACAAGATGCAAACTTTGACTTAATGCGTAGAAATAAAGATAATCAAACAAAAAATACAAATAATGTACAGTCCTAATATGCATTATGAATAATAAATAATGATGATAAAAATATCACTATTCAGTTAAAGTTGTTTCATATATAGAAACAATAAATCTATCATATACAGTTGAAGTCAGAATTATTAGCCCCCCTGAATTATTAACCACCCTGTTTATTTTTTGCCCCAATTTCTGTTTAACAGAGAGCAGATTTCTTCAGCACATTTATAAACATAATAGTTTTAATAACTCATTTCTAATAACTGATTTATTTTATCTTTGTCATGATGACAGTAAATAATATTTGACTAGATATTCTTCAAGACACTTCTATACAGCTTAAAGTGACATTTAAAGGCTTAACTAGGTTAATTAGGTTAACTAGGCAGGTTAGGGTAATTATTCAAGTTATTGTATAATGATGGTTTGTTCTGTAGACTATAAAAAAGCTTAAAGGGGCTAATAATAATGACCTTAAAATGTCTTTTAAAAATGTAAAAACTGCTTTTATTCTAGCCGAAATAAAACAAATAAGACTTTCTCCAGAAGAAAAAATATTATCAGACATACTGTGAACATTTCCTTGCTCTGTTAAACATCATTTGGGAAATATTTAAAAAAGAAAAGAAAATCAAAGTGGGCTAATAATTCTGACTTCAACTGCATATTTAAAATATATATACCGTTGAGATCAGCATTATTAGCCCCTCTTATAAACTACCTGACAAAAGTCTTGTCGTGGATCCCAGTTGTAAGAGCAACAAATAATAATAACTTCACTTCTAGTTGATCATTTGGAAAAGTGTCAGAAGGTGGATTTTTCTGCTGAATCATCTGTTGATCTGCATCCCAATCATCACAAATACTGCAGAAGACCTACTGGTACCCTCATGGAGCTAAGATTCTCACAGAAATCAGTCAAGTTTGGTGAAGGAAAAATCATGGTTTGGTGTTACATTCAGCATGGGGGCGTGCGGGAGATCTGCAGAGTGGACAACAACATCAACAGCCTGAGGTATCAAGATATTTGTGCTGCCATTATTGAGCATTTCTGGAGTAAGATGAAGGAGGAGGCATTGAAGATGAATCTAAAGAATCTTGATGAACTCTGGGAGTCCTGCAAGAACGCTTTATTAATCAGTGATTTGAGTCATTGCAGAGATTTATGGATGCAGTCCTCCAAGCTCATGATGGAGTCAGACACAATATTGATTCTTTTTCCACTGCAGCATGACCACATATTCTATACTGGACATTATCTCTGTTAAATGACAAGACTTATGTCTGAGCAAAATCAGACCTTACTGTCCTAATTACATTATTAAATCAAGACATGATCATATTTTATTTTGGTCAAATCAGCGTAATCTAGAGGCTTTTGCCTTTTCATATGAGACACTTCTGATACCAAATGATCAACTAGAAGTCCAGTTATTATTGAAAACTTGGATAGGGAACAATACTTTTGTCAGGTAGTGTATTTACATATAATATATATATGTACATGTAAACTTTTTCGATTTTGATATAATAAAATGTTGATTTAATAAATTGTGTGTGTGTGTGTGTGTGTGTGGGGGGGGGGGGGTGTTCAACAAAACCATATGTAATTGATTAAAAAGCCTAATGTTAAAGAGTCATATTAATAAAAAAAATTCCTTATTAATAAATAAATAATGTTTTACTTCTGCAACCCAGCTGTTACTCTCTATAATAAAAGTGTGACAATATAGTTTTGACAGATTCAGTTTGACTGTTGATTTAGATTCAGTTGTGTTTCAGTGATGTGCTTTGCTATTTTCCAATTCACATTTGTAATGTAATGTGTATTTATATAGTGCATTTATTGTGTATGGCCATGCACCCAAAGCACTTCACCATCATGAGGGGGGGGGGGGGGGTATCTCCCCTCCACCACCAGTGTGTAGCTCCATTTGAATGATGCGACGGCAGCCACAGGACAACAGCGCCAGTCTGCTCACCACACACCAGCTATTGGTGGAGTGAAGAGACAGTGATGGAGGCAATTCGGTGGATGGGGATGATTGGGAGGCCATGATCGCAAAGGCGGAATGAGGGACTTTGGCCAGGACACCGGGGTTACACCCCTACTCTTTACAAGAAGTACCATGGGATTTTTAATGACCACAGAGAGTCAGAACCACGGTTTAACGTCTCATCCGAAAGACAGCGCTCACTGACATTATGGTATCTCCTTCACTTTTACTGGGGCATTAGGACTCACACAGACCACAGGTTGAGCGCCCCCTGCTGGCCTCTCTTACAGCACTTCCAACAGCAACCTAGCTTTTCCATGTGGTCTCCCATCCAGGTACTGACCAGGCTCAGCCCTGCCTAGCTTCAGTGAGTAACCACTCTTGGGCTGCAGGGTGAAGTGGCTGTGGCACATTTATTCAATTTATTCAAGTTCCTTAAGTTTCAATAGCCGCGTTTCCACTATCGCGCCTAAAGCGAGCAAGCCAGGGTGAGCCAAGGCCAGTCACGTTTCCACTATCACTTCCGGGGCGTAATCGGGCCAAAGCGGGGCTTCCTTGGGGCCAGTGTCCGGCCTTTTACCTTGGGCCAAGGAGGGCCAACTGGGGTTTCGGGGCGGGGTTACGTACAAAGGCGGAGTTTTCCTGTCAGGTAAAGAGGAGACAAGATGCTTTCTTCCCTTACATTTGTTTTGCTATCGCGCTTGATCAACTCACTAAGAAAAAAAAATGGATAGCAGACAGAACTGGTCAGTTGAGGACACCAGGGCTCTTCTGAACATTTGGGCCGAGGAAAATGTTCAGAGGCAAATAGACGGCGTTTGCAGAAATGAGGACGTTGTGTTTGTGGTTATAATTTGAGTTTTTTGTTCCCGCTGAAGTGGGCGGGTTGTGTGACGTTTGATTCGGGGGACGTTCTGGGGGCGGTTTTTGCGTGACGCGCTGCAAGCAACTAGCCCGACAGTGGAAACGCGACATGATTTCAGCCTCATTTCTCAACCTCCCGGGCTATTGGCCTGGCCCGGCCCGATTACAGCCCTGGCTCGCACTGGCCCGATAGTGGAAATGCGGCTAATTAGTATTGAAAGTTTTTAGGCAATATTAATTTTCTGTCATCTATAATCACCTTTATTCAATGCATAATGACACACACACACACACACACACGCACACACACACACACACATTATATGGCTTCAGAAGGCTAAAAATGTGATGGCGTCTATACGCTGATATCTATGAGTTGTCATTTCTTCACAGAGCGCCATCAAACCTCCTCCTGTTTCCAGAATAAATGGAAAGAATGTTGAAAAGGTCAGAGTGGTTTTTGCTGCAGTTGAATATAATTGTAGCTAATGTAAACACCTAGCTCAGCATCTGAGGATCAATGTTTGCCTGGTGTGGCATTTTATCGGTGATGTGAAAATGATTAAAACGAAGACACACTGTGATGTAACATTTAGACGACACGCTACTTATCGACCCAGATCTTTACTGCTGAAGACAACAGCCAATACTGCTCAGCGCTGACGAATCTCACAGCCGTCTCCTTAAGCTAAGAGTCATCTCAGATTCAACACATCCTAGAGGAAAACACCACAGCTAGAGGAAAGACTGAGCTGTTTTAAAAGTTTATGGAGCGGCACGGTGGCTCAGTGGTTAGCACTGTCAGCTCACAGCAAGAAAGTCACTAATTCGAGTCCAGGCTGGGTCAGTTGGCATTTCTGTGTGGAGTTTGCATGTTCTCCCCGTGTTGGTGTTGGTTTCCTCCGGGTGCTCTTGTTTTGCCCACAGTCCAAACACGTGTTATAGGTGAATTAAAAAATCTAAATTGGCCATAGTGTATGTGTGTGTGTGAGAATGGGTGTGTATGGGTGTTTCCCAGTACTGGGTTGTGGCTGGAAGGGCATCCGCCGTAAAACATATGCTGGAATAATAGGCGGTTCATTCCGCTGTGGCGACCCCTGAAAAATCAGAGACTAAGCCGAAGGAAAAGTAATGAATGAATCAATCCGGCTATAGTGGTGTTTCAGAAATCTAACTATTACCACTTTTTTCTAGTGGACTGAAAATATGAAATATAATTTACTTCAGAGGTTAAATTGAATTATAATTTCTCTGTCTTCAGTGCCACATCAGCTGATCTGATCCTTGTTTATTGTTTTTGCTCACTCTGTTTAATAAAAACTCTTATTATTGTTATTTTAGTATATTTGTAATTATAAGTGGTGTTTTTTTTTTGTTTATTGGCACTTGCTTACATTATTATTATTATTATTATTATTATTATTATTATTATTATTATTATTATTATTATTATTATTATTATTATTATTATTGTTGTTGTTGTTGTTGTTGTTGTTATTTTAATTGTTATTATTATTATTATTATTATTATTATTATTATTATTATTATTATTATTATTATTATTATAAATGTTTCTTAAACAAAATACTACTACTTATAATAATAATAATAATAATAATAATAACAATACTACTACTACTAATAATAATAATAACAATAATAATATAAACAACAATAATAATAATACTAATAATAACAACAACAATAATAGTTATAATAATAATACGGTTTCTTAAATAAAATACGACTACTGATGATAATAATAATAATAATAATAATAATAATAATAATAATAATAATAATAATAATAATAATAATAGTTTCCCAAATAAAATACTACCACTGATAATAATAATAATAATAATAATAATAATAATAATAATAATAATAACAATTAAAATAACAACAACAACAATAATAATCATAATAATAATAATAATAATAATAATAATAATAATAATAATAATAATAATAATAATAGTAATGATAATAGTTTCCCAAATAAAATACTACCACTGATAATAGTAATAATAATAATAATAATAATAATAATAATAATAATAATAGTTTCCCAAATAACATACTACCACTGATAATAATAATATAATAATAATAATAATAATATAATAATAATAATCACCTTTATTCAATACATATTGACACACAAACACACACATACACACACAATAATATTACACATTTTTCACAGCATTTGCGAGCCTTCGTGAGCATCAAACTAATTATTCCTATCCCAGTGCATTAAAGCCCATTATAATACGATGTATGGTATACTACACTATAACTATGGTAATTCATTACCCCAGTTGTTAACCAGCCGTCCCCCTTTACAGATGTTTCCATATGGCAAACGTTTCTGCAATAAAGGTCCACTTTGCCTTTGAGATATTAAGCGTCTTGCAATTTGTTTTTAGTGCGATATGAATCATAGCCTGACATAATCACTTAACCTGCTCCCGAGATTTGAGTTTCTCCCCGCTGACAGACGCTTTCCATGTTCTTAATCATTCCTCCTCAAATCAATTTAATCTCCGGGAAACAATGTGCTCTGCGGCCCCGACAGACACTTCTCTGCCAACGCCATGAGAAATGGCCTCCATTGAGGGATGAGCAGGGAAAAAAAGAAGGGGAAAAAAGCCAAGCGTTTCGACCTCTTCCATCTTCCCTCTTCCTTCATGCTTTGGGATTGGATGAGCATCTTCAGCCTGTGAATGATGTTTTAGGTACGGAGCCAGATCAGTCTCAATAATAATGCGTTTACCAAATTAAAATTCATACGCGCACAGCACACTGTAGATTCGCATAGATTTAATACTCAAATCCAATTCGTAGTTTCAAAAAATGCATACATTTAGAAATGCGTGGCAGAACCCAGCAGGCATATGACGTCAGTATGATGTCAGATTGACGTTGTACCCCAAAGTTGTCAGTGTCCAATGTCAGACAACCTGAAACGCAACCTGAAAACAACCAAATATCAACGGCTAATGATGTTACAGCTTGACGTTCTGTGGACGTTACCAATATGATGTCTATGTATCAGATGTTGGATTGTGGTTGCCGTACCTGATGAATAAATGTCAGTATATGACATCAATATGACATTGGTGTACACTGTACAAAATAAATCCGTAACATTTACGGTAAAACAACGGCAGCTGTGGATGCCAGTTTTTCACCATTTAAAATACGGTACAAACCGTAAAAGCAATTTCTCATTTTTACAGTGAACTACCGTATTTATAGATGTACTATGTCTGTATTTTCAACATCTACACATCTTTTGTTACACAGTTAGACATGTTAGCACAGCCATATCCAGGTGGTGATGAGAAAATTACATAACGAACCAATGCTTATCACAAACAACTTTTCAGCAAAAGTTCACACAGCTACTAAACACCAGTATGGTAACACACTTAAAATAAAGTCATGAAGTAAACATTGTTTATCAACATTAGATGTAGAAATAAATCTATAATATACATAACTGATGGGGAAACAACTAAAAAGATCCATAGTGATGTCAACAAAAAGCATAAAAAGTGATGTGCCCATAGACTGTAAAATATATGGACGTAGTATCCGTGACGTCACCCATAGGTTTCTGAACACTGCAAAAGAAGCTACAAGTAGGCGTGGCCAACCGTCGCCATTTTGTTTGCGCGTCATCGCACCCACGGCGGGATACCAAACAAGGGCAAAGAGGCGGAGAGTGAGCGGAGCTACAGACACCTGCTGGCACTTTGCTTAGACCTGGCAGACAGACTTTACTTTGGGAGAAACGCTTGATACTTTATTACCTGCGACTCGTTTGTGTTCTGACCACATGTGCTTGGCTGTACACTATATCAATAAAGTGTTTAGACTTTCAAAAACACTGTTGTAATACATTGAGCCACTAAACATTGTTCTTATGATGTTTTTCTACAGGAGGAAAACGTGAATTACTTCCAAACACTTCAGATATAGTGTGTGTTAGTAAATGCAAGACTATTGATGAACTCCAGCATAACACTGTATGACAACGCTTCAGATGACTGTTCTAGAGCCTACAGCTAATCAATCTGTCACATTCTGGAGTGCTTTACGGGTCTAAAGAAAAATATTAATGATAAATGATCTTAAATAAAACAAATACATTTATAGAGATGGTATATAAGTATATAACTTTACTCACATGGGAAACGAGGCCACATGAATGGTTTGTGAGCACAATTAAGTGCACACAGCATCCCATATCATCTGATAATTGTAAAAAATAAGTCCAAAAGGCAGCTGACTGTGTAAAGCCACATAAAACAACACAAAAATACGATGAACAGGCCGAGATCAGTGGCTAATCTGCCGGATTCAGCAGAGGTGAAGTGACGGCGACCAGCGAGACCTAGCTGTCACTCAAGTGGCCACGCCCTTAATTATGCAAACTTAATATAACCTAATATAAAGGAAATGGATGAGTTATAAAAAAATTCACCCCCCTCACAGTTGTCATGGAGGGTAATAATACCTATATGAACCAAAATGGTTCTTTGTACCAGGCTGTAAACACCTTTTTTTCTGCTGTAAAGTTGGCCATTCTAACAGTGGGCTCAATTGCAACTTGCTCTATTATGGAGCCAGGACTAGCAGAATTTTGATGAATTGCAGTTTCAGTTACTTCCATATTGGCTTCCCGAGGGAGAGCGGGAGGTTGCTGCTTGGATGTGCCATGCAGGGAATTCTGGGAAAGTCAATTGACGGTTATTTGCCGTATATATTAAAGAAACATACTATTAACCAGGTTACAGATTTCACTGTAGCATTTTAACAGTTTTTGTACCGTTGAAATCACGGCCATGTTTTACAGTGTAAGATGTTGGCTCAACGTCACTTTCCAACATAACCTAAAATCAACCTAATATCAACATCATTTAAGGTCATTATTGGACGATAAAATAACATTGTCCTTAGACACTGGAGACCTTCAGTAAATCTAACCTAATTTTAATGTCTTACGATGTTATGTGTCTGTGTCACGGTCACCAGTGATCATAACTCCCTAGATTGCTGGTTTGCACATAAGGACTACAAATCTGCTTGTAAATGGACTACATATTCAGTCATGCCACACACACACTCACACCTGCTCCAAGTCTCTACGGATTACACTTGCACCACCTGAGGATCGTCAAAGACTGATTACAAACACCATTTAAGCAGCACACACACTCATTCACATGGCTGAGTCTTGTTATCTGTAAAGTGACATTTCAACGTGTTCTCCTAGTCTTGGTTTCCTGTGTTTTGACCCTGGTCTTGTTTACCTAGTTCTCCCTGTCTGCCGCCTGCCTTCCAGCCTCTCATCTGTTATAGTGACTACAATTCTGGATTGCCTTTATACATCTGTTTGCACCTGTGTTGACCATTGCTTGCCTGACTTTGAATAAACCTGCATGTGGATCCTCACCTCAGTTGTCTCTGTCACTCCCCGTGTTACAGTCTGCTGGGAAAATATATTTAGATACGATTCATTTGTGTGAGCATTGGGGAAATGTTCTTTTGACTTGTGAATTTATGAATTGTGATTAGAATTTTTGATTTTGATTGAATTGCTTTTTGTTAATGTGAATTTTGCTGTGAATTAATTTTATTTTTGCAAATGTATTATTATTATTGAGACTAATCTGGCTCCTTATTTTAGCAGTAAAACCGTGGATTATTTTAGAGGAGAATCTTCCTTCTGGGCACACGCAGCTCTGACGATATTGATTTTGGAGGGCACAAAAAAAAACACCACACACAAATGTTTTAATATTTAATTGTTGCTCTCAGCATGTACTGATGGGATTGGCTTTTGCCTTAGGTGAGCTGCAAATTAAATGAGGAAAATGCAAAGCGTATTTAAATGGGTCTGTCATTTGGGGAGTTTCAGCTAAAGTCAACAAGTAAACAAATAAGCAGCTCCTCTGGGGGAAAAGCTGAACCAGGTCACTCGCTGAACACTATACAGCTGTGCTGGAAAGTTTACACACCCCTCAATACATTCCTTCATTTTCTTTTCGGCTTAGTCCCTTTATTAATCCGGGGTCGCCATAGCAGAATGAACCGCCAATTTATCCAGCACATGATTTACACAATCCGTCTCTGGGAAACATCCATACACACTCATTCACACATACACTATGGACAATTTAGCCTATCCAATTCACCGCATGTCTTTGGACTGTGGGGGAAACCGGAGCACCCGGAGGAAATCCACGTGAACGCAGGGAGAACATGCAAACTCCACACAGAATCGCCAACTGACCCAGCCGAGGCTCGAACCAGCAACCTTTTTGCTGTGAGGTGACGGCAACACCTACTGCGCCACTGCATCACCACACCCCTCAATAATTTTAACAAAATAAGAGCGATCACACCATTCATTGATTTAATTTTCTTTGGATTAACCTGATTGATCAGAGGTCGCCACAGCGGAATTTACCACAGAGATCATAAATGCATCTTATTTTATTCTTTTCTTTTTATTTTAGTACTGTCCTGAGTAAGATATTTGACAAAAAATATGTTTACATAAAATTCATAGTAAACAAAAACATAGCTGAGATTATTCAAATAACCCCCTGCACTGAAAATAATTATACTTTGAGCTAAATTACTGTAATTAGAGCTAAAATGAGCAGTTTTTCTCAAAGTATAAATCATTTTTTTTTACTGTGGTCAAGAAAAACATTGTTATATACATTGATATCTATATATTACTTTATATGAATGTAATGTTTTATATATATACTGTTGAAGTCAGAGTTATTGGCCCCCTTTGTCTGAAATATATTTTTCTTCTGGAGAAAGTCTTATTTGTTTTATTTCAGCTAGAATAAAAGCAGTTTTTAATTTATTAAACACCATTTTAAGGTCAAAATTATTAACCCCTTTAAGCTTTTTTATAGTCTACAGAATAAACCATCATTATACAATAACTTGCCTAATTCCCCTAACCTGCCTAGTTAACCTAATTAACCTAGTTAAGCCTTTAAATGTCACTTTAAGCTGTATAGAAGTGTCTTGAAGAATATCTAGTCTAATATTATTTACTGTCATCATGGCAAAGATAAAATAAATCAGTTAATAGAAATGAGTTATTAAAACTATTATGATTAGAAATGTGCTGACAAAAAAAAAATCTTCTCTTTGTTAAACAATAATTCAGGGGGGCTAATAATTTTGACTGGATGTATATGCGCAATGTTAATTTTTATTTTGCATTTATTTTTTTCACACTTACAACATAGATTTGCTTTGGATGTCCTAAAAACTTGTTACAGATAAATTGATAATTGTTTTTTAAATTATAGTTTTGACTCGATTTAAATTGAAGAAAATTCATTTATTGAAATTAAATAAATTCATATATTGATATTAATCAATATATTTGTTCTGCCCAAGAAAAAAAACTACATTAAAATTTAGTTTTAAATGGTGAGCAGAAGAGGTTGCTAAGTGTGCTTCTAGGGTACCTTGTAGGGTTGCTAGGGCATTGTTATTTCGTTGCCATGGTAATCTGGATGGTTACCATCTCAATCATCATTTAAACTGAATACAACATTGAAAAAAGAAAAGAAAAAAGAAGCAAGTAATGAAAGTGCATTTGTTACACGCGGTCTCCTGGAACTTGGCTTTAACCACAAATATGTGAAATTGACAATCAGTCTTCACTGCCAGTGAAGAGAAATAGCAGATTCTGCTCTTCTTTCTTAGCCTTTTCAGCCTCTTAATATTTAATTGAGGTTTCACAAAATAATACAGGACTATATCTAATGACCCAAGCTTCTGCATATTCATGAGGCTCTTATGAATTGCACAGAAAGAGGAGCAACTCTGACAACTTTGCCAAGTGTTGAGTGTAAAAGAAATGAGAATCTCCGAGCATGTAAAAAGGCCTCTGAAACACAGGGATTTTAATGTTCCGATCGGCTTTAACGTCACGACACTTCAGCAAAATCGCATTGCCAGCTCATATTGTAAATTATAATGAAATTTCTGCTTTCCAATTTCCAGTCTTTCATGATTCAGTGATACGGTTAATCATTCTGCTCCTCTTTAGTCTACTACAGGCCATGAGTGATTGATGCTCGGGAATTATACACAAAGTTAAACAGCATCTTGAATAGCCAAGTGCCAGAACAGGTTATTTACACGTGAAAGGAGAGATCAGGTTCCATTATTAGACTTTTTTTCACAGTCATGGTTTCTCTATAGCATATTTTGTTAGAAGTCATGCATATGCCTGTAATATTTACGAATAAATAAATAATTCAATTTTCACAGTATAAATAAATGTAGGAATAAGTCACAAGATAAATACATATGCATTAATAAATAAATGTTTTGCTTTATTTTATTTTATTTTTTTTCATTTATACATTCATTTTATTTTCAGCTTAGTCCCTTTATTCATCAGAGGTCGCCACAGCAGAATGAACTGCCAAATAATGCAGCATATGTTTTATTTTATTGTATTTAATTTTATTTAATTTTATTTAATTTTATTTAATTTTGTTTTGTTTTAATTTAATTTAATTTAATTTAATTTAATTTAATTTTATTTTATTTTATTTTATTTTATTTTATTTTATTTTATTTTATTTTATTTTATTTTATTTTATTTTATTAATACATTTAATTTAATTTAATTTAATTTAATTTAATTTAATTTTGTTTTGTTTTGTTTTGTTTTGTTTTGTTTTGTTTTGTTTTGTTTTTATTTTATTTTATTTTATTTTATTTTATTTTATTAATACATTTTATTTAATTAAATTTTTTTGCTTTGCTATATTTAGTTTTGATTTATTTTGTTTTGTGTTTTGCTTTTATTTTATTTTATTGTGTTAATTTGTATTTTACTTTGCTTTTGTTTTGTTTAATTTTTTTTTGTGTTTTGCTTTATTTTATTTTATTTTTTTTTTACTTTTATTTAATTTAATTTAATTTAATTTTATTTTATTTTATTTTATTTTATTTTATTTATTTTATTTTATTTTATTTTATTTTAATTTAATTTAATTTAATTTAATTTAATTTAATTTAATTTAATTTAATTTTATTTAATTTTATTTTATTTTATTTTATTTTATTTTATTTTATTTTATTTTATTTTATTAATACATTTTATTTAATTACATTTTTTGCCTTGCTATATTTAGTTTTGATTTATTTTGTTTTGTGTTTTGCTTTTATTTTATTTTATTGTATTAATTTGTATTTTACTTTGCTTTTGTTTTGTGTTTTATTTTATTTTATTTTATTTTATTTTATTTTATTTTATTTTATTTTATTTTATTTTATTTTATTTTGTTTTGTTTTGTTTTACTTGAATTTAATTTAATTTAATTTAGTTTTGTTTTGTTTTGTTTTGTTTTGTTTTGTTTTGTTTTGTTTTGTTTTGTTTTGTTTTATTTTAATTTAATTTAATTTAATTTAATTTAATTTAATTTATTTTATTTTATTTTAATTTTATTTTATTTTATTTTATTTTATTTTATTTTATTTTATTTTATTTTATTTTATTAATACATTTAATTTAATTTAATTTAATTTTGTTTTGTTTTGTTTTGTTTTGTTTCGTTTCGTTTCGTTTCGTTTCGTTTCGTTTCGTTTCGTTTCATTTTATTTTATTTTATTTTATTTTATTTTATTTTTATTTTATTTTATTTTATTTTATTTTATTTTATTTTATTTTATTTTATTTTATTTTATTAATACATTTTATTTAATTTAATTTTTTTGCTTTGCTATATTTAGTTTTGATTTATTTTGTTTTGTGTTTTGCTTTTATTTTATTTTTATTGTATTAATTTGTATTTTACTTTGCTTTTGTTTTGTTTAATTTTGTTTTGTGTTTTGCTTTATTTTATTTTATTTTATTTTATTTTATTTTATTTTATTTTGTTTTGTTTTACTTTTATTTTATTTTATTTTATTTTATTTTATTTTATTTTATTTTATTTTATTTTATTTTATTTTATTTTATTTTATTTTATTTTATTTTATTTCTATGGATGCATATAGTATAAAGAACCATAAAATCAAAACAATAAAATAATCAATGCTTTAATTTGTTTCTTGTAAATTATATTTACTTGTATGTTTTAAAGTTGCAATAGTTACTTATTTAAGGGTCGTTCACTATTTTATTACCTATGCATATAGATTTGTATGCAAATTTCATTATAAATATTTAAACTAAAGTTCGGTAATTTGTCTGTGAAAAGTTAGCTTTTTTTGTTCTTGAACTTTGGTTTAGAATTAAAAAATAAATAAATAAAGATAAAATTAAGGTCAATATTATTAGCTCCCTTAAGACTTTGGCAACAGAGGTTAAGATCCAAATGCAGCTTTATTAAAGTTATAATAAAGTACGAGTAGTAGTAAAGTATTAAAGTAATATTAAAGTAAGAGTAGGCAGGCAGGCAATGGTCAAAACAGGAGCAAACTTGAGCATATAGGTAATTCAAAAAATTGTCAGAATAACAGGTGAAAACAGGCCACAAAACAACATAAAAAAGGAGCCAGGACATGCTTAGAAATGCTCACTTACAGTTTACAAGACTCAGCAAAGGAGTGTGTGTGCTGTGTTTATAGTCCAGGTTATCAGTCCTCATGATCTTCAGCTGTGTGTTAGCAATCAGTGGTTATCTGAATCTGATGTGTGTGAGGTGCATGATGGGATATGTAGTCCAGTCTGGCGGTAGATGTGTAGTGAGTGAATGTTTTCCAGCCATCAGCACCGGCTAGATCGCTGGTGATTGTGACACCTTTGTTGTTCAATTACTTGCCTAATTAACCCAATTAGTTAAGCCTTTAAATTGCATTTTAAGCAGAATACTAGTATCTTGCAAATTGTTTTTAAAAATATTACATAATGTCATACTGGCAAAAATAAAATAAATGAGTTATTAAAACTAATATGTTTAACATGTGGTTAAAATTTTTGAAAAATATAAAAATGTAGAGTTAATTTTGTCTTCATCTTTAGATTGCACGTCTATTTTAAAGCCATCGTCAAAGACTAAATTAAATGCTTACACTTATGCATTTATGCAAATCACAAGTCAAAAGTATTAGCAAGTTATCAAGGCAAGCACCACCGATTTCATTAATACCAATGCAGCTTTTATTCTTCCATTATCTGAACCTCCATTTCCTTTTACAATCAAAGCTGAAAACAACATTACGGATTGTGATGTGGCAAAAATTAAGATCCACGATTATTCTCTCACAAGATTACAATAATTGCCCATATTTGTCTTTAGGATTCATAAATTATGGAAGGTTCATTAATAATACAAAGGCTTACTCTCAGCACTAATGCGAGCGAAGAAACCTTCCTCTTCCCTGTAGTGCCAAATTAACAACATTTCTTTTTTTTGCTGTGGCGCAGCAAGCAGCCCGACTGTAATGCTCACTGTATTCCAGATCATATTCAGAGAGATTGTGTGTGTAATGCTCGCTCACATCACACGCGCATCAACAGTCACTCTAATGGCATCTAATGGCATGAAACATGAGCGCTAGAAGAGCAGAGCAATTGTCATTTCTGTTACACAACAAGCCAAATTATGAAGTTTCATCACTGCGGTGGAGATGAGTCATAAACTATTAAACAATGGAAGAATTACACTTCCGATTCCACTTTACCGTTACATTTCCTTATCGCTTCAAAGTGACAAATCAAAGTTTTTGTTGTTATTCATTCATTCATTCATTCATTCATTCATTCATTCATTTTCCTTCGGCGTAGTCACTTATTAATCAGGGGTCGTCACAGCGTAATGAACTGCCAACTATTCTAGAATTTTACAGCGTTAATGCCCTTTCAGCTGCAAACCAGTACTAAAAATGCCGGAATAGTTGGCGGTTCAGTCCGCTGTGGCAACCCCTAATAAATAAGGGACAGAAATGCCAACTGGCCCAGCCGGGACTTGAACCAGAAACCTTCTTGCTGTGAGGTGACAGTGCTAACCACTGAGTCCCAATGCTGCCATTTTTGTATTTTTGCATTTGTTTAATCCAAAATACAGCACCACTTATTTAAAATGAGTGAAGACAACACAATTCTTGAGTTTTGAACTTTAAAAATGACTGGGTTCCTTCACAATCGATTTGTGTTGGAACAACATAAAGGAAATAAGTTATTTGGAATTAAACTAATTTCTTGTTTTTTATTTTTATTTTTTACAAGTTTATGTGGATTGAACATAAAACAATTAAGTTGCCCCCCCCAAAAAAAAACTCAATAATTGTGTTGTTTCTGCTTGTTTTAAATAAGTAGTTTGAACAAACAAGCATCATTTTTTGAGCGTGTTTTTGTTTTTAGGCTTTTTGAAAGAGGTCTCTTATCCTCAACAAAATGGCGTTTATTCGATCGAAAGATACAGCATTTGTTTTGTTTTTTGGACCACTTAATTGTTTTATTTTCAATCCACCTAAATTTGTTAAAAAAATTAAAAATAAAAATAAAAAAGAAAGAATTGAGTTTATTTTAACAAATTTTGTTAGGACAAGATGAAGAAATTAAGTTAAATTAGTAGTTTTTTTTTTTTTTTTTTTACAAATTTAAGTGGATTGAACATAAAACAATTAAGTGGTCCACTTAAAAAATCAAAAATTTGGGTTGTTTCAGCTTATTTTAAATAAGTAGCTGTAAATGTTTTAAGTGTGTGTTTTTTTTTTGTTTTAATGTTTTTGAAAGAGGCCTCATTCTCACCAAAACTGCATTTATTTGATTGAAAAACAGCATTTAAAAAATTGCTGCTTGTTCAAGCTACTTATTCCAAATGACCAGAAACATTGCAATTCTTAAGGTTTTTTAGGACAACTTGTTTTATGTTCAATCCACTTACATTTGTAAAGAAACAACAAAACAAAATTGTGAATTTAATCGATTTGTGTTGTACATCATGATGGGATTGCACTGCAAAAATGCCAGATTCCACACAATCTATTTGTGTTGAGAGAACATGAAGGAATTAAGTTAACTTATTAGTTTTTACAAACTCAAATGAACTGAACATAACATAACATAAAACTGAACATAACATGAAAACCGAACATAAAACAATTAAGTTAAGTTAAATTAAAAAAACCTCAATAATTGTTTTGTTTTAGCTCATTTTAAATAAGTAGTTAAATAAGTTAAACAAAACGGCATTTATTTGATCAAAAGATACAGCACTACATAAAATGAGCTGAAACATCACAATTTAGCTTTTTGAGGGCAACTTCAATCCACCTAAATTTGTAAAAAAAAAAAGGAAAAAGAAAGAAAGAATTGAGTTCATTTGAACAATTTTTTTTGTTAGAACAACATGAAGTTGTCCCCTTAAAAAACAATAATTGTGTTTTTAAATAAGTAGCTTTAAAATATATATTTTTAAGAATGTGTTTTTGTTTTAATGATTTTGAAAGTGGTCTCTTACCAAGTTATTCTCACTAAAACTGCATTTATTTGATCGAAAATACAGCATTTATAAAATTGCTGCTTGTTCAAACTATTTATTTAAAATGAGCTGAAACATCACAATTCAAGATATTTAAGTAGTCCCCCCAAAAACGTTTTGTTTTGTCTTAAATTATGTTGTTTCAGCTCATTTTAAATAAGTAGTTTTATATTTAGTAGTAAATAAAAAAATAAGTCTGCTTTTTTAGTTTTTATGTTTTTGAAAGAGGTTTCTTGTTCTCAACAAAACTGCATTTGTTTGATTGAAAATACAGCCCTCAAATAATTGCTGCTTGTTCAAACTATTTATTCCAAATGACCTGAAACATCACAATTCTGTTCCATCCACTTACATTTGTTAAGTTAAAGGGGACCTATTGTGCAAAAATCACTTTAATAAGATGTTTAAACACAGTTGTGTGCAGCAGTGTGTAAATATATCTAGCCTTTAATGGTCAAAATAATTAATTGTATTTTTTATAATCACACTTGATCAAAACAGTCTGCAGAAACACTTTGATTGACATTCTCCCTTTGAACGTGTCATCAGAGGGGGAAAGCCCCGCCCACAAGTGACAATCCATCCCTTTTTAGCAAAAACAGCCCTAAGTGAGAAGCAACTGTCTGACATTAGAGTTTTGAATCTGCCAGTATGCAGACACACGGGCATTTGTAGCTCCGCCCTCTTTTTAAAAATAGCACAATCTCATTTGAATTTAAAGCGACAGTCACCAAAACAGCACAATTAGGTTCAAAGCCTAAAAGGGTCAGTTTCAGAGTGTTATAAAACATAATTTGTGTAATATTTTGAGCTGAAATTTCACTCACACACTGTAGGAACATCAGAGACACATTCTAGATCTTGTAAAAAGGGGCATAATAGTACCCCTTTAATCAATTTGTGTCAGGACAACATGAATGAATATCGATGAACCCAGCATCTTTTACAGTGTATGACTTTTTTATACATGTGCTTCATAAAGAAAGAGTTCTAGCATTCAATATTTCAAACAAGACCACGTTTTGAGTTTAAACAGAGCAAAAACCCCTGTAGCTTGACTCGGCTAATAAGAACAGATAGGACTTACTGCTGGCTTTTGCTTAGTTAGCGCTAACAAAGCCTTTAGCATAAACGCACACGCTGTAAAATCATCAGCATAATGTGTGTGCGTCGTGACCGAGGGCTGCTAGTTTATTCTGATCAAACTTAACGCGTATCTTGAGAGCAAGATACGATAAAGTTAGTTCTTTATCTCCACATCCCATATTCAGCTCGCCCAGAAGTGAGCCAAAAAAAAAAGATGACATTTTCCATCTCAGAACAGAACAACAAGACTATTAGCAGGGTTGCAACCTCATGTAAACATTCCTGAGGCGAAAAGCAAACAAATGCACATCAAAGTGTGCTGCGTGTTTCCTGCGTGTCTTGCTTTATTTTATCTTTGTTCTCCAGACCATTGGCGAAGCATCATTAGTGGCGTTTGAGAGCCGTTGCCTTTGGGATGCTGTATTTGTATGCATGCGGCAGCTCTGAGAGAACAACGGCCGCCTCCTGTTGATCCGCTGCCGTGATTTATTTCTTACAGGGCGAGCAGAACAAGATGCTCCGCAAGGCTTGTTTAGGGTTTTTTTTTTCACACTTTTATTCTTCAGTGGAGAACAAGTGGTGACAGAGCATCATGGAGGATGTCCTTGACTGCTGACTTTTGTGCATCTCAATCAGCACCCTTATTCACTAGTCACTAGTAGTTCACAGCCATTTTAGGTGCTGTCTCAATCGCAAAATTCTTTCTCAATCACAATAAAAGTCCCACAATTAAAGTCCATTTAGGGCAAGTCATTTCATTTGCCAGCCATCTTTAAAAACGTCTCTCGGGCAGTATGCTCAGACATACTGTTTAAATGGGGCAACATCAAATTCTCTAAAATTGCTTTACAAGCTTATGATTAAATGTCATATTAGTAATCACCAATGAAATTAAACATCACAAAATGTTTGAATCACACAATGGGCTCTATTTTAACGATCTAGGCGTAAAGTCTAAAGCGTATGGCGGCAATTCATTAAATTGCTATTTTAGGGAAGGAAAAATATGCTTTGCGTTCCGTTGCCTGGTCTAACAGGGTTGTGCTTATTCTCCTAATGAGTTTTGGGTGTGTTTTGAGTAGAACGTACATCTCTCATTCCCTTTAAGAGTTTGGTTGTGTTGCGCCATGGTGCATTTGCTATTTACATGACAGACTTTGTAAGTGTAAAGACTGAACGCTTCACTAGCGAGAAAACAGTTAAACAGAGCATCTGCAGCGTGAGGATAAAGAACCAGCCTCCTCCATTTAGCTTCTTTACTTTCTCTTTACTTTACTTTTACTCTTTACTCCTTTACTTTCGTGGAGTAAGGAAACAGTGTTGTATGCACTCCACTACATATTTAATTTTGTTTGTTAAATGCAAAGATTTGATTCAAAACTATTTCTAAATTCAGTTCTAATTTCCAGGAAAGGAATAAACGAACAAAAGTAATGAAGTGTGGTCAAAACACTGAGATATCCAAGCACACGTCCTGTGCTTATGCCCATATGGTGATGCAGACGTCTCCAAAACCCGACAGATGGACAAATCTAAACTTGTTTTTATTTAAACAAATATAAATATGCAAATAATAAATAATACTAATAATAATAACATTATACAAATGCATATTGTCATAAATAAACTGAAAAAGCCCCCTGAGATGAAGAAGGTATGGAGGCAGTGGTTTTTAAATTTATGTAGAATAAAATATTTTGTAATATTTTAATACTTTAATTTACACATTTTCACTTACACATTTAAGGCGCACAACTAATGCGCTCTGCGATGAACTTTAGGCGTGCTTTTGGCTGTTCAATTGCACAGTCTATTTTAGTTCCTCAAAATAGCAACGCGCCAACAATGCACCTTAACACACTTCCTTTCTAGACCAGCACACTAATGAGTCAACAAAGTGGCGCAAATGGATCTACTATTTAAACAATGTGGCGCAAAGTGGGAAAATTAGGCTTGGATTGGTCTGAAATAGCAACAAATCGCACCAAACACGTCTTGTGCTTTATTGAGCCAGGTGTATGATAGGGCCCAAAATCTGCAGTAACACACTTCTGTTCTGAGCCCCTCCCCCAGAGAATCCTCAGTCTATAACAATCACTGATTGGCTCCTGTACTAGAAGGCGGGGCTTTATTCACCATACAGACCATTACACTTTTCATTCATTCGTTTATTTATTTTCTGCCGGTTTTCCGGGGCCGGGTCACGGGGGCAGCAGTCTTAAGAGAGAACCCCAGGCTTCCCTCTCCCCAGACACTTCCTCCAGCTCCTCCAGGAGGCCCCGAAGCATTCCCTGGCCAGCCATGAGACATAGTCCCTCCAGTGTGTCCTGGGTCTTCCCCGAGGCCTCCTCCCGATGGGACATGCCTGGAACACCTCGCTAGGTAGGCGTCCTGGAGGCATCCGAAACAGATGCTCGAGCCACCTGAGCTGACTTCTCTCGATGTGGAGGAGCAGCGGCTCTACTCCGAGCTCCTCCCGAGTGTCAGAGCTACTCACCCTATCCATAAGAATGCGCCCTGCCACCCATCGAAGGAAACTCATTTCGGCAGCTTGTATCCGAGATCTTGTCCTTTCTGTCATGATCCAAAGCTCATGAAATGTAGGACGTAGATTGACCGGTAAATCGAAAGCTACACTTTAAATGTTCCCGGATGAAAGTGAAAGTGCCAAACTGCAGTTAAAGTCGACAAATTAAAAATGAAACACTCGAAATTACATGAAACTCCAGAGGAAACGTGGATATCATGGTGACGCAATGACGTTAATCAAATTATGTGTTATAACATGTAAAACAGGATCATTGAAGGAACATTCAAAAAGTGACTCATGTAAACGCCTTAATCTTATTGTTGTCTTAATTAGATTAAGGCAAATAATTCGATTACTGATGTCCATGTAAACATAGTCATTGTTAATAATAATGTATGTTATTTTAATATGAATCATCAGCGCATCATCAATAAAAACTTACTAATACTTATTAGATGATTACTACTAAAGGCCATTGTTAAGCATCTGTCCTGAATTGTGATGTCAAAGGCAACAGACAGCGTAAAATATAAGTCCATTTCATGCTTTTAGAGCCTCTAATAAAAATCGATCCATCACTGGCCCAAAAAATAAAAATCTGCTGTAATACTGTGAAATATGTCTGATTTACAGGTTGCTGCAAACATTTTATTATATCAGAATATACGGCCATTTTTGAACTCATGCCAGTACAGAAAGATTTTTTTACCCAATAATACTGTACTTTACTTCAGTACTTTACCCTGTACTTCAGCAAGTTCACTGGCTTCCTGGTAAATCACCTATTGATTTTAACACACAAAGCAGTGCATGGGCTAGCACCTGACTACATTTGTGACCTGGTAACCCTGGCCACTCCCACTCGTAGTCTTCGTTCTTCATCTGCAATCTTGCTGTATCAGCCACGCTGTAAACTGAAGTCTATGGGTGGTCGTGCTTTTTCGTACAGTGCGCCTAATGGAATGGCCTACCCACCAGCATCAGGAATGCTATTTCTCTGGAATGTTACCATTGCTTTTAACTTAGATTGATTATTTTTGTTAATTTTATCATCCAATTGTACTGAATCGTTCATATTTTATTGTGGTCTTTTTATTTTTGACTGTTTTTATTGTTCTGCTTTGTTTGCCTTGTATCTCTGTTGGCGCTTTGGGACTGAGAAAAGCGCATTATAAATTAAATGTATTATTATTATTATTATCATAATAGTGTGATTACGGTAGCTCAGTGGTTAGCACTATGGCCTCACAGCAAGAAGTTCGCTGGTTCGAGTCCCAGCTGGATCTGTTGGCATTTCTATGAGGAGTTTGCATGTTCTCCCCATGTTGGCGTGGGTTTCCTGTTGGGTTCTCCGGTTTCCCCCACAGTCCAAACACATGCGCTATAGGGGAATTGAATAAGCTAAATTGGCTGTAGTCTATGAGTGATAATAATTTCCATAACTATTTAAATATGCAAAATGTTAATTAAATGTTATTAAATGAGCTAAAACGCTTCATATATGTATGTATTTCTGTAATGTTCCTCATATTATGTGGCCTTGATGTAAAATATCAGTGTAAGAGAGGAATAAAGAGAGAAATGTAAAGGAAAACTCATCGAGCTCACACTGTAGCCCACGCTTAATGGAATAGTTTATTTGACACTGATGTTGTGCGTCTGCTGCTCGACCGCAGACAGACACAGTGGGCTTAAATGGACAGTAGTGCAGATTTCAAAAGTGTCTTTAGATCCTCAGACGACTGTGCACCTGGAATGGTAAAAAAGAAGAGCTGACAAAATCTGAGAGTATTGTGTCTGCTGGGATTTGCAGTGTTGGAGTTTTTGCAGTCAGATGAATGAAAGATCAAAGGCTGAGAGTGGACTCATTTCAGCAGATAAAGCATACACTGAGCTCTTCAGCTGATGTTCTTTACTGTATCTCTGTGTGTTCAGATGGAGAAGCAGGGATGCTCATTGATTTCTCCTTCACTCTCCGAGTGGAGCTGAAAAAAAAGACACATGTTGGTCGACCTGAGTCTGAACGGCTGATTAACAGGTCACCGCATGTCTTCAGGGCTCATTTACTAGAGTTAATTAACCCATTCTGCCCCTTTGTCTATTGCAATGGACATCACGTGTCAGTTTTTATTATTATTATTATTATTATTATTATTATTATTATTATTATTATTATTATTTATATTATTATTATTATCTAAAGCATCTGGACTAGGGTCTGACTACATTTGGCACTCGTCTGTCACTGGTGTCTTACAGGAATCAGTCTCATGCTCTACACTCCTCCATGACCACCACACAGCTGCTCAGTATACGGCCTGGTCCAGGATTATGGAAACCTCGGGAATACTAAAAAACAGACTAACATAAGCGCAGATGCCGTTCAAATTATAATGTGTTCCCGGTTCTGGTTGCCCTAAATAATGCAGGCTAACAATCCTTTAAAGGGATTTGTATTTCAAAAGCATTTGTGTATGCTAATGCAAAGAGATGTGTCTTTAATCTAGTTTTAAATTGACAGAGTGTGTCTGCCTCCCGAACTGTGCTAGGTAGGCTGTTCCAGAGTTTAGGTGCCAGATATGAGAAAGATCTACTGCTTACAGTTGATTTTGATTCTGGAAATAATCAATTGTCAAGAATTAATTGAGCGTAGAGGGCGTGAGGGGCGATAATACACCAGGAACTCCTTCAAATACTGGGGAGCTAAGCCGTTCAGGGCTTTGAGGGTAGTCAATAAAATTTTTAACTATATACGATAATTAATAGGGAGCCAATGCAATGATGAAAGAACTGGAGTAATATGATCATATTTCTTTGTTCTAGAAAGCACTCTAGCTGCTGCATTTTGAACAAGCTGAAGTTTGTTAATTAGGCCAGCAGGGCAACCGCCTAGTAATACATTACAATAATCTAATTGAGAGGTCATGAAAACATGAATAAGCTTTTCTGCATCAGACATTGATAGCATATGTGTTAATTATTTTTGCACAGGTAGACGAATTACATAGAATTTAACTGTAAAATAAACTGTATTGCATTGTTATGGACAGTTATGCAGTATGTTACTACACTCACCGGTCACTTTATTAGGCAGACCTGTGCAACTGCTTGTTAATGCAAATTTCTAATCAGCCAATGCCGTTCAAATTATAATGTGTTCCCGGTTCCGGTTGCCCTAAATAATGCAGACTAACAATCCTTTAAAGGGATTTGTATTTCAAAAGCATTTGTGTATGCTAATGCAAAGAGATGTGTCTTTAATCTAGTTTTACTGACAGAGTGTGTCTGCCTCCCGAACTGTGCTGGGTAGGCTGTTCCAGAGTTTAGGTGCCAGATATGAGAAAGATCTACTGCCTACAGTTGATTTTGATTCTGGAAATAATCAATTGTCAAGAATTAATTGAGCGTAGAGGACGTGAGGGGCTATAATACACCAGGAACTCCTTCAAATACTGGGGAGCTAAGCCGTTCAGGGCTTTGAAGGTAGTCAATAAAATTTTAAACTTTATACGATATTTAATAGGGAGCCAATGCAATGATGAAAGAACTGGAGTAATCTGATCATATTTCTTTGTTCTAGAAAGCACTCTAGCTGCTGCATTTTGAACAAGCTGAAGTTTGTTAATTAGGCCAGCAGGGCAACTGTCTAGTAACACATTACAGTAATCTAGTTGAGAGGTCATGAAAACATGAATAAGCTTTTCTGCATCAGACATTGATAGCAAATGTGTTAATTATTTTTGCACAGGTAGACGAATTACATAGAATTTAACTGTAAAACAAACTGTATTGCACTGTTATGGACAGTTATGCAGTATGTTACCACACTCACCGGTCACTTTATTGGGCAGACCTGTGCAACTGCTTGTTAATGCAAATTTCTAATCAGCCAATCACATGGCAGCAACTCAACTGAGGCTACAATTCACACAGGCTCACCATAATTGGACAACAGAAGATTCGGAAAATGCTGCCTAGTCTGATGAGTCTCGATTTCTGCTGCCACATTCGGATGGTCGGGTCAGAATTTGGCGTCAAAAACATGAAAGCATGGACCCATCCTGCCTTGTATCAACGGTTCAGGCTGGTGGTGGTGGTGTAATGGTGTGGGGGATATTTTTTTGGCACACTTTGGGTCCATTAGTACCAATTGAGCATCGTGTCAACGCCACAGCCTACTTGAGTATTGTTGCTGGCCATGTCCATCTCTTTATGACCACAGTGTGTACCCATCTTCTGATGGCGACTTCATGCAGGATAATTCACCATGTCATAAAGCGCGAATAATCTTAAATAGATTTCTTGAACCAGACAATGGGTTCACTGTACTTAAAAGGCCTCCACAGTCAGCAGATCTCAATCCAATAGAGCACCTTTGGGATGTGGTTGAACGGTAGATTCACATCATGGATGTGCAGCCGACAAATCTGCAGGAACTGCGTGATGCTATCATGTCAATATGGAGCAAAATCTCTGAGGAATATTTCCAGTACCTCGCTGAATCTATGCCATGAAGGATTAAGGCGGTTCTGAAAACAAAATGGGGTCCAACACTGACTAGCTAGGTGTACCTAATAAAGTGGCCAGTGAGTGTATATTTTAAAGGTGCATTTTGAATATTACTGTATATTTTGCAGTATTAATATACAATACTGTAAATACATATAGAGTGAGATCAAATGTTCTGTAAATGTAAATACAGTATTTTTGCTGTAATTGGCGCAGTGGGTAGCCTCACAACAAAAAGGTCACTGGTTCGAGGCTTGACTGGGTCAGTTAGCATTTCTGTGTGGAGTTTGTATGTTCTCCCCGTGTTGGCGTGGGTTTCCTCCGAGTGCTCCGGTTTCCCCCACAGTCCAAACACATGTCCTATACGTTGGTGGATTGAGTAAAGTATGTGTGTGAATGAGTGTGTATGGATGTTTCCTAGTGATGGGTTGCAGCTGGAAGGGCATCCGCTGTGTAAAACATATGCTGGATTAGTTGGCGGTTCATTCCACTGTGGCGACCCTTGATGAATAAAGCTGAAAAAAAATGAATGAATGAATGATTTATAGTAAGTTACTGGCGAACTGCAGCCGGTAAGCTTCTGTAAACAATACAGGAAATGTTTAACAGTGAATGATTTAAAGCTGATAATATTGTAAACTAGATATTAAAGTTTGAGGACAAACTTTATGGTGGCTTGAAAAGCCGAGTCTGAATTAGCATGTTACTAGCATGAATTAGCAAGTAACTAGCATGATTCTAACATAAATTAGCATGTAACTAGCATGATTCTAGCATGAATTAGCATGTTACTAGCATGTTTCTAGCATGGATTAGCATGTATCTAGCATGAATTAGCATGTTACTAGCATGTTTCTAGCATGAGTTAGCATGTTACTAGCATGTTTCTAGCATGAATTAGCATGTTACTAGCATGTTTCTAGCATGAATTAGCATGTTATTAGCATGTTATTAGCATGATTCTAGCATGAATTAGCATGTTTCTAGCATGAATTAGCATGTTATTAGCATGATTCTAGCATGAATTAGCATGTTACTAGCATGATTCTAGCATGAATTAGCATGTTTCTAGCATGAATTAGCATGTTACTAGCATGATTCTAGCATGAATTAGCATGTTATTAGCATGATTCTAGCATGAATTAGCATGTTACTAGCATGTTTCTAGCATGATTTAGCATGTTATTAGCATGATTCTAGCATGAATTAGCATTTTACTAGCATGATTCTAGCATGATTTAGCATGTTACTAGCATGTTTCTAGCATGAATTAGCATGTTATTAGCATGATTCTAGCATGAATTAGCATGTTTCTAGCATGAATTAGCATGTTATTAGCATGATTCTAGCATGATTCTAGCATGAATTAGCATGTTTCTAGCATGAATTAGCATGTTATTAGCATGATTCTAGCATGAATTAGCATGTTACTAGCATGATTCTAGCATGAATTAGCATATTACTAGCATGATTCTAGCATGAATTAGCATTTTACTAGCATGATTCTAGCATGAGTTAGCATGTTACTAGCATGATTCTAGCATGGATTAGCATGTTACTAGCATGTTTCTAGCATGAATTAGCATGTTACTATCATGTTTCTAGCATGAATTAGCATGTTACTAGCATGATTCTAGCATGAATTAGCATGTTTCTAGCATGAATTAGCATGTAACTAGCATGATTCTAGCATTAATTAGCATGTAACTAGCATGTTACTAGCATGATTCTAGCATGAGTCTGCTTGTTTCTAGCATGAATTAGCATGTTGTTAGCATGATTCTAGCATGAATTAGCATGTTACTAGCATGACTAGCATGTCACTATCGTGTTGCTTGCACCTTTCTAGCAAGATTAGCATGTCAGTAGGATGTTAAAACTGTTAGCGTGTGTTAGAATAGCTAGTCACAGTCTCTGGGACAGTTGCTAGGGTGCTGAAATTGGTTGCTAGGGAGTGGCTAGTAAGTTTAAAGGTAATCAGTGATTGGCTGCTGGCTAGACTGAGTTGAATGAGGCCAGACTCTAGTCTGTAGGACAGTCTGATGCAGAGTTATGAGCTCACAAAGGTTGATCCAATGTTAAGTAAATGGGAGTCTTTTACAATGGAAGTCTATGGGACAGTTGCTAGGGTGCTGTAAGTGGTTGCTAGGGAGTGGCTAGTAAGTTAAAAAGTCATCAGTTATTGGCTGCTGGCTAGACTGAGTTAAATGAGTCCAGTTAGAAGTCTGTAGGACAGTCTGATGCAGAGTTATGAGCTCACAAAGTTTGACCCAATGTTAAGTCAATGGGACTTTTGGGTTTTTTCTGGGTCGTTTTTCGGAAAACCCAAGGTCGGATCAGTTAGAAAAGATATAGCAACCCGAGTCAGACCAGTTCGAAGGTTTGACGAAAGTTTGAAGTATGTAGCTTGAAAGGCCTCGGAGGAGATACACTTAGAAATTAGTCTCAGAAGAATAAGAAGAAGAAGAAGAAGAAGAAGAAGAAGAAGAAGAAGAAGAAGAAGAAGAAGAAGAAGAAGAATAAGTTTAAGATAGATAACAGTATGCTGGCTTTTCAAGCCACCATAATAATGTTCAAGTGCAGCGGTGCAGTAGATAGTGCTGTCGCCTCACAGCAAGAAGGTCGCTTGGTTCAAGTTTCTGTGTAGAGTTTGCATGTTCTCTCTGCATTCGCGTAGATTTCCTCCAGGTGCTCCGGTTTCCCCCACAGTCCAAAGACATGCAGTACAGGTGAACTGTTCAGGCTAAATTGTCCATAGTGTATATGTGTGAGTGAGTGTGTGTGGATGTTTCCCAGAGATGGGTTGTGGCTGGATGGGCATCCACTGCATAAAAACGTGCTGGATAAGTTGGCGCTGTGGCGAACCCAGATTAATAAAGGGACTAAGCCGAAAAGAAAATGAATGAATGGATGTTCAATTGCTCAAATAACGGTTATTATTCATTTGTGTGTTTATTTTGAATCTAAAAAACCTGTCACCATTCACTGCCATTTTATGAATCACCAATGACCATTGATTCGGCTCCAAGTTTTGACAAGAATTCACCTACATCTTGAATGGATTTTCATTTTTGAGTGAACTATCCCTAAAAGTTCAGTTTAAGCAAGATCTTATGAAGATGATGCAGGGCTTTGTAGATGCAGGTTCGAATCTGGCAGTAAAATCTAGAAGGGATACAGCTGTGGATACTCATATTTATATAACAACATTTTTGTAACACACAAGGATTGTCGACTCTTGAGGGTTGTGTTTAGCATTAGGGTAGTGGTAGACATTATTAAAATTTAATTTAATGGGTAATTGAATTGATAATATGAATAATACTCTGAATAATTACTGCTTTTTCATAACTTTGGGGTGAGGGTAGGTGGTAATAAAATATAATTTAATGGCTAATTTAATGAATAATATGAATAATACTCTGTATAATTACTGTTTTACTTTACTGTGAGGGATGGGTTTAGGGTTAGGGTATATGTTAATACAATAAAAATAATAGGTCATTTAATAAGCAATATAAATAATTCTTATTAACTTCTGTTCGTAGCTGTATCCCTTCTAGCAACTGAATCTGACCAGCATCATTTGACTCTTTCTCTCTCTCTGTCCTCAAACCAGTAATAAATGACTAAATAATTTGCACCACCAGTTCAGAAACTCAATACCAGCACAGGATGTGAGTTGGCTGATTTTTTTTTCTCTGTCTGTGAGTTTTTTGAGCCGCCGCAGTGGTCAGTCTCTCTGAGGACACACGTGTTGCAGAGACAACAGGCAGAACACAGAAATACTTCCTGACACACATGCACACAGACACACATGTTGGGTTTTCATGTTTTATGGGGACTTCTCATAGACAAAAGGATGCTTATATTGTACAAAATGTATATTGTATATCTTTATACACTGTATATTCCTTCCCAAGCACTCACGTTAAACATTATGCACATTTACATTTACAAATTACTAAATTCTGGATGATTTATGAGACATATTCCTCATGGGGACAAACATTTCCACACAAGATCAAAAATGTCTGCCTATTTACAGTGTAGACATTTTGGTCCCCACAAGGTCATGAATACCACACACTCACACACATTGGGGTTTTCATGTTTTATGGGGACTTAATAATGTTTATACTGTACAGACTGTCTATTTTTAAATATTTTTATACACTGTATATTCTCCAAACCCTCACACTAAACACTATCTACTTTTATATTTACCAAATATTTCATTCTGTATGATTTATGCGCTGTTATCCTCATTGGAACCCAACAATTTCTCCACAAGGTCAAAAATTATTGATATTACTATACTTGTAGTGATATTTGGTCCCCATAATGTAATGAATACCAGAACTACACACACATGCATACACTGACTCACACACAGAAGTACACACATGCACACGAACACACTCAAATGCATAGACACATGTTGTGTTTTCATGTTTTATGGGGACCTCTCATAGACAATAATGTTTATACTGCTTAGACTAGATCTGATATATATTTTTATATAGTCTATATTCTTTACTCAACCCTCACACTAAACATTTTGCACTTGAACATTTACAAAATATTCATTCTGTATGATTTATGTGCTGTTTTTCCCTCATGGGAACCCAAAAGTTTCTCTTAAGGTCAAAAATTATTGATATTACTATACTTGTAGGGATATTTGGTCCCCACAATGGGATGAATACCAGGACTACACACACATGCATACACTGACTCACACATGGAAGTACACACATGAACACACACACTTGCATGCATAGACGCGAGTGTTGGGTTTTCATGTTTTATGGGGACTTCTCATAGACGTAATGATGGTTATACCATACAGACTGTAAATTGTATTAATGTCTTCACCAATCTAAGCCCTACAGTAATGTAAAAAGAGTTATTATTCAGAGTAGTACTCATATTATTTATTAAATTAGCCATTAATTGTGTTGTACTAACATCTACACCTACCCAAGCCCTAAACCCAACCCTCACACTAAACTTGATCTACTTTTACATTTACCAAGTACTTCATTCTCTGTGTTTGGCGTTTGGGGATGGGGGGTTAAATTTCGGGAGTTTTCCAGGAGACAATACGAGAGATGGGTCTGAAATATGGGAGACACACACACACACACACACACACACACACACACACACACACACACACACACACACACACACACACACACACACACACACAAACACCAGTGACCTTCCATGTGCTGAAACACTGGATTAATGTATCTTCAGGATGTGGATTCAGACCTGCGCTTGTGCTTCAGATATGATGCATTAAGGACAATGCACTGATATTTAGATTTATATCTCTTCAGCATCTATTGCTTTTTTGTGGAATATGGATGAACGGTGCACTGGAAATACCATTTTCACTTTGCATTTACACTAAAAACAATATTTATAACATATATCAGGATTATTCTACCAATTATTGCTTTCTTATGCCTTCTGAAGTTAAAAAAGGGCACTGTGTTTTCTAAAAGTGAATATAAATGTATGAAAACATGGCATTTAAAAAAATAATAATTGACTCAGACATTATTAAGCTCCACCCACTTATATATATGAACAATATCACACGAGTAGCAATGCAATATAGCTGTATATCAGCACTGGTGGGAGGTATGCATGCCTTTGTGTCCCACCAGTGACGGCATACAGCCATATCCCACTGCTGCAAGTGTGATATTGCATTTTTCTACAACAGTTCGACGGCATAATCGTGTATATTAAAAAGAAAATCAAACACGGAGAGTTTAAAAATGCTTTTGTGTGAGGAACTACTTTCTTCCACCATTCATTCACATCTGCAGCTGATGTCAGAACAGCAGAAAACGTTGCTACTTTACTAATGTCACTTTAGAGCTAGTATTTGAATGATTCTCTAGCGTAATGTCTAAAGTGATGACAAAACCGGTGATTTTGCTCACATTTTAAGATTATAAGGCTGAACGGCATGAAATGCCATCAGTCTACAGAGATTTCCCAGAGTTTCTCTGTTGTAATCAGGAGATCACAATAATTAACCCCCAAAAAAGCCAAAGCAAAGCAAACACTAGCAGAATACTATGGTATAAATACAACACTACAACATACAAAAGAGAGAGATCGACTTAAAATGTCACTTAACTTTTCTATAATGATTTGATCAGCTGTAGTTTGAAATTATGCTGTTTTTCTCCTCTAAGGGCTTATTATGCAGTCTCTGTCGCCATCTTGTGGTGGAATGTCAACCATCTTTGCTCTGCTCAGTATGGCAGGCTGATGGATGTCGACGCGCTGTCTTTCAGAAATTGTAAATATTAAAAATAGGCACTGTCCTTATAAATAAACTGCACAGTTGAAATCTAAATCACTACATCCTCGCCTTAAAAGCCTCAAAAGTACATTATTTTGTCCAACAGCTGCAATATTGGTTAAACTGTAGTGAGTTTATTGATCTGCTGTCACTCTATGTGGGCAGAGGAATACACAAGAGTGAAGAGGCTATACGAGCGCTGATATTGCGTTTATATATATATATATATATATATATATATATATATATATATATATATATATATATATATATATATATATATATATATATATATATATATATATATATATAAATAAATAAATAAATGTCTTTATTTATTTAACTGTGTGATTTTCAGTGTTGTGCAGTTACCAGTCTTGTATCTTTGTCTTGTCTGATTTTAATATTTTTCTTATACTTTAGATTCCTCTCGGTTTCTTTGGTTTTATGGCTCATAACACAACTTTAATGAAGACTTTTAGATTTAATTGCAAGGTTGTGTTAATATGGCATGATGTTTGCATTTACTATTGCATCCTGTTTTAAATAATATTTCTTTAAATAGCTGGCGGTGTGATATTTACCTAACAATATTGCCATCATGTGATTGACAACACAGTCTCATGTGACAAATGTGGAAACCTCATATTATGAAATATGTTAATTCTGTTTACTTTTTTAAAGTATATTATACACTGGAAAAAATATACTAAAATTAGCAGTTTTCCATTTAGTTTTTTTGGGTTGATGCCTTGTTTTTTAAATTATTTTCTTTATTTATACTTTTGAATTGCATTAAAAACTTGATCTTTCTTCCAACAACCTTCTTTTATCCTTGAAAAGTTGGAAAAAGTGACATTTATCGACATGTTTAATCATTTAAAGTGCTATATTGTCTGGGTTGGTGTTGAATATTACGGTACAAAAACCTTGTAATAGACTGCAACACATTATTTATTATATTACAGACTTATTTCTCTAGATATTATTCCTTATACATAAGATTATTACATTAAACTACTAAAATGTTAATAAAAGTCTCTTTGTTAAACTGTAGAGTTAATTTTTTAAACATCAGAAGTCGACAGAGCAGAGATCAACATCTTATAATCCAAAACACATCCATAAATATAGAAACATTTCATTAATAGAGATTTGTTTACAGTGTATGATACTGAGCATTAATTCAGGGAGATCTGTATAAAACACCCTCACATACGCATAAAATACAAATGAAAATAAAATGCATTAAAGATAAATAAAGTGTGAGAGGTGAATCTGTGATGCCCGCAGTGGTTTTAACATTGATAGTGACATGACCCGGGAAAGTCAAAGCTTGGTCTAGAATGATCTGCAGGTTTATTCCAGCAGTGAGTCAGCGGTGAGAGATTCCCTCAGGCTGGAGGCTCACAGACAACCACAAACCCACAAACACTGCGCTTCAGGACGGAGCTCATGCAGGAACACACATGCAGATCAGCTGGAGAAACAGCAGAGGACATATACACATTCTTATTATTAAAGCAGCTTAGGATTTTGAATGATATAATTCAGTGCATCTTGAATAAAATAATTGAAAAAAATAATCCTATCTATCCGTCTGTCTGTCTGTCCGTCCGTCCGTCTGTTTATCCATCCATCCATCCATCCATCCATCCATCCATCCATCCATCCATCCATCCATCCATCCATCCATCCATCCATCCATCCATCCATCCATCCAACCATGCGTCTGTCCATTCCGTCCATTTCGACTGTTCTTTCCATCCATCCGTCCCTCCGTCCGTCTGTCTGTCCATTCTATCCATCCATCCATCTGTCTGTCTGTCTGTCTGTCTGTCTGTCCATCCGTCCATCCATATGCCTGTTGATTCAGTCCATTCTGTCTGTCCGTCTGTCCATCCATCCATTCCGTTCGTCTGTCTGTCTGTCCGTCCATCCATCTGTCGATTCTGTCTGTCTGTCTGTCTGTCTGTCTGTCTGTCTGTCTGTCTGTCTATCTATCTATCTATCTATCTATCTCTATCTATCGTCCGTCCGTCCGTCCGTCAATCCCAAAATTATTCATACCCCTGGGGTAACATGTCAACTAACTAACAGTGGAGTAAAGTAACACATTACAAATACTCAAATGACTGTAATCGAGTAGTTTTTCTCAGGAATTGTAATTTGCTTAGTAATTTTAAACATGTGTACTTTTACTTCCCCTTGAGTACATTTTTAGAGCAGTATTTTTACTTTTACTCCACTATTTATACCTGCAGTCACTACTTTATTTCTTTCTTGTCTGTGGCGATTGGCTAAAGTAGAAAAATCAGTCCTGTGATTCATATCCAGTCAAATTGCACACAGAAAGTAAATCACATCATACTGAACAACCTCAAGATATGGGCGATTTATAAATGCACCAAACCTTTTAGAAGCATTTAAAATGTCCAAGAAGATGTGCAAAATGTTTATATGCAATGACCCAGAGACTGTTTAGACCACATATCACTGATGAGAAAATGAAGGATGTCGACTGTATGATGACTGAAATGAACAAACAGCCTTAAACGATCACTAAATGGAGCAAATGAAGAATGGAAGAATGAGCCGAATGAAGGAAGGACCAAACAAGGAATGGAAGGAAGGATTGAATATAGGAAGCAAGGTTCAAACTAATAAATGAAGGAATGACCAAATCAATGAAGGAAGGATTTAAGGAAGGACTGAACAAACTAAGGAACGAACGAACGAATGAATGAATGAACAAAGGGCCTAATGAAGGAAGGAACAAAAATATGAACAAATGAATGAGTGAATGAACAAACAATTAATGGAAGGAAGGAACGAATAGGAAGTTCACTAAATGCACTACAGAATGTTACGTTTACACATCCCTGCACAAATTATATGTAAAGACATCAACTGTTCACAGTGTAATACTCACTTCTCACTACTCTTGAGTACTTGTAAAAGGGCCACTTTTGACTCCTACTTTGAGTAATATTTACAACAGACACTTTTACTCTACTTGCACTACTTTTTGTGCAAGGACTGATGTTTTACTTGAGTTTGATTTTTCAGATATTTTTCCACCACAACTAACTAACTTACTTACTAACTAACTAACTAACTAACTAACTAACTAACTAACTAACTAACTAACTAACTAACTAACTAACTAACTAACTAACTAACTAACTATTTAAATGATAAGTATTTAAATGATTAAGTAAATAATTAATTAAATATGATAAGTGTAAGATTAAGTGAAATAAAAACTAAAGTTAAAAACAATAGAAGCACAAAAAAGTAAAAATGCAGGCATAATAAAAGTAAATATCATTATTGATATTTTTGCACACATAAAAAAACGAAAAAAGCTATTACAATTTAAAGCTTTTGAAATAAAGATTTTATTTACTAAATTGTATAACTTTTTATGTCTAAATATACTTCTTTTTTAATTTGAATGCAGTTTATTTTATTTAAAATAATACTGGGCCATATGGAAGATCAATTATTGTCATCCCAGTCTAAAGCACATTTCTCTCGTTCAGTCTCCTTGGAATTGCATAAGAAAAGGGCGAAACGTGATGAATGGATTGATGACAGTTTGAGATTCCAGATCCAGCAGATCCCGAGGCAAAACTCCACCAGTGTTCATTAATCCAGTCCGGGTTTTACCGTTCTGGCCACTGGACTGTGCGGTTTCTCTCTCTCTCTCTCTCTCTCTCTCTCTCTCTCTTCTCTCTCTCTCTCTCTCTCTCTCTCTCTCTCTCTCTCTCTCTCTCTCTCTCTCTCTCTCTCTCTCTCTCTCTCTCTCTCTCTCTGTGTGAGGGTGACTGTGAGCTTTCGTTCTTTCTTTGTGTGCTGAGAAGTTATTAGTTATTATTTAATAAATTAAATTATATTTGCTGTTGGTTAACATGAGCAATATGCATTTGGAAAACAACAACAACAGCAGCAGAATGATAAGGACAAAACACGATTATTTCACATAATTAAATTGACCAAATTAAAATTAATTACTGCCAATTAAAAAGGTGAATAAAAATAAGTTATTAAAATACAAATGCAAATCATTCATTCATTTTCTTGTCGGCTTAGTCCCTTTATTAATCCGGGGTCACCACAGCGGAATGAACCACCAACTTATCCAGCACATGTTTTACTCAGCGGATGCCCTTCCAACCGCAACCCATCCCTGGGAAACAAATGCAAATCAATTAACTAAAAAAAGATTCTGTAAACAAAATAATTGTATTAATTCTTGTTAACATGAGTAAATGTATATAAATATGCATGTCAAAAATATGATGTATTTATGTGCATATGTATTTTATAATATTATTTGTAATATAATTTGCATAATTATCTGTGTGCATAAGTATTAAAACAGTGACTGACCCAAAATGAGCACATTCTGGTGCTTGATATTGCAACTACAGCAATTATCTAAATAATTATTTACAATATTCAATTACGCACACACATACACATATCATTTTTAATAATTATTTGTTTTACTTATTTATATAGGAATAATTATTTATTTAAAAATGTAAAATTCTGTTTTTTTTACATGTGGAATTACAAATATATTCACATTTTACTGTGGAAGCGGATGCTTCAGCAGCTCTTGAGGCAAAACTCCACGAGCCTTCAATAATCCAGTCCGTGTTTTTCCATCTTCTCACACTCACCACTGGGTTGTGCGGTTTGTCTCTCTGTGTGTATGTGTGTGTGAGTGAGTGAGAGAGAGAGGGAGGATTTGCTACTTTCTCTTTGCTGATAGAAACACAGAGCAGAAGTTGAGAGCGCGCCGCTCCGGATCTATTCTGTCGGTCTCTCCGTCCAAACCGCGCACGCGCTCGTTCCGCCGGTGAATCCTGCTATGAACCGGACGCCGCAGCACGCCTGACTGACCATTTAAAACAGCGATTGAATGATTGAAACATTTGTCCACCTGCAGCTGGAGACGCCGGTGCGCTGAGCGCGTCTTGCGGGGTTTTGCGCTTTTACGCATCGGCTGGATTTGCGCGCAGGAGGGATGGTGAAGACACCTGTCGTGGTTTTTACTTCTTTATCGCTTCTGCTGTCGCTGTCATGTGCTGGAGATGTAAAATCGCGCAGCTGCAGCGATGTGCGCCAGGCGTTCACCACCAAAGGCTTCAGTCTCCATAATGTGCCACATCAGGAGATATCAGGTGAGGACGAGGTGCCAATATCACCAGCAACTCTGCCTGCTTTACATGCCGCTGTGCCTTAAAGTCGCATCGATCATTATTGGGGATGAATTTGCTGATGTTTTACATGCGTGGAGTAGCCTATGATGAATGAGGAAATCCGAGGTCAATAATTCAGGAGGGAATTGATGGCTTGGTCCTTGAAAACTTTCCCCGCCACAGTTGCGTTGAGTGTTTGTGGATATATCGACAGCAGGAGGTCGTCTAGCTGGGATATTCATAGAAAGTCGCCTTTATTCATGTTACTTTTATTAAAGTGTGTGTGTGTTTGTGTGTAAAATTTGAGAAATTTAGGACATGTAGACCATTTACATAAGATATACATTGTTAATACACAACTGTATGCTAACATTTAGTTTAAGAAGATCATATTAATGCAGACAACATGCATGTGTTAGACTTTTGTGGCTTTGAGGAAAACTTTCTACACTAAAACAAATGTTTAAGTGGATTTACTATATTTTTTAAGGTGCTGCAAGTGGTTGCAAACAATTTATATGACAAACAAATTAAATTTAATAATGTTTAACTTAATTAGTTTATTAAATTCAGCCCATATAAATTGTTTGCAAGCACTTAGTTTAAAAAATATGTAGTAAATGCAATGTACCATTATTTTTTAGCGTACATGTTCAGCAAATCCAACACTATGAAATCAATACAAGTCTAAATTACTAAAATATTTCTTCTTCTTCTTCTGGAAACAGCTATACAGATAACCTCAAGCACAGAAAGACATAAAGTTATGTCTTATGTAACACCTTCAAGCAACTTTCTGCACTTTTAATGTTCATAATTCCCTTACGCACACATTTCATTGCATCACACACTTGTATACAAAAGCATGCATAAATAAATATCTCACAAACCTGTGATTTTTTTTTTTATCTTGAGAAAGTTTCCCCCCCACATTGTAAGAGTTTCTACAGCACTTTCTGCAATTAAAACCCACTCATGCAATATAAACAGCCCCAGTAGGTGGCCCTGCTCTCTCAGTAGCTCCAGTCCCTCTTTAGCATTGGATTTATGGAGTCCTTAAGGCCATAGTGTAGCTTTAATTCATGCTCCATGCTGTGCCATAGATAGGGGGTTTTCCCCTTTGTTATCTGTTGGAAAGTAATCACATTTGAGGGTTTCACCCAGTCAAAGCAGATTAGCGTGGCAGGGATATAATGCAGGAGAAGAGAGAGCGTTTGAAAGGATAAGATAATACAGTCGTAATGTGTGTGTGATCCCTTAATACTGTTGCATTTGCCTTAAAATGACATTTGATGCTTGTTTTACAGGTATATCGTAAATAATATCAGTAAATGAGCAGTCTTTTGATATTTTGTGATTCATGTTTTTATTATTTCCACCTTTATTTATGCTTTTGAACTGCATCATGGGAGCTTAATCTTTCTTCCAATAACTTTAAACCTTGACAAGTGTGAAAAAGTGACTTTTATGAGCATTTTGAATAGTCTAAAGTGATATATTGTCTGGGTTGGTGTTAGGGCTGCACAGTATAATGTTTCAGCATTGATGTCATAATGTGCGCATCCGCAATAATCACATCACAGTATTTATAATGCTGAATCTGGATTATAGTTGAGCAAGTGCCACAAAATACAGGATTTTTAGAGTCACTGCTGAGATTAACCTTAATAAAGTGAAGGCTTATCATCTGCATGTGTTTTTAAGGCCTGTGACGGAGAGTTTAAAACATTTGGGCACAATAAATGATGTCTTTTGGAGGCGTAACAATGATTAATTGCATTTAATTATTTATAAAATGAAGATGATATACTGTAGTGTTAATTTACATTTACAAAAATGTGTTTCTTAGATTGTTTTGTGTTGTTTCATGTCCAAATATCTACACTTCAAACCTAAAACAAGATTATTTTGCTTACTGCAGATTATTGAGCTTGATTTAAGGAAAATCTCACTTAGTTTTGGCTCATTATTTCTGAAAGTGAAGAAGAAATCTATATATTTATTTAGATAATTGACTGAAGAGACAAAGCAACCTTACGTAATTCGTAATTTGCATTGTGATTACTCAATTTCTGTACCTAAAGACTTGTTAGACTACCTAGAAAAAGTCAAATAGAGCGTTCAAACCATCTGCTGAAGCTGTATTTATATCGCAATATTTAACGCAAAAAAATAAATATCGCAATGTCAGATTTTGACTATATCATGCAGCCCTTGTTGGTGTTGTAAATGATGCTATAAAAGCCTTGTAATAAATAACCAGCACATTTTCTGTTATTTTAGACTTGAGCAGATTTTTGTATTTTGTGATTCACGTTTTTATTATTTTCTCATTTGCTTTTGAACTGCATTATGGGAGCTTAATCTTTCTTCCATTAACTTTAAACCTTGATAAGTGTGAAAAAGTGACTTTTATGAGCATTTTGAATAGTTTAAAGTGATATATTGTCTGGGTTGGTGTTAGGGCTGCACAGTATAATGTTTCAGCATTGATATCGTAATGTGCGCATCCGCAATAATCACATCACAGTATTTATAATGTTGAGTCTGGATTATAGTCAACCAGGTGCCACAAAACACAAGATTTTTAGAGTTACTGGTAAGATTAACCTTAATGAAGTGAAGGTTTATCATCTGCATGTGTTTTTAAGGCTTGTGACGGAGCATTTCAAGAGTTTAAAACATTTGAGCACAATAAATGATGTCTTTTGGAGGCGTAACAATGATTAATTGCATTTAATTATTTATAAAATGAAGATGATATACTGTAGTGTTAATTTACATTTACAAAAATGTGTTTCTTAGATTGTTTTGTGTTGTTTCATGTCCAAATATCTACACTTCAAACCTAAAACAAGATTATTTTGCTTACCGCAGATTATTGAGCTTGATTTAAGGAAAATCTCACTTAGTTTTGGCTCATTATTTTTGAAAGTCAAGAAGAAATCTATATTTTTTTAGATATTTGACTGAAGAGACAAAGCAACCTTAAGTAATTTGCATTGTGATTACTCAATTTCTGTACCTAAAGACTTGTTAGACTTCCTAGAAAAAGTCAAATAGAGCGTTCAAATCATCTGCTGAAACTGAATATCGCAATATTATCGCAAAAAACTAAAATATCGCAATGTCAGATTTTTACTATATCGAGCAGCCCTTGTTGGTGTTGTAAATGATGCTATAAAAGCCTTGTAATAAATAACCAGCACATTTTCTGTTATTTTAGACTTGAGCAGATTTTTCTATTTTGTGATTCACGTTTTTATTATTTTCTCATTTGCTTTTGAATTGCATTATGGGAGCTTAATATTTCTTCCAATAACTTTAAACCTTGACAAGTGTGAAAAAGTGACTTTTGTGAACATTTGTAATAGTCTAAAGTGATATATTGTCTGGGTTGGTGTTAGGGCTGCACATTATAATGTTTCAGCATTGATATCACAGTGTGCGCATCCGCAATAATCACATCGCAGGATTTATAATGTTGAGTCTGGATTATAGTCGACCAGGTGCCACAAAACACAAGATTTTTAGAGTCACTGCTAAGATTAACCTTAATGAAGTGAAGGTTTATCATCTGCTTGTGTTTTTAAGGCCTGTGACGGAGCATTTCAAGAGTTTAAAACATTTAAGCACAATAAATGATGTCTTTTGGAGGTGTAACAAAGATAAATTCCATTTAATTATTTATAAAATGAAGATGATATACTGTAGTGTTAATTTACATTTACAAAAATGTGTTTCTTAGATTGTTTTGTGTTGTTTCATGTCCAAATATCTGCACTTCAAACCTAAAACAAGATTATTTTTCTTACTGCAGATTATTGAGCTTGATTTAAGGAAAATCTCACTTAGTTTTGGCTCATTATTTCTGAAAGTGAAGAAGAAATCTATATATTTATTTAGATATTTGACTGAAGAGACAAGGCAACCTTAAGTAATTTGCATTGTGATTACTCAATTTCTGTACCTAAAGACTTGTTAGACTTCCTAGAAAAAGTCAAATAGAGAGTTCAAATCATCTGCTGAAACTGAATATCACAATATTATCGCAAAAAACTAAAATATCTCAATGTCAGATTTTGACTATATCATGCAGCCCTTGTTGGTGTTGTAAATGATGCTATAAAAGCCTTGTAATAAATAACCAGCACATTTTCTGTTATTTTAGACTTGAGCAGATTTTTGTATTTTGTGATTCATGTTTTTATTATTTTCTCATTTGCTTTTGAATTGCATTATGGGAGCTTAATATTTCTTCCAATAACTTTAAACCTTGACAAGTGTGAAAAAGTGACTTTTATGAGCATTTTGAATAGTTTAAAGTGATATTTTGTCTGGGTTGGTGTTAGGGCTGCACAGTATATTGTTTCAGCATTGATATCACAGTGTGCGCATCCGCAATAATCACATCACAGTATTTATAATGTTGAGTCTGGATTATGGTCGACCAGGTGCCACAAAACACAAGATTTTTAGAGTCACTGCTAAGATTAACCTTAATAAAGTCTACATTTCAAACCTAAAACAAGATTATTTTGCTTACCGCAGATTATTGAGCTTGATTTAAGGAAAATCTCACTTAGTTTTGGCTCATTATTTCTGAAAGTGAAGAAGAAATCTATATTTTTTTTGAGATATTTGGACTATAGAGACAAGGCAATATTAAGTAATTTGCATTGTGATTACTCAATTTCTGTACCTAAAGACTTGTTAGACTTCCTAGAAAAAGTCAAATAGATAGTTCAAATCATCTGCTGAAACTGTATTTATATCACAATATAATCCCAAAAAAATTAAATATCGCAATGTCAGATTTTGACTATATCGTGCAGCCTGAGTTGGTGTTGTATATTATGCTACAAAAACCTTGTAATAAACTTTCAGCGCATTATCTGTTATTTTATAGACTTATTTCTCCATATATAATTTCTTATACATTATATTATTATCTCAAATTTCTAAAATGTCACTAAAAGTCACTTTGTTAAACTGTAGAGTTGAATTTTCAACATCAAAAGTCGACAGAGCAGAGATCAACATCCCATAATGCAATTCACAATCGTAAATAAAGTAGACCTGGTTATTATTAGTTTGATTGTTTGCCTTTTGTGGCATTTTCCTAATCTTTTTTGTTGTAAATTTAACATGTACATTGATTTTGGCAAAGCTTTGATGGTCAATAATGTGGGAATGTTTGAATTTTTGGGTCTGGAAGTGAAACTCCAGTATGTGTATGTGTAGGTGTGTGTGTGTGTGTGTGTGTGTGTGTGTGTGTGTGTGTGTGTATGAGCAGTGTTTTTATGCATTTCTAAAATTAGATGGTTTTCTCTTTCCCCTGTGGTCTCACCTGTGAGCAGGTTGTCCTCTGATCGCTCTCCGAGGGCTCGATTCCCATGAGCATCTGTGCTTTCATAGCAAGTGTCATCTATATCTGTTGTTTATGTTGGTTTATATATGTATGTATTCCTGCATGTGTTGCATCAGTGAGCCATGCTATAACAGCATACAGCAGGAATACGCAGCATTCATTTTGTGTTGAACAAACTCAAAATTGGCTTTGATTTTCATATAATATTTGTGAATAGTTATCGCACTTTAGTTATCGCACTTTATTAAAATGAATACACTGAAAAAAAAAAAGATTTGTTGGATTTACATGGAGTTAACAAAGGTTTGACAGTGGGACCATGCCTCACTTTGCCTTCTCAACCAGTCATCTACTTCCTAAAACTTATTTAAGGCAGATCAGCCCTCTAGCACCGTTCTTCTCATTCTCTCGAACGCTCCTTCCCTCTGTTTCCCCTTAACAATCCTTATAACTCTCTCTTCCATCCTAGGTTGAATCGGGGTGTCCAATCACTCTGCCTAAATATTACAGAGACGGTACCCCCACTCTGAGTCTCTGGGAATCATCATAGGACGCCCGATCAACCTACCTGTTCACTGTTTATCCTCTTACTTCCGTTCCTCTTCATCCCACTGTTTCGTTAACATCCCTTTCATTCCTACATCCCTACAATGTCTAGCATAAAGTGTGGCATGGTCCATGCTGGTAAATATTTTTTTTTTAATGTAAGTGGTTGCAAATAATTGATATGATCTGGATTTAATTAAACAAACCAATTAAATGTAGTAATGTTTAACTTAATTAGTTTATTTAAATTCAGCACATATAAATTGTTTGGGTCACACTTTATTTTGATGGTCCGTTTGTTGAATATAAATTGCATCTACATGCCAACTAATTCTCATTAGATCATAAGTAGACTGTTAGGTTGGGGTTAGGGTTGGGTTTAGGGTTAGCATTAGTGTAAGTTGACATGTACTTGCAAAGTTTCTTATAGTCAGTTGAATGCCTGTTGAACCCACAAAGCAAACGGACTTGGCCTAAATGTGGCCTCATTATGGCACTGCTGGCGTGTTGCCGGCACTGGCATGCAGAATGTCAGCCGAATGTGTGCCATGCGTGGCAATGATGGCACTGCATGCATGACGGCAAGCTACATTTGGGCCAGTTGTGGATGGTAGGTGTGTGGCCCAGATCACATTGTTTAGGTAACATTAGGCTGGATTATGGCTCAGTTTTGGGGGTTTCTGTTTAAAGTATAAACTTATAGCTGAGAATCTGTACCAATAATAAACCTGTTTTGGCCTAGTTCAGGGCCAGTTAAGGGTGATAAATTGGCTGAGATTCGGGCCGATTATGGCCCATGTGTGGCCCTTGTCTTTAATCTAGTTTTGGGCCACTTCAGGACCATCATTCTTTCTGGTACTTGGGCCGAGGGAAAAGTTATTGTGTGGCCCGGAGCTGGACCAGAAAACATTTGCTATGTGGGAAGGAGCAGTATCGGCATATATTAAGCAGACAGTCTTCTAATACTCCAATGGACCATCAAAATAAAGTGTTACCATTGTTTGCAATCAAGGATAACTTGTGGTTATAAATGTAAAAAATCAGCTGATTCAGAGACACACTGAGCAAAACGTACTCTTAACTGGGCAAAACTAGCTTAGGCCAGTCTGTGGTGGTCTGTTGTTGTTGTTAAGATTGTCTTATTTGGCTGTTCTGTTGGCACTTGTGGGAAGAACCCGCTAAGCAGTTTTCAGATTGAAAAGATCACTCTGTTACATTCACTAAATAGCAGTACAGATAGCTAATATTGGTCTTAGTGTGTGTGTGTGTGTTAGTGTGTGTGTGTGTGTGTGCATTTGTAGATGCTGAATGTTCTCAGAACTGAAGTTATGAACAAACCTTCTTTAGAAAATGTTAATAAATGTCTGTTGAAAGACATCTGGTCTTTAATAATAACACCAGCACAATATCATTAGCACAAAATCAATCTTCAAATCACGCTAACAGAATGTTTCTCTCGAGACATTTTGAACATTTTCTTCATTACTACTTACAGATGTTCCTGAATGTAAAGTAATGCATAAGTACTTTTTCTTATAATGTTGTCTTTAACAGGTGGCACAGTGGCTCAGTGGTTAGCACTGTCACCTCACAGCAAGAAGGTCGCTGGTTTGAATCCCAGCTGGGTCAGTTGGCAATTCTGTGTGGAGTTTGCATGCTCTCCCCATGTTGGCGTGGGTTTGCTCGGGGTGCTCCGGTTTCAACGAGCTGCAAAGAGTGCAGTACAGTAACAAATTATAACAAAAAACTAACTATTTGGGGAGTTTTTCTAAGGAATTGGACTTTAGTAGCTTTTAAATGTGTACTGTTACTCACATTTTTAATGCTGTATTGGTATTTACTGCACCATTCCCCCTTCCTTCCCAATATATGTTACATAGAGTCACCCTATCGTCACAGCTAGATGTTTTCCCTTTACACAGATTTCACCACACATAAATGCATCAACCTGCTCTCTGTACTTTTACTTGAGTATGATACAGTATTTTTCCCTCACCACTGATTTAGTCTAATTTAGGAGTCATTTTGCCAGGTTTGGAGGCTGTGTGGCCGATGAACTGATCCAGCTAAACAGCTTAGCTTGGCCTGAAGGCTGATTTAACCGGTTTCAGCTGGAAAAGATGAAATTATCTCTGAGAAAAGCTGTAGCATCCTGATCATGTCTCCAGATGACATTTGGTATAATTGTTTTATTATGCAATGCAATGACATTTAGACATTTTAAAGTGTGGAGCAAGTGACTAAATGATCTAAATGTAAGTTTGCGAAGAGTTTATCTGAGCTCCACTTTATTCTGAGCTCTTGCTATCATTTATGCCGTCCTGTCGTTACTATTATTAATTTAGTATTTACTTTGTTTTCATGACATAATCACTTTAGTATTAGGCTTGACATGTATATTGTGAGTTTTCTGTTTAATATTGTGTGTATATCTGAGTAAAATACTTTCAAGTACAAGATCAAATGAAGGCTGGGGCTTGGTTTCATCTTGGGCTGTGTGATTTGGCGATAATAACTAATTGGATTAATATCTAATCAAATTTTTTTTATTGTTGTTATTATTATTATTATTATTAGAATTGTTTTTTTTTTTAAAGCTATTGCGATTTCGATTTGATTTGCGATTTAAATTCATAGTCAAGCTTCAGCTCAATAATCTGTATCATAGCTTCTTACTGCTAAAATGCAGTGAGTGTTGGTAAAAAAAGGAACTGAAAAGATATTAACTAACCTCAACTTTTATTCAAATTTGTTTATAAATATTCAGAAATTAAACACTCATTTTTCTCTAGAGCAAAGAGTAAGGAGTCATGGCGTTAGTTATCTCCTGGAGCCTTCGTGATACTTTTTCATATGGCGTTAGTTATCTCCTGGTGCCTTCGTGATGCTTTTTCATATGGTGTAACAGCTGCAAACAACTCTGAAATTGTACTTTGCTGTTGTTACTACTGTATTGAGTGTCACTGGCAATACTTTTGGTTGACTTTTTAGCAAGACACTCCTCGTATAGCTTCCTGTGGTGCTTTTTTAGGTGCTGGTTGGTGTATTTCCACGTGCTGTGGCAACAATTCTGCGACAGCTATTATAAATTACATGTTTGTGTTTGGTGTCTGTGACTTTGAAAGCAAGATATTCCCATAGTACCGACGTGCTGTTTTTCTTTGATATTAATTCGTCTGTTAATGCTTCTGCAGAGGCAGACACCATCATCCCCCTTGTCCGCGGTTTCCTGTTTGTTTGTTTTACTGTAGGCATTCCGCATAGTTCGGTTGTGCAATTCTGATTGGGCAGAACGAAAGTGTGCTCACTCAATTGGCTAGTCACGCATTTGCTCTGGGTGGGGGAAATGATATAGTCTATATATATTTCATATTACAACCTCTTGCGATTTTAGCTAATCGCAATTTGATTTTGATTAATCACACTGTCCTAGTTTCATCTTTGAGGTATTAATTGATTTGCTATTGGTGGATCACGTGCGAATAACCCCGCCTAGTCATGAGTGAACTCCAATGAGAGAATATATAACATTAAAAGAGAAAGAAAGAAAGAAAGAAAGAAAGAAAGAAAGAAAGAAAGAAAGAAAGAAAGAAAGAAAGAAAGAAAGAAAGAAAGAAAGAAAGAAAGCTGGTTCAAGTCACGGCTGAAAGTACAATGTTTACATTTTGCATTTTGCTTGGCGATTTGTTTTTTATGTTGAACCTGTAAACCTTTTATAAGTGTTATTTTTATTTTATTAATATTAATTTTAAATTACCAATACATTTTTACATTTTTTTTTTATATACAGTTGAAGTCAGAATTATTCGCCCCCCTGTTTATTTCCCACAATTTCTGTTTAATGGAGAGAAGTAGATCACATTTCAACACATTTCTAATCATAATAATTTTAATAACTCATCTCTAATAACTGATTTATTTTATCTTTGCCATGATGACAGTAAATAATATTTGACTAGATATTGTTCTAGACACTTCTATACAGCTTAAAGTGACATTTAAAGGCTTAACTAGGTTAATTAGGGTAACTAGGCAGGTTAGGGTAATTAGACAAGTTATTGTATAATGATGGTTTGTTCTGTAGACAGTTGAGAAAAAAAATTAGCTTGAAGGTACTAATAATATTGACCTTAAAATGGTTCATAAAAAATTAAATCTGCTTTTATTCTAGGCATATAAGGCAATAAATAAAACAAATAAGACTTTCTCCAGACGAAAAAATATGATCAGACATACTGTGAAAATTTCCTTGCTCTGTTAAACATCATTTGGGAAATATTTTAAAAAGAAAAAAAAAATCAAAGGGGGCTAATAATGCTGACTTTGTAGATTACATTTTTAATTGAACATTTGCATTGAAGTTCTAAATAAAGTAAGAAATATTATTACATGAGTACATTCATTTATGCTTTATATCTATCTATCTATCTATATATATATATATATATATATATATATATATATATATATATATATATATATATATATATATATATATATATATATATATATTTAGGCTGCACGGTGGAGCAATGGGTAGCACGATCGCCTCACAGCAAAAAGCTTGCTAGTTTGAGTGTTGTTTCAGTTGGCATTTCTGTGTGGAGTTTGCATGTTCTCCCCATGTTTGTGCGTGGGTTTCCTCCGGGTGCCCAGGTTTCCCTCACAGTCCAAACACATGTGCTATAGGTGAATTGGGTAAGCTAAATTGGCCGTAGTGTATGAGTGTGAAAGTGTGTATGGGTGTTTCCCAGTGTTGGGTTGCAGCTGAAAGGGCATCCATTGCGTAAAACATATGCTGGATTAGTTGGCAGATCATTCCGCTGTGGCGACCACTGATAATTAAAGGGACTAAGCTGAAAAACGAATGAATGAATATATGCGTTAAAATGTAAAAAAAAGAAAGTAATTTACATTAACTATTATCTGATTGAATTTATAAAAATGGTACTACATTGTACCCAACCCAAATTGATTAAGTTAACTTCATGTTTGTTTTTTTTTTTTGTTTTTTTACAATTTAAAGTCTTTTGAGGATTAAATAATTAAATTGTCCCACAAAAAAACATAAGAATTGATTTGTTTCAGCTTATTTTAAATAAGTAGTTTTGAACATATTTCTTGAGTGTTGCCCAGCCCTAAATTGTTAAAAGAGCACCTATGATGAAAATCAACATTTGTAAGCTGTTTGTACAGAACTTTGTGTGTACACTGTAAAAAAAAATTCCACACAATCAATTTGTGTTGGGGCAACATGAAGGAATTAAGTTAACTTATTAGTTTTAGCAAATTTAAGTTGATTGAACATAGAACAATTAAGTTGTCTGCAAAAAACCCCAAATAAAACCCCAAAATTGTGTTGTTTCAGCTCATTTTAAGGGAGTAGTTTGAAACTCCCTTAAAACAGCACACATAACTTATTTGAGTGTAGGTATAGTGTGTCCACAGTCATATTGGAGTGAAAGAAACACAACGAGTGTCTTTTTTAAAAATTTTCCTGACTTTAAAATAAGATCCAAATCCACATTTTGAGGCTCACCGCAACATGGTGACTAGTGATCTTATTTCTGCTTCATGTCTCTACCTGTGTCTGTCTCTATCACTGACTGCTGTTTATCTGATAAACAGATTCAACGTTATATAATAAATAATCTGATGGATATTTTGAGCTGAAACTTTACATATACATTCTGAGACACCGTCGTATTTTACATCTTGTAAAAGCGGTAAAATAGGTGCCCTAGAAGTTGACCGATAATTAAAATCACTAATAATCAGAGTCGTCTTGTTGAGCTCTCAACAAAAAAAAATACACTTCGAATGAATTTCGCAATGAGTCGTAAATCTCAGAAACAACCTTAATCTGAAGCAGACACTTGTTGGAATATGATATCAAAGCGCAAATGAAACGCAGACATTCAAACAAAATGATTTGAATCCCTCCCTCTCTACAGTATATCATGGGTGTGTGCGCACATTCCTCTTAACACGGATCACACTATTCCCAAATCATGAGTTTAGATCCAAACTCTGGCCAAAATCAAGCAGACAAGCCCAAATGAGACGCTGTTAGTCAAAGCACAAACACTAAAGCAACATGCATTGGGAAATACTGCTGGAAAACACACACACACACACACACACACATTAGTAAAGTATGGCTTTGTCCTCTGATAAATCATTGGGTTGATTAATCACACATGTCTTATTGTTGCTGGTCTCATGAGCTCATTGGAGATCTCGACGGACTGTTGTTTGTGTGGTGTGCGTTCATCGGGTAAATCACCGCCTGACAACACTGAGCTCATCTGGGAAGAGTTACATAGCGTTACAGAACATTCAGGAGAATAGATATGTCAGATCAACAGGACTTTTTTAATGGTTTGTGTTCCTTTCCTTTAAGCATTCTGGTTTCAAACATGTATAGGGCTCCTATCAGGCAAAAATCACTTTTTATAAGGGGTTTAAACAGTTGTGTGGCAACAGTGTATGAATATAGACTATTTGAATGTGGTGATGTTGTTGACTCATGAACATTTCCTGCTTGCTAACTGTTTCATAACTGTAAAAATAGGCAATTCAATCATAACTTCATGTTAAAGCAGCTATCAGAACTTTATTTATCAACATGTGGCTCTTTTCGTATTCTCTGAATCTATAGAAATAAAAAATGTAGGACAGGATATATGTCGGGACCATTATTTTGTTTACATCCCTTGAAGTGGTCTATAGCCAGCTTCTGATGGTAAAAATTGATTAATTTAATTTTTCTATAATCAAACTTTGATAAAACTCTGCAGAACTACTTTGATTGCCATTCTCTCTTTGATTTGACAGATTATAAACAGATCACCTTCGGCTTCTTTAAATGTTACGGGGGCTAGTACAGTAAATAGGTTGCTGGCTGCAATTCACTGAATGGCCACCGGTGTCGCTTTAATGTAGCCGTTTGTATTCTTAATGGAACTTAAGTTGTGGAAACAGTATCGTTATTGTTGTTTGTGTTAAGTGACCTGTAATGGCACACTGTTATCAATATAATGTGCAAGTTTTGTCCGTTCCACACACATTTACCACTCCCGCAACTTCGTTAAATGTTAAAATAAAAGTAATGGATTCAAGTATCAGGCCAATTTGACAGACATTAGAGATATTTGGCAGATACTATACAGTATATGTTTCTTTATTTAACCAGATAAAGAAAACTATTGAGATAAAGATCTCATTTACAAGGTTGACCTGGCCAAGAGGTCCGCAACACATGACTTATGAAAAAAATAATATTAATAATAAATAGAAGATTAAGATAATATAAAAATACAGTTTAGTTGTTAAGCTATACCACATTACAATTAATTGTGTTAATGACACATGCATTGAGAAATGGACTGTTGTTTGTTAAAGTATAGAGCAAAATTATTTGATTGGGATGAGCTCAGACATTTCTAAACAGATCATGTTCAGCTTCTTTAAATGTAAAGTGTGCAAGTACAAGCAATACATTTCTGGCTGCAGTTCACTGAATGGCCACCGGTGTTACTGTAACGTAGCTTTTTTTATTCTTAATGGAACTCAAATTGTGGAATTATTGTTATTGTTGTTGATCCAAGTAGACCTGTAATGTGACTGCTATCGACACTGTGCAATTTATGTTTATTCAACACACTTATATCATGAAATATTACATGTGCAGTTACGAGCAATATATCGCTGACTGAAATCAACTAAATGGCCACTGGTGTCATTAGTATCTAGCGTTTTAAATTCTTAATGGAACTTGTATTGTCAAAACATTATCGTTATTGTTGTTGGTGTAAACAGACTTTTAATGGAACACTGTTATGCGCAGGTTTTTCCGTTCCACACCTCAACCTCTGATGCTACATATTTAAATGTTAAAATAAACATATTCAATCTTTGGATGAATTAACAGATACTAAACAGATCACGTTCAGCTTCTTTAAATGTTACGTGTGCTAGCACAAGAAATAAATTGCTGGCTGCAATTCACTAAATGGCCACTGGTGTTGCTATTATGTAGCCTTTTTTATTCTTATTGTAACTTATTTTGTGGAAATATTATCGTTATTGTAGTTTATGTATGTGACTCTGCTATTGAGAAAATTTGTGATTTTTGCCTGTACCCCACACCTCTACCACTGCTGCTACTTCGTTAAATATTACATGTACAGTTACGAGCAATCAATCCCTGGCTGCAGTTCACTGAATGGCCACCGGTGTCACTATTATCCATCTATTTTTATTCTTAATGGAACTTGAAGTGGAAATATTATCGTTATTGTTGTTGGTGTAAAACGACATGTAATGTAACCCTTTTATCAACAAAATGTGCTATTTTTTTTGCAGCTCCACACACCTTTACCACATGTGAAAATAAAAGTATTGGACAGATTGTAAGCCAGATCACGTTCAGCGTCTTAATGTTATGTGTGCAAGTATAAGCAATTAGTCACTTGCTGCAATTCACTGACTCGCCACCAGTCTCACTATTATGTAGCTTGAGACAATTTGCAATTTTTGCCTACGCCCCATACCTCTGCTACTTCGTTAAATATTACATGTACAATTACGAGCAATAAATCCCTGACTGCAGTTCACTGAATAGCCACCGGTGGCACTATTATCTAGCATTTTAAATTCTTAATGGAACATACATTGTGGAAACGTTATTGTTATCATTGTTGGTGTAAACAGACCTGTAATGTGACGCTGTTATCGACGCAATGTGCTATGTTTTTGGCCGTTCCATGAACCTTTCTACTAAATAGACTTATTTTGCCGTAGGAAGGTTCTTTTGTCATATCATAGCATTCATCAGGCGCTTCTGGCTTGTTCAGCAAGATCTTGGACACGTCTGTGTGTTTAATATCACATCCACCTGTGTGCTGGATCCCATCTGTCTGCTTCACTCCTCACTCCCGGCTCCGTCTCGCCTCTAATCACTCTGTTTAATGAAAATCTTGGCCTCTAAATGTCAGGAGCTCGTGCGAAAAGGCTTTGATCAGTGTCGCGTTCACGTTCGGCCTGTTTGTCCAGCGCCGGCGTATTGAGCGACATCCATTTGCATTCATTATAGAACACAGACCTGCACAAACAGGCCGCGCTTCGCCAACATCGTGCCAGTTAGCAGGTGAACGGAGGTACAAAGAGAGAACTTGAAGGGGAAAAAAATATGCAAATTTATGTGAGAAGAATGAATGAATTATGCTGCCGCTGTCATCAGTAGCAGGTGAGGAGACTTGAATACATCAGAGGAATATTTATATGATCGTATATTCAAAAGAGCGCCGTTAAAGCGCGATCAGTTACAAAACACTTGTTGAAATGGAAGGATGCTGGGAAATAGAGAATAAGGGCCTTTTCTGTGATAAGATACAGAACAAAAGCCTTGTATTGTTAAGCCTTGTGTCTTTTATTTTTATTTTATTTGTATTTTTTGCAGGGTGGATCAAAAAAAGGGTTTGCTTTTCTAATTTTTATATACTTTATGACATTTTGGAGGCCTTGATTGCTTTTATTACACATTTACTGATGTAGTTAACTAAAGTTAAGTACATTTGTATTACAAAAAAATATATAGAATTAATTATTTTTATTTTTGTTAAATGTTATCTTTTATAATGAAATAAATGTTTAAAAAATGTATGTGGCAATATATTTTAATATGCTATATAAAGTATTACATTTAGATGTGTAATAATATAATTCACTGACTGATCAATTTATTAGGGACACCTGTCCAACTGCTCGTTAAGGCAAATTTCTAATCAGCCAATCACATGGCAGCAACTCAATGCATTTAGGCATGTAGACATGGTCAAGACGATCTGCTGCAAACCGAGCATTAGAATGGGGAAGAAAGGTGATTTAAGTGACTTTGAACATAGCATGGTTATAAGTGCCAGACGGGCTGGTCTGAGTATTTCAGAAACTGCTGATCTACTGGGAATTTCATGCACAACCATCTCTAGGGTTTACAGAGAATAGTCTGAAAAAGAGAAAATATCCAGTGAGCGGCAGTTCTGTGGGCGCAAATGCCTTGTTGATGTCAGAGGTTAGAGGAGAATGGCCAGACTGGTTCCAGTTTATAGAAAGGCAACAGTAGCTCAAATAAGCACTCATTACAACCGAGGTCTGCAGAAGAGCTCTGAACACTCAACGCGTCCAACCTTGAGGCAGATGGGCTACAGCAGCAGAAGACCACACCGGGTGCCACTCCTGTCAGCTAAGAACATGAAACTGAGGCTACAATTAACACAGACTCAACAAAACTGGACAATAGAAGATTGGAAAATTGTTTCCTGCTCCGAGTCTCCATTTCTCCTGCCACATTCGGATGGTCGGGTCAGAATTTGGCATCAACAACTTGAAAGCATGGATCCATCCTGCCTTGTATCAACGGTTCAGGCTGGTGATGGTGGTGTAATGGTGTGGGGGATAATTTCTGGGCACACTTTGGCCTAATAGTACCAATTGAGCATCATGTCAACACCACAGCCTATCTGAGTATTGTTGCTGACCATGTCCATCCCTTTATGATCACAGTGTACCCATCTTCTGATGGCTACATCCAGCAGGATAACGCACCATGTCATAAAGCGTGAATCATCTCAGACAGATTTCTTGAACATGACAATGAATTCACTGTACTAAAATGGCCTCCACAGTCAGCAGATCTCAATCCAATAGAGCACCTATGTGATGTGGTGGAACGGGAGATTCACATAATGGATGTGCAGCCGACAAATCTGCAACAACTGCGTGATGCTATCATGTCAATATGGAGCAAAATCTCTGAGGAATATTTCCAGTATCTTGTTAAATCTACGCCATGAAGGATTAAGGCAGTTCTGAAGGCAAAAGGGGATCCAGCCCGGTACAAGTAAGGTGTACCTAATAAAGTGGCCGGTTAGTGTATAATATAATGTAATGTAATAAAATATCATATAAAATAATATAATTAGAAATGGGTCAAACTTAGTCAAATAAAAAATGAAATTATAATTAATAATAAGAAAAATATAGTATGAATATAATACTAAATGCAATATTGTTATGATTAAAACAACATATTTATACTGCATGTCTTTGACTGAATATACAGTAAGAGCTGCAGCTTTATGAAATATTATTGCACATTTAAATTTCATCTGCATTATATTGTGCAATGTTGTTTTGTCCTGGAATGAAGAGCTGAATTACTTCAGTCCTCAGTGTCCCATGAGTCTACAGTAGTCGTTATTTATTTATTTTTTCTTAAGTCATAGCAGTTTGGAAGGACAGGAACATGAGTAAATGTTGACGGATGCTCATTTGCGGTCGATGAACTGTCCCTTTAAGCCCTCTATAGATTATAATAGAAACAAACTACAGCAGATTTCAGTCCAAAAAGTATATGATATCATTTGATTTGATTTGATTTCTCCTTCTCATCAGTGGCGATGGAGAAATCTAATATTAGCTGAGGGCTTGTATATAGTGTGGCAGAAAACTCTCGTCTGCCAGTTGCTTGATGGAAAGGCTTCTGGGAAATCCTCCTACAGATCTTGCAGTGATGTTCGCAGAAACACAACATTATTTATAGATTAATGTATTTATATCAAAAGACGGTTCCTGTTGTTCACTGAGTCACAGACGCAATTCTTATCTTCATCATCATCATCGGTCTAAAGGTCAAACATTTACTCTCATTACTGTAAGAGATGCTGATGTTGACAACAAAACATTTGTCTGTCTGTCTATATATGTGTCTATCCACCTGCCTATATAACTGTCTGTCTATATAACTGTCTGTCTCTCTGCCTGTCTGTCTATCTATTTATCCCTCTAACGGCCCATTCACATGGGGCTTCAGCATCTACTACTGTCTGAGCTGGTGTAATTGCATACAGCGATTTGATTGGCTGACTCTTCCATCGGCGCTTGAAAAGTGGACAAAGTCTCAACTTCTGCAGTGAGCAACACCTCTTAAGCGGCGCTGACGGATGCACAATGCAGTTCGGCAATGCCTGACGTCACCCATTCAAAATTCGCCCCGTGTGAATGGGGCGTAACCGTTTGTCTATCTGTCTGTCTGTATAACTGTCTGTCTATATAACTGTCCATCCATCTGTCTGTCTGCCTGTCTGTCTATTCATCTGTCTCTATAACTATCTGTCTGTCTATGTATCTGTCTATCCATCTGTCTATATAACAGTCTGTCTGTATGTCTATGTATCTATCCATCTGTTTGTCCATCTGTATGCGTATCCACCTGTCTGCTTATCCATCCGTCTTTCTGTCTATATATCTGTCTGTCTGTCTGTCTGTCTGTCTGTCTATATATCTGTCTATCTGCCTGTCCATATAACTGTCTGTCTGTTTATTTATCTGTCTATATAACTGTCTGTCGGTCTCTGTCTGTCTATCTAACCATCCATCTGTCTGTCTATCCGTCTGTCTGTCTGTCTATCTTTCTGTCTATATATCTGTCTATCCACATGTCTGTCTGTCTATATATCTATCTATCCGTCTGTCCATATAACTGTCCATCGATCGATCTGTCTGTCTGCCTTTCTGTCTGTCCGTCTGTCTATCTGTCTATATATCTGTCTATCCAACTGTCTATATAACTGTCTGTCTATCTATCCATCCGTCTGTCCATCCGTCTGTCTATAAGTCTGTCTGTCTGTGTCTGTCCGTCCGTCTGTCTGTCTGTCTGTCCATCCATCTCTATATCTTGTCTGTCCAATTGTATATGTATCTGTCAGTCCGTCCGTTCTTCCGTCAGTCCATCCATCTGTCAATCTGTCTGTCTGTCTATCCATCCATCTGTCTGTCTGTCTATCCATCCATCCATCCATGCATCCATCCATGCATCCATCCATCCATCCATCCATCTCTATATCTTGTCTGTCCAATTGTATATGTGTCTGTCTGTCTGTCTGTCAATCCATCAATCCATCCATCCGTCCATCCATCCATCCGTATGTCTGTCTGTCTGCCTGTCAATCCGGCGGTCCGTTCGTCCATCCGTTCATCTATCTGTCCCTCTGTCTGACAATCTGTCCATCCATTCATCTCTATATATTGTCTATCTACCTGTTTATCTCCCTGTATCTGTCTGACATTCCATGTATATCTGTCTGACTGTCTCTCTGTCTATCTGTTTGTCCTCCATCTGTCTGTCCGTCCTTTTATCTGTCTAAAGAAAAAAAATAAACAAAAATAAAATATTGTTAAAGTCCTTGTTTCTTTTGATGACTTCAGTCGGTCCTTACTGATAAAAAAAAATAAATCTTTAAACAAAATGCAGTGCGATGCTTAGTAAGAATTTGTTTATTCACTTCCAATTAGAAGGTCTTGCATTATAAGGTTATTTTTACGCTCCAAATATATGTAGTTGAGTTTACTTCTCCCTCATCCATCCTGACATCCGTCGTTTCCAGGACAAAATAAAATTACATGCAAACGTCTGACATTCGAGATGGCAACAAACTCTAATTCAGATTCACCGTGAGCAGCAGCATGCGTAATTGCTTTTTCTTTACATCTCCCAAATAATCCCACCATAAATACACCTCCAACTATCTGCGGCCCCCGAGGAGAGAGGCTGGAGCAAAAAAAAACCACACTTAATTACTGCTAATTAGCAATACTAACAGTGGAGCATCAGGTGCCGAACACACCCACCTGGATTACACAAGCATTTATCCCTTCAGAGGACACCACCGATAATAAATCCAACATTAATAATACTAATAAATAAATCAAACGGCCTGTGCTCACAAAAAAAGACAATTTACATAAGTTAATTATTTGGACAGCCTTTTCAGCACTGAGGCACCGAATGTGATTAATATCTTTTGGTAAGTGAGCAGTGTTCAGAGGCAAACGCAGCCCCAGAGAGCGTTCAGATGTACAGGAAGTAATGAAGCCATTAATACTGTGGAAAAAGCGACTGCTACAGGAAGTTGTGTCTCAGGCGTAAGGTGTTTGGGAGCGTAGGCGAGGTGAAAACCCGGCGCTTTGTTTTCCCTGTCAGCCGCGAGATGCTGATAGCGTTGCTTTTTTTTTCCCTCGGAGCCGGGAGAAAACCAACACTACATTATTGTAGCCGTGCTCGCAGCGCTCCCAGTCACTGTCAGCATCATTTGGGATTCCTGTTGTCTTGTTGTGGTTTTCAATGTATTTTTTTTTATTCTGCTTGTTTGTTTGTTTGTTTGTTTGTTTTGCCGTCTGACTGTGATGTTCTTTAAAACACAGAGACTTCCAGATCAAGGTGAACATCACTGTTACTGTAGACGAGGGATGTGAACTAAGCTGAACACTTTGGTTCTTGTGTTGCATTACAAAGGCTTAAAGTGAGGTATTTACTAGTGTTGGGCAAATATTAATCCTGATTAATCACATCCAAAATAAAAGTTGGTTTTGTCAATATTTACCCCTATTTACCCTATTACCCAATATTTACCCTCGTTTCTCCTCGTATATGCTTCCTCTGGGCTCTATTTTTAGAAAACATGGTCTGTCTTTTCACTGTTATGCGGATGACACACAAATCTACCTGCCTTTAAAACCAAGTTTAAGTGGGCTAGAGACCCTTATTCTATGCTTGTCGGATGTGAACACTGATTGTCCTTCAACTTTCTAGATTTTAATGAGAGTAAGATTGAAATGATTTTGTTCGGCTTGTCAAACTCTTCCAGAGCACCGATAGTTAATTTAGAAAAATTTAGTTTTTTCTATGAAGCCCTGGGTAAAAAATCTGGGTGTTATTCTGGATGATGGCTTGAGCTTTGACCAAGCTCCCGCTCTCCCTCGGGAAGCCAATATGGAAGTAACTAAAACTGCAATTCATCGACTCGCCTTGGGGGGGCAGGCTCCAGGAGGTCCAGGTGATTTCTGAAATTGACCATTTTTACAGCTGATAAAAACATGTTTACAGCCTGGAACAAAAGATGGCTTTGGTGCATATAGCTATGAGTACCCTGGAGGTGAATTTTTTTTATAACACATCCGTTACCTTTATATTAGGTTATATTAAGTCTGCATAATTAAGGGCGTGGCCACTTGAGTGACAGCTGGGTCTCGCTGCTCGCTGTCTCATCACCTCAGCTGATTCCAGCTGATTAGCTGCTGAGCTCGGCCTGTACATCGTATTTTTGTGTTGGTTGATGTTTCTTTACACAGTCAGTTGCTTTTTGGGATTATTTCCTATGATTATCAGATGATATGGCATGCTTTGTGCACTTAATTGTGCTCACAAACCATTCAATTTGCCTCCATTGCCCAGCTGAGTGAAGTTCTTTACTTATATACCATCTCTATAAATGTATTTGTTTTATTTAAGATCATTTATCATTTCTAATGTTCTTTAGAGCTGTAACGCACTCCAGAATGTGACAGATTGATTAGCTGTAGGCTCTAGAACAGTCATATGAAGCGTTACCATACAGTGTTATGCTGGATTTCATCAATATATATATATATATCTGAAGTGTTTGGAAGTAATTCACGTTTTCCTCCTGTAGAAAAGCATCATAAGAACAATGTTTAGTGGCTCAATGTATTACAACAGTGTTTTTAAAAGTCTTAAAACTTTATTGATATAGTGTACAGCCAAGCTCATGTGGTCAGAACACAAACGAGTTGCAGGTAATAAAGTATTAAGCGTTCTCCCTAAGTAAAGTCTGTCTAAGCCAGGTTCAAGCAAAATGCCAGCAGGTGTCTGTAGCTCCGCCCACACTCCGCCTCTTTGCCCTTGTTTGGTATCCCGCCGTGGGTGCGATAACGCGGAAACAAAATGGTGATGGTTGGCCACGCCTACTTGTAGCTTCTTTTGCAGTGTTCAGAAGCCTATGGGTGATGCCACCGATACTACGTCCATATATTTTACAGTCTATGGCTTTGACAAACCGATAAATGCAGTGGTCAAATCCTGCTTCATTCAGCTTTGACTTTTAAAAACAGTCAAATCTATCTAAAATAAATGTTGAAAAAATAATCCATGCTTTTTCCACTAGATTGGACTATTGTAACTCATTATACTTTGGGATTAGTAAAAAAAAAACCTTATCCCGGTTACAATTAGTTTAAACTGCTGCTTCAAGGCTTTAACAGGTTTCAAGAAACATGACCACAGTACACCAGTTTTACGCTCTTTGCACTGGCTGCCTGTGCACTATCGAGTCCCTTTTAAAATGCTTCTCTTGGTTTTTAATTCTCTAAATGGTCTGGCACCTTCTTATCTGTCAGACATGGTAATTGAGCATCAGCCTGGTCGTCTCTTCGGTCATCTGACCAAAGACTGTTATGCATCTCTAAGTCGAGGCTGAAATGCAGAGGTGACCATGTCTTCGCAGTAGCTGGTCCTAGCTTGTGGAATGCTCTGCCTCTCTGTATTAGATCTGTTTCATCCTTGTCTGTTTTTAGATCTAGGTTGAAAACCTACCTCTTAGATTTGACATTTTATCAGTTAGAATTGTCTGTTTTAGCTATAATTATATATATATATATATATATATATATATATATATATATATATAATTATAGCTAAAACAGACAATTCTAACTGATAAAACTAGGTTAATTAGGTTAATTAGGGTAAATGGGCAAATCAGCAGTGTTGTAGTCGAGCTCACAGCACTCCCGGTCACTGTCAGCATCATTTGGGATTCCTGTTGTCTGCTTGTTGTGGTTGGGAATTTTTTGGTTTTTAATATATATTTTTTCAGCTTGTTTTGCTGTCTGACTGTGATGTACTTTAAAACACAAAGACTTCCAGATCAGTGTGGACATCACTGTTACTGTAGACGAAGGATGTGAACTGAACACTATTGGTTTGTTTCTGCTTTTGCATTTGAAAGGCATAAAGAAAGATATTTGCTAGTGCTAAGATTAATTGCGATTATTCACATCCAAATAAAGGTTTGTTTTGTATATACAGTGTATATATATATATATATATATATATATATATATATATATATATATATATATATATATATATATATATATATATATATATATATATATATATATATATAAATATATGTGTGTTTGTATTATATACAGTTGAAGTCAGGATGATTAGCCCCTTTGTGATATTATTTTTATTTTTTAAACATTTCCCAAATGACATTTTACAGAGTTTTTTTTTCCCTCAATTTCTGTTTAACGGAGAGCAGATTTTTTTCAACACATTTCTAATCATAATAGTTTTAATAACTCATTTCTAATAACTGATTTATTTTATCTTTGTCATGATGACAGTAAATAATATTTGACTAGATATTTTTTCTAGACACTTCTATACAGCTTAAAGTGACATTTAAAGGCTTAACTAGGTTCATTAGGTTAACTAGACAGGTTAGGATAATTAGGCAAGTTATTGTATAATGATGGTTTGTTCTGTAGACTATTGAAAAAAAATAGCTTAAAGGGGCGAATAATATTGACCTTAAAATGATGTTTAAAAAATTAAAACTGCTTTTATTCTAGCCGAAATAAAACAAATAAGACAAAAAAAAAATGTAATTAAACAATATAGGAAATACTGTGGAAAAATTCACAGCTCTGTTAAACGGCATTTGGGAAATATTTAAAAAAGAAAAATAATATTATATCTATACAGTAGAGACACTAAATTATGTCAAAACAAACTGTTATTTTGGACGTGATTAATCCCGATGAACCCAGTACTAATATCTAGCTTATGTGATTTTAATATGTTCTGTTATTAATATTTCATGCATTTAGCACAGCATTTCCTAACATGCACTATATGCAACCCACTGAAGCCACTGTACTTAAATCTGACATTTTTTTATAAAGTGTATATGTGACATTGTTAAACTATATTTAAAGCTTATTAAATTCTACAAATTATAGCTTTAGATTAGGTTGTGTTATCAGTTGTTTTTAAATTGTGAAGCTGAATGGCTATAATTACACAATATACCATCTTCATGTCAATTTGACCATTCAGTCTAAAAGTACATTGCACATATGGGTAGTTAGAGTTATTATACATGGTTAATATTATTTGAAATAAAATGAATGTTAATTGTTGGAAAAAAAATCAGGCACTGCATGTAATGTAACTTTTTGAACTACACAAATTGACACTATTAATAGTAGTATATCAGTGATGCTAAAATAATACTGTTACCAATCTGAGGTGGCTTTAATTTGGGGGAAAAATCCCTATTAACAAATCATCAGCTATGACTTTTGCCTCAAAAATGTATCTCAGACAAATTATGTTTAATCTTAACAGACTATGCATCAATGGAAAGATTAAATATGCAGTTTTCAGATGAAAAATTGACTGGTTTTGATCATATACTCTATTACTATATGGATATAGCTTGACTTTGTTGTTCTTTTTCTAAGGTGTCTGACATACGGCATTCACCTGGCACATGATAAAATAAAACAAGATTTAAAAAAAGAGTCTTTGGCATCCTCGCATCGACTTTCAAGATGGACAAACCTGTAAAATCCACTTGGCGTTTAGTGTGAAGCATGATATAAATAGTATTTGTGCAGTGTTAAGATGATGAATTAAAAGTAAGTGGTCAAGATCAGAGAGATATTTGAGTCGTGTCCAGGCGATTGTGCTTTGATTTGCTGAACTCACATTATTCTGATGTTTAAAGTGCAGATCTGACGTCTGAAGCTTTTACATGAAGATTTGTTCATGCTACATTTTATAGCCGACCCGCTGCACCATCTTTGCCAGCTCGCATTTATGGGGAATTTCTGGAAGTGTGACCTCAGTCGACCTGTAATAAAGCTGGCCTCATCTGAAGCTCTTATTGTGCTCATTTTTATGCAGCTCAGCCTCGTCTGCACTGGTGAACCTTCAGACTTGTTATTGTTTATTGTATGTGTAAGTATATTTCAAGTATATGAAAGTATTAATTTGGCATCATTTACACAAAATACTTCTTACGCAAGAGTGTCAAGAGGAGAAATTATGACAAAAAAAATACAGTTCTTGGAAAACATTCTTTTTTTTATTTTCTGTATTATTCTTATTACTTTTTTTAATCAATACTCACTGTAATTAATTAACCTGTTAATAGGAGAAATTAGGGCAACGCAGTGGCGCAGTAGGTAGTGCTGTCGCCTCACAGCAAGAAGGTCGCTGGTTCGAGCCTTGGCTAGGTCAGTTGGCGTTTCTGTATGGAGTTTGCATGTTCTGCCTGCGTTTGCGTGGGTTTCCTCCGGGTGCTCCGGTTACCCCCAACCGTCCAAAGACATGCGGTACAGGTGAATTGGTATGCTAAATTGTCCATAGTGTATGTATGTGTGCGAATGAGTGTGCATGGGTTTCCCAGTGTTGGGTTGCTGCTGGAAGGGCATCTGCAGTGTAAAACATATGTTGGATAAGTTGGCGGTTCATTCCGCTGTGGCGACCCCAGATTAATGAAGGGACTAAACCGAAAAGAAAACGAATGATTGAATGAATAATTTAATAGGAGAAATTTCAAAAAAATAAATAAATACAATTCTTAACAAAATATTCATAGTTTTATTTTTTTCTGTATTATTCTTATTACTTTTATTAATGAATGCTCACTTTAATTAATTAATCTGTTAATAGGAGAAATTATGAAAAAACAATAAGATTCTTAACTAAATATTCATAGTTTTATTTTTCCTGTATTATTCTTATTACTTTTATTAATTAATGCTCACTTTAATTAATTAATCTGTTAATAGGAGAAATTATATATAAAAAAACAATACGATTCTTAACAAAATATTCATAGTTAAATTTTTTTCCTGTATTATTCTTATTACTTTTATTAATTAATGCTCACTGTAATTAATTAATCTGTTAATAGGAGAAATTATGAAAAAAAAAACAATTATTCTTATTACTTTTAATAATTAAAGATCAACTCAAGTCAAGTCAAGCTTTATTGTCATTCTACTACATGTGTGGACATACAGAGGAACGAAATGTCTTGTCTCGCAGGATAACGGTGCTACATAAATTAATCATAAATACAAACACAACACTGGAGCTATTAAAAACCCTGTACATAACTAACACATACTATAAGATACCTAAATATACACATAAGCAGTGTTGGGGAGTAACTAATTACATGAAATGATGGTATGTAATTTAATCACAAAATAAATTGTGCAGTAATTTGTTACAGATACTGAGAAAAAAATGTGAAATTACATCTAAAAATATTCTTTCAAAATCTGGGATATGTTGAATAATATTGATCTGTTGCTTTGCCTGTTTTTGAAATGCACGACACCTTCTGCTAAGGCCATTTATTAAAGCGCTGCTATTCTGCTACATTTCTACGGCGGTAGCGTCGCTACTTTCTAAATCAAAAAGCTTTTCAGTAACGAAGCTATATTATTAGTGAAGTAGCGTCAACACGAGCTACATTTTCCGATCGCGGATCAATAAGTGACGGCATCGACATTCACAGCTGAGTTATTAAAACTATTATGTTTAGAAATGTGTTGAAAAAAATCATCTCTCCGTTAAACAGACATTGAGGAAAAAAATAAACAGGGGGCTTATAATTTAGGGGGGCTTCAGCTGCATTTATTAAAATATTATTTTAGTCTCCAAACATATTTAAACATTTTAAGATAATACAATTAAATTCAAACAAAATATTGCAAAAAAAAAAAAAACTAAAACCTCCAAAACTTAATTTTTCATTTTTTGCTTCTCTTGATTTTTCCTTTTTTTTATTTGTATTTAATATTTTTCTATAACTTTTTCGATTATTTATTTTTCTATAATTTTTTAAAATATATTTATTATCTGTTTTTTGTTCTGTCTCTGTAATCCTGTTGCACTGTAGAAGCTCTGTCACCAAAACAAATTCCTCGAATGTGTGAACATACCTGGCAGTAAAGCTCTTTCTGATTCTGATTCTGATAACATATCAATTTGGCTGTGCTAGTTTTTGAACCGTTATCGTAAGTTATTTTGTTTGATAAGCTCCAGATTTGGCTTCAGTACTGACTAATCTAATGTATATGCACAAATATAATATTGTAGAGCTTCCGATAGAAAATATGAAGATAGATTTGTGAGGGGTGTACTATATACGCTAAGCACTGTATCTCTATTGTTGTATGTAAAATACATCTCATTTGGGTTGATTGCAGACATCATGATATAATTACATATATTACTGCTCGTTTCTGTGAGCCCATACGTGTTCAGTAAAAGCAGCTGACTCTCCTGGATCTATTTAAATTTTCATCTTCTTTATCAAAAGCAAAGTTGCAGTTAAAAATAATTCTGGTTCTCTTAAAGACTGCGGCTGACAGTTCAGCGTGTGTGAAGAAAGAGAGAATCCTGCGCGTGTGTGTTTCGGTCTGACAGCGACGACTCAAAGCCTCGGCGGAAACACAAGCGAGACGAGACGAGATGGACTCCAGCGCAAGAGTCCACACTCACACACTCACAGTCTACAGCTCGGCCAGATCGGCTGTCAGACACTTCATTACACGGCAGTCAGGAGAACGAACACACAAACACACACACACACACACACACACACACACACACACACACACACGCACACACACACTAAGATTCACACACTAGATACTTTCTTACAATCACTCCATATCTCTTTAAAAAAACAACATCGTGCATTACTGAGTGTGCCTCACACAGGTGAGTGGGGTTAACAAACCACTCGTAGAAAACACACTCTTTCTTCTCTCTGATACTTTAACCATCTCCAGTTTTGCACATTTGCACCAGACACTTTCTTACAATCAGCCCATATCTCTATAAAAACATTGTGTATTTCTGAGTGTGCCTCACACAGGTGAGTGGGGTTAACAAACCACTCATAGAAAACACACTCTTTCTTCTCTCTGATGTTTTAACCATCTCCAGTTTTGCACATTTGCACCAGACACTTTCTTACAATCAGTCCTTATCTCTATAAAAACATTGTGCATTTCTGAGTGTGCCTCACACAGGTGAGTGGGCTTGACAAACCACCTGTACAAACACTCTTCACTCCATATGCACTGCACACTTTACTCCATCTTACAAAGACTCAATGAGGAAAACAATGTTTACCTGTTGATAAACTAGGGTTGGACGATTTGGCCTGAAATCAAAATTTCGATTAATTGATTATTTTAACTTGATTACAATTAATTAACGATTATTTTATTTATTTATCTTATGCTTCATGTCAGTCCACTAACACCGTTTGTACAGCAAATATGCTCATATATTAGAAGTGAGGGATTTGTTTCAATTCAATTAATCTTTATTTCTATAGCGCGTTTACAATGTCGATTGTGTTAAAGCAGCTTCACACAGAAGATTATAATAAATTGAAACCATGTCAGTTCAGTTTTCAGAGTATAAGTTCAGTTTAGTTCAGGGTGGTTTATTATTCGCTGCTGAGAGTCTAAACACTGAAGATTAATTCATTGATGTGCAGCTTCACAAGTCCCAAACTATGCAAGCCAGTAGCGACAGCGGCGAGGAAAAAACTTCCCCAATTGGCGAAAGTGAAGGATAAAAAACCTTGGGAGAAACCAGGCTCAGTTGTGCACGACCATTTCTCCTCTAGCCAAATGTCTTGTGTAGAGCTGCAGTCTAGGCGCCGGAGGCTGGAGAACGCTGGACCTCAGACTCGTCTGTCCCTGGAGTCTCACAGGAATCAGTCTCATGCTCTCCACTCCTCCATGACCACCACAGCAGCTGCTCAGTATACGGCCTGGTCTGGGATTATGGAAACCTTGGGATCATCTCTTTACAGGTGTTGGATCGCATTAGTGGAGCTGCATAATCTCTGAGAGCCTCGGGATGAGTATCCCCTTGTGGAAATAGAGAATAAAGAGAATAAATATCATTGTTTGTGTTCAACAAAACTCCATACATACTGTACATAAATAAGTCAGTATAAAAGAGGCACTGCTGAGACGGGCAGCTTCACTGCAGTGGGTCGGGGTTTTGTTGATTCCTGCTCTGTTTGTACTCTTACATGTTCACAACCATCCCTGAACTACAAATCAATTATTATGTGGAAACACTGAGAAACTTCTGCACTAAAGTTTTGAAAAGGTTTAAAGCTGTTTAGTTTTCTTACCTGTGCTGCTTTTGAAGACACTTGGCTTGTTTTTTGCATATCTTGCAGTAAGGATGAAACATTTATTCATTCATTCATTTTCTTTTTGGCTTAGTCCCTTTATTAATCAGGAGTCGCCACAGCGGAATGAACCGCCAACTTATCCAGCTTATGTTTTACACTGCGGTAGCCTTCCAGCTGCAACCCATCTCTGGGAAACACCCATACACTTCTATTCACACACATACACTACGGACAATTTTTAGCTTACCCAGTTCACCTGTACCACATGTCTTTGGACTTGTGGGGGAAAAACCGGAGCACCCGGAGGTAACCCACGTCAACGCCTACCCAGCCGAGGCTCAAACCACGATCTTCTTGCTGTGAGGCGGCAGCACAACCTAATGTGCCACCGCATTGCAAAGATGAAACATGAAAATAAATATTTAAAAATATATATTTCTACAAATTCATATTTAAAATAAGTAGTATATATTTTAGGTCTATTTTGGTGTGAGTTTGTTTATTTATTTATTTTTTTTCAATTAATTTACTTATTTTTTATTTATTTAATTAATTAATGATTTTTTTCTTAGTTACTTATCTACCTAGTAGCTAATTTCTTTCTTTCTTTTTCTTTCTTTCTTTCTTTCTTTCTTTCTTTCTTTCTTTCTTTCTTTCTTTCTTTCTTTCTTTCTTTCTTTCTTTCTTTTATTCATTAATTTAGTTACATATTTATTTATTTATTTTATTTATGTGTTTATTTATTTATTTAGTTAGTTAGTTAGTTATCTACTTTGTTTATTTATTTGTTTATTCATTCATTCATTTATTTATTCATTCATTTATTTATTTGCTATTTAGTTACTTATCTACTTATTTACTTGATTACTTATTTACTTTTTTGTTGATTTTTGAACTGATTTTGTTATTTATTGACTTATTACTTGTTTCTTGTACTTGTTTATTTATTTATTTTTTGTTTGTTTATTTATTTATTCATTTATTTATTTATTTAGTTACTTGTTTACTTATTTGTTTATTTATTTATTCATTTATTTACTTATTTAATTATTTATTTATTCATTCTACTTATTTATTTATTCAATTGTTTGTTTACTTATTTATTTACTTGTTATTTGTTTACTTGTCTACAATTTATTATTTTACTATTATTTATTTGCTTATCTATTTACTTAGTTACTATTTACTTGATTACATACTTAGATACTTATTTTCTTTATTTCTTTCTTTATTTTTTTTAGTTAATTAGTTTATTTATTTATCTATTTTCTCAGTTACTTATCTTCCTATTAACTAATTCATTTATTTATTTATTTATTTAGTTACTTCTTTACTTTTTAGTTACTTGTCTACTTATTTGCTTAGTTACTTATTTTCTTATTTATTTATTTATTTTATGTATTTATATACTAATTTATTTTTATTTATTTATTTAATTATTTATGTGTTTATGTATTTATTTGTTCATTCATTCATTCATTTATTTATTTACTTATTTAGTTACTTATCTGCTTATTTACTTGATTATTTACTTAGCTACTTATTTTCTTATTTATTTACTTATTTACTTACTTATCTACTTATTTACTTAATTAATTATTTATTTATTTACTTGTCTACTTATTTATTTATGTATTTATTTAATTCTGACATTTTGCATTAGAAAAATATTACTGAAAATAACTTTAAATTTAAGCTTAAGCGCCTGTATTTTTATTCTCTGAGGTATTTCCTCTGTTGTGCGCTGATATCCAGTTGCTGTGTATGCAGTCACCTGTTGAGTGTATTCGATCTGCACACACACACACGTCCCAGTGCTGATGCTGTTATTTGCGGAGCTGCATGATGTAGTTGTGTACAGTGTGTGTATGTATGCGTGTGTGTGTGTGTGTGTGTGTGAATATATAGATTCACAGCGTGCACCAGAGGTATTAGTGCAATAAAAACAAGCAGTTCTTGAAGGTCCGTTTTGGTGTGCAGGAGGTCGAGGCAAGTCTAATTAGGCGGTGTGGGATTTGGAGTGATTGCAGAAGAGTGTGTGTGTGTGTGTTTGTGTGTGTGTGAAGAGTGTGAAGGGCCACTCGACGCTGCTTTAAGAGGAACAGCGTCACGAGACTTCATTAAAGCAGATCCTCTGACGCTTCTGTCTGCTATTAACACACACACACACACACACGCACACACACACACACACACACACACACACACACACACACACACACACACACACACACACACACACACACACACACACACACACACAGAACTCCACTATCATTACAGGACAAGACTGCAGATTTGTTGTTTTGCTGGAGATGCTTTTTGGTGGACTGCTAAGTGTTGTTGTGTCTCAAATATTTCAGATAAGAACAAAATACAGTAGCAGAGTATGGGTGAAACAATGTTGTGTCGTCATTCAATGTGACAGATGAATAATAAGACAACATCAGACTTTTTCTGAGCCGTACTTGATGAAATATCTCAATTCATTTATTCTCTTTTCGGCTTAATTCCTTTATTTATCGGAGGTCGTCACAGCGGAATGAACCGCCAACTTATCCAGCATATGTTTTACATAGCGGATGCCCTTACAGGTGCAATTTTACACCGGGAAACGTCCATACACTCTCATTTACACACATACACTACGGATAATTTAGCTTATTCAATTCCCCTATAGTGCATGTGTTTGGACTGTGGGGGAAACCGGAGCACCAGAGAAAACCCACACCAACATTGGGAGAACATGCAAACTCCACACAGAAATGCTAACTGGCCCAGCCGGAACTTGAACCAGTGATTTTCCTGCTATGAGGCAATTGTGCTACCTACTGCGCCACTGTGCCGCCCACAAATATATACATTTATAATGCTACATATAAGTATATGATTAAAAAAATTAATATTTATACATAAAAATCCAAAATAAATGCTTGTAAATACTCACATTCATCTATATGTTTGAGTAAATGTTTATTTATATTCTTGAATTAAGTGTTTATATTTTATAAAAATTATGTATATATTTTATTTATATGCACACAATATTCATACACAGTATAAAGAGTACACACACATTATGTAAATACAAACTTTTATTCTGGATGCAATTAACTGCAATTAATCATTTGATAGCACTAATATAATTTATATATACACTCACTGGCCACTTTATTAGGTACACCTTACTAGTACCGTGTTGGACCCCCTTTTGCCTTCAGAACTGCCTTAATCCTTCATGGCATAGATTCATCAAAGTACTGGAAATATTCCTCAGAGATTTTGCTCCATATTGACATGATAGCATCACGCAGTTGCTGCAGATTTGTCCATGATGTAAATCTCCTTTTCCACCACATTTCAAAGGTGCTCTATTGGATTGAGATCTGCTGACTGTGGAGGCCATTTGCGTACAGTGAACTCATTGTCATGTTCAAGAAACCAGTCTGAGATGATTCACGCTTTATGACATGCGTTATCCTGCAGGAAGTAGCCTTCAGAAGATGGAGACACTGTGGTCATAAAGGGATGGACATGGTCAGCAGCAATACTCAGGTAGGCTGTGGCGTTGACACGATGCTCAATTGAAACTAATGGGCACAAAGTGTGCCAAGAAAATATCCCCCACACCATTACACCACCACTACCAGCCTGAACCATAGATACAAGGCAGGATGGATTCATGCTTTCATGTTGTTGACACCAAATTCTGAACTGACCATCCGAATGCCGCAGCAGAAATCGAGATTCATTAGACCAGGCAACATTTCTCCAATCTTCTATTGTCCAGTTTTGGTGAGCCTGGGTGAATTGTAGCCTCAGTTTCCTGTTCTTAGCTGACAGGAGTGGCACCCGGTGTGGTCTTCTGCTGCTGTAGCCCATCTGCCTCAAGGTTGGACGTGTTGTGTGTTCAGAGATGCTCTTCTGCAGACCTCGGTTGTAACGAGTGCTTATTTGAGTTACTGTTGCCTTTCTATCAGCTGGAACCAGTCTGGCCATTCTCTGACCTCTGGCATCAACAAGGCATTTGCGCCCACAGAATTGCCGCTCACTGGATATTTTCTCTTTTTCAGACCATTTTCTGTAAACCCTAGAGATGTTTGTGCGTGAAAATGCCAGTAGATCAGCAGTTTCTGAAATCCAGTTTCTCCAGCCCCCTGGCACCAACAAACATGCTACATTCAAAGTCACCTAAACCCCCTTTCTTCCCCATTCTGATGCTCGCTTTGAACAGCAGCAGATCGTCTTGAACATGTTTACATGCCTTATTGCATTTAGTTGCTGCCATGTATTTGGTGTGTGTGTGTGTGTGTGTGTGTGTGTACATGTTCGTGTGTATGTATACATTTTTACAGTACCTGTTTGAGTGTGTACATGTGTGTGTGTGTGTGTGTGTATGTATTCACACTGTGTATGCACATATGTGCGAGTGTGTGTATACATGTGTGTGTTTTGTGTGTACAGTCTGCATCAGCTGTAGTTTATGTTGTATTTCTGGACTGGATTGAAGGCATATGGCTCTCCTTGATCTGCTCCAGGAATGAGAGCTCTGTGTTTTCCTCCTCCAGCATTGAACATATTGCAGCTTTAATTCTGCTCTCCTCCTGAGAGACGTAGAGAAACAGCGGCACATTACTCTCTGTGTCTCTGCCACACCGTCAGCGCTCGAGAAAACACACTTCTCTGAGACTGTGCATGTGGATGTTGCTGCTCAGATGATGCTTATGAAGGATCAAGCTCTTCTGAAACACCTCAAGAGAAATTAAAATCAAAGCAGAGAAATCATAGAGGACACGACAGCAGCTCAGATCTGTTGATCTGGGGAGAAACTGCTCATATTGAACCTTTCGAGCAAGACTTTTGTAGTTATTACCATAATTAAACAATAAATAAATAGTTTATTAAACAACATAAATACATTAAATTCATTTACTTTAAATTCATTCATACATTAAATTCATTTTATATACTTTAATTAAAATATTTTAAAAATGAATCTGCTGACTTATTGATTTGCTGGATCAACACTATATATCTGTTTTATCTATCATTTTCTTTTGCTGTTATTATTATTATTATTATCATCATCATCATTATTATTATAAGTAATATTATAACTATTTTATTATTATTATTATTATTATTATTATTATTATTATTATCATTATAACTATTATAACTAATATTATTATTATTATTATTATTATTATTATTATTATTATCGTTGTTGTTGTTGTTGTTGTTGTTGTTGTTGTTGTTGTTGTTGTTGTTGTTGTTATTATTATCATCATTAATATTGTTAATATTTTATGACTATTATTATCATCATTATTGTTATAACTATTATTATTAGTAGTAGTATTATTGTTGTTGTTGTTATTATTACATAAAAAATGTAACAATCAATAAATATACAATTATAATTTGATAATTATTGCTATTTAAACAAAATAAATAATTAAAATACCACCACCACCATCACCAATAGTAAATAAAATACAATTTTAAATACTTTATTAATTTTTAAATAATAAATCTGCTTATTGATTTGTTAGAGCAACAGTGTTTGTCTGCTGTATCTATAATTTATTTAATTTTGTTGTTGTTGTGGTTGTTGTTGTTAAATAATATATAAATATTATAATAAATAATAAAATATAATTATGATAATAATTATTGTAATTTAAATGAAATGTAAATAAAATAAAGTAGCTAAAATTAATAAAATGTGTTTTTTTAAATGCAGATATTATAATAATAAATCAGCTGCTTTATTGTTTTGTAGGAGAAAGGTATATGCCTTTCTTTGTCTCCTTTCTTTCCATCCATCCATCCATCCATCCATCCATTGTATTAATATTATTGCAGCAACTCTATCTGTCTACTGTATCTGTTATTTAGCTGGGTCAGTTAGCATTACTGTGTGGAGTTTGCATGCTCTCCCCGCATTGGCGTGGGTTTCCTCCAGGTGCTCTGGTTTCCCCCACAGTCCAAACACATGCGGTATAGGTGAATTGAATAAGCTAAATTGGCCATAGTGTATGTGTGAATGAAAGTGTATGGAGTCCCAGTGGGGAATGCTGCTCCTGCGTAAAACATGTGCTGGATAAGTGCATTCCGCTGTGGCGACCCCTGATTAATAAAGAGACTAAGCTAATAGGAAAATAAATGAATAATAATAATTATTATCATTATCATTTTTATTCAGTAACATGTAAAAACTATATCTGCATAACCCTCCTGTTGTTGATCACACTAGACACAGTTAATTGGAATAGACAAAAGCGTTGTACTTTAATGGCTGTCATGCAGATACCATTAATATAATCTATTCAGCCTGACAAAAGGATTGTTTTAAGCCTCTCAAATAGGGTTGAGAGCGGCCCGTCTTCACTTTCTAGAGGCTTAAACTTTCCATCAGTTGTGTGCGGCGGATTAAATCGGGTTTGGAGCGCGGCCGCAGTGAATTTGACTTGGGTAAAGCTTCTGTAAGCATCCATGTGTGAAATACACGGAGAGTCATATAGAGCAGGATTACAGCGCACTAACACACACACACACACACACACTTGAGGAGAGGAGAGCTACAGTAGACACTGGACAACATCTTTACCATCAAAAAAAGTGAACTGCTGGGATGGGAATATTATAATATTGATGATCATGAATTATATATTGATTATTGATTAAGGTTTTGCTAAAGTAAAGATCAAACACATTATAATCATTGTGATATTACAACCATGTGTAATCTACTGGTTGTTTTAAGAGTTAGAGAAATTCATGTGTAAAACATTGTAATATTGTCTTTTAAAATGCCTGTGAACCCATCCTTGGGATCCTTTTGCTCAGATCGGGATCCATTTTGCACACTCTATTAGATACACCTTACTAATACCAGGTTGGACCCCCTTTTGCCTTCAGTACTGCCTTAATCCTTTGTGGCATAGATTAAACAAGGTACTGGAAATATTCCAGATTTTGCTCCATATTGACA